>NC_090739.1:72637789-72676813 GCF_036898095.1 Palaemon carinicauda
TATGTATGTTTATATTAGAAATATGCTTGTTCATAATTTTGCTTACTCACAATTATATATATATATATATATATATATATATATATATATATATATATATATATATATATATATATATATATATATATATACTGTATATATATATATATATATATATATATATATATATATATATATATATATATATATATATATATATATATATATATAGGCCTATTGGTATTTTATGATTGTTATTGTGTAAAAATTGGAATTGGTTACATAAAAATTTTCCAAAAATATGATTTTGTTGTCGATACAATATGCTGTCAGATGCCAGGAAATCGCATCTGAAGGTGTTTCCTCATAAATTTTTTCTGGGGGGGGACCCCCAGAACCCCCCCCCCATGCCTTCGTGCCTGCAGCTCCGCCTTCAGTGTCATTTCGAACTTTAGCCCCCACAAACAGGAAAACGCTCCTACGCCCCTGATATATATGTAGGCTACATATATATATATATATATATATATATATATATATATATATATATATATATATATATATATATATATATGTATGTATGTATGTAGGCCTATGTATGTATATGTGTATATATATATATATATATATATATATATATATATATATATATATATATATATATATATATATATATATATGCATGTATGTATATACATATACCATGGCACTTCCCCCAATTTTGGGGGATAGCCGACATCAACAAAGAAACAAAAACAAAAAGGGGACCTCTACTCTCTACGTTCCTCCCAGCCTAACCAGGGACTCAACCGAGTTTGGCTGGTACTGTTAGGGTGTCACAGCCCACCCTCCCACATTATCCACCACAGATGAAGCTTCATAATGCTGAATCCCGTACTGCTGCTACCTCCGCGGTCATCTAAGGCATCGGAGGCAGCAGCAGGGCCTACCGGAACTGCGTCACAATCGCTCGCCATTCATTCCTATTTCTAGCACGCTCTCTTGCCTCTCTCACATCTATCCTCATATCACCCAGAGCTTCCTTCACTCCATCCATCCACCCAAACCTTGGCCTTCCTCTAGTACTTCTCCCATCAACTCTTGCATTCATCACCTTCTTTAGCAGACATCCATTTTCCATTCTCTCATCATGGCCAAACCACCTCAACACATTCATATCCAATCTAGCTGCTAACTCATTTCTTACACCCGTTCTTACCCTCACCACTTCGTTCCTAACCCTATCTACTCGAGATACACCAGCCCTACTCCTCAGACACTTCATCTCAAACACATTCAATTTCTGTCTCTCCATCACTTTCATTCCCCACAACTCCGATCCATACATCACAGTTGGTACAATCACTTTTTCATATAGAACTCTCTTTACATTCATGCCCAACCCTCTATTTTTTACTACGCCCTTAAATGCCCCCAACACTTTGCAACCTTCATTCACTCTCTGACGTACATCTGCTTCCACTCCACCATTTGCTGCAACAACAGACCCCAAGTACTTAAACTGATCCACCACCTCAAGTAACTCTCCATTCAACATGACATTCAACCTTGCACCACCTTCCCTTCTCGTACATCTCATAACCTTACTCTTACCCACATTAACTCTCAACTTCCTTCTCTCACACACTCTTCCAAATTCTGTCACTAATCGTCCAAGCTTCTCTTCTGTGTCTGCAACCAGTACAGTATCATCCGCAAACAACAACTGATTTACCTCATATTCATGGTCATTCTCGTCTACCAGTTTTAATCCTCGTCCAAGCACTCGAGCATTCACCTCTCTCACCACTCCATCAACATATAAGTTAAACAACCACGGCGACATCACACATCCCTGTCTCAGCCCCACTCTCACCGGAAACCAATCACTCACTTCATTTCCTATCCTAACACATGCTTTACTACCTATGTAGAAACTTTTCACTGCTTGCAACAACCTTCCACCAACTCCATATAACCTCATCACATTCCACATTGCTTCCCTATCAACTCTATCATACGCTTTCTCCAGATCCATAAACGCAACATACACCTCCTTACCTTTTGCTAAATATTTCTCGCATATCTGCCTAACTGTAAAAATCTAATTCATACAACCCCTACCTCTTCTAAAACCACCCTGTATTTCTAAGATTGCATTATCTGTTTTATCCTTGATCCCATTAATCAATACTCTACCATACACTTTTGCGACTACACTTAACAAACTAATACCTCTTGAATTACAACACTCATGCACATCTCCCTTACCTTTATATAGTGGTACAATACATGCACAAACCCAATCTACTGGTACCATTGACAACACAAAACACATATTAAACAATCTCACCAACCATTCAAGTACAGTCACACCCCCCTCCTTCAACATCTCAGCTCTCACACCATCCATACCAGATGCTTTTCCTACTCTCGTTTCATCTAGTGCTCTCCTCACTTCATCTATTGTAATCTCTCTCTCATTCTCATCTCCCATCACTGGCACCTCAACACCTGCAACAGCAATTATATCTGCCTCCCTATTATCCTCAACATTCAGTAAACTTTCAAAATATTCCGCCCATCATTTCCTTGGCTCCTCTCCTTTTAACAACCTTCCATTTCCATCTTGCACTGTCTCTTCCATTCTTGAGCCAGCCTTCCTTACTCTCTTCACTTCTTTCCAAAACTTCTTCTTATTCTCTTCATATGAATGACCTAATCCCTGACCCCACCTCAGGTCAGCTGCCCTCTTTGCCTCACGTACCTTGCGCTTTACTTCCACATTTTTCTCTTTATATTTTTCATACTTCTCTATGTATGTGTATATATATGTATATATATATATATATATATATATATATATATATATATATATATATATAGCCTATATATATATATATACATATATATATATATATATATATATATATAGGCTATATTATACATATATATATATACATACATATATATATATATATACATACATACATATATATATATATATATATATATATATATATATATATATATATATATATATATATATATATATATATATATACATACAGTGAACCCTCGTTTATCGCGGTAGATAGGTTCCAGACGCGGGCGCGATAGGTGAAAATCCGCGAAGTAGTGACAGCATATTTACCTATTTATTTAACATGTATATTCGGACTTTTAAAACCTTCCCTTATACGTAGTACTGTTAACAAACCACCCTTTAATGTACAGAACACTTAATGCATGTACTACGGCACCCTAAACTAAAACAGGCACAAATATTAAAGGCGATTTTATATCATGTGTTTCCTAAACACCTAAAAAGCACGATAAAAAATGGCAACCAATGTTTTGTTTACGTTCATCTCTGATCATAATGAAGAAACAAACTCATTTAGTGTACACATATATGTACGTATAGGTTAGTTTTTGCATCGATTATATTGATTATACAGTACTGTATGTTGATTTTTTTATTACCAATGTTTTAGTTTACGTATTTTTCTTAGGACTTCCAAATGAAATCTTTTTCTTTATGACGCCGCCTGAAACGACGGCGTGTACGCTCAGTAAACAACCACGCTCAGAACAAACAAGGCATTTAACGCGCATGATGATAGTGATAAATAATGATACAGTACATACAGTATTTACAGTAAAAGCATTTACAAAATATGTTACCTTACAAATATAAATTATACAGTACTTGTACGTAGCAAAGCAGGAAAACAATTTGAGAGAGAGAGAGAGAGAGAGAGAGAGAGAGAGAGAGAGAGAGAGAGAGAGAGAGAGAGAGAGATTGTTTTACGTACGTAAATGTAAATTTTAAACAAAAAAAATATGATAGGTTACAACATGTAGACTTTTAAAACCTTCCCTTTAACTTAATGCATACAGTACGTACATTACTAAACTATAAAACAGGTTAAAGTAAAAAATAAAGATTGTTACTGTACTCACCACGAAAGAAGTTCAAGAAAAACTTGAATGACGATGGCGATGAATTTGCTGCACAGTAGAAATGATGATGATGAAGCTGATGATGTGTTCTACTGTGCAGTCAATGATAGTATTTTACGTCTCTTCAGACGGAGGTGTCTTTTCCTGGGACACCTCTTCAACTTCTTCAATTTCTTCCGAAGGCGTACTAGCAGGAGGAACTGGCTCTTTTTTGCGAGGCTGGAAGAACATTGTGATCGGAAGTTGTTGCCGCTGCTTCTTTTTTCGATCCAAGAGCATCCTGTAGGGAGTCGTGATGTCATCGACCTTATTTGAGAATTGCATCGAGCGAACCATATCCTCGTCCCACTCTTGTAACATTTCTTTAGCCTCCTTCATATGGTTGCAGAACTTGGCAAGCCGTTCTAATGTTAAGCCCGTTTCTTCGACATTTTCTTGGGTCTCTTCCTGGGTACCCTCACTCTCTTCCTCACTTGCCGATTTCGTCAGGTCTTCGAGGTCTGCGTCAGTTAGGGGCTGGGAATGGCAGTCCAACAACTCGTCGACGTCTTTAGTCGTCATGTCGCCAAACCCGTCACCTCCAATTATGGCAGCCAACTGCACAGATTTCCGTATTGCAGAGTGTTGGATTTCCGACGGAGTAAATCCCTTGTCGTCGTAAACAATATCGGGCCACAGCTTCTTCCAGCTCGCATTTACGGTTGCAGGTTTCATCTCTTGAAGTGCCTTTTGAATATTCTGCAGGCACGTGGCTATGGTGTACTGCCGCCAGTACGCCTTTAAGTTGAAATCTTCATCCTCGTCATCTTGGGCAGCATCCACACACGCAACGAGGTCCGCCAAGGTATTCTTCGTGTAGAGGGCCTTGAACGCCCTGATAACCCCCTGGTCCATTGGTTGAATTAATGACGTGGTGTTGGGTGGCAGGAACTCAACCTGAACGCCCTCACGCGACAGGTCAGTTGCGTGTCCACCAGCGTTATCCATAAGGAGAAGGATCTTGAATGGCAAGCCCTTCTCTAAGAGATATTCATGGACTTGCAGGATGAAACACTGGTGGAACCAGTTGGAGGTCAGCATCTTCGTAATCCATGCTTTTTGATTATGCATCCAGTACACGGGAAGGAGATTCTTATTTTTATTTTTCAAAGCGCGAGGATTTTTCGACTTATAAATAAGCCCCGGCTTTAACAAAAATCCAGCAGCATTGCCACACATCACGAGGGTAACGCGATCCTTGAATGCCTTAAAGCCAGAGGCTTTGGCTTCCTCTTTGAACAGGAAAGTTCGCGACGGCATTCTCTTCCAAAACAAGCCGGTTTCATCCATATTAAAGACTTGTTCCGGCTTGTATCCACCTTCAGCGATAATGTTCTTGAAAGTCTGGTTCACGTAAGTTTCAGCAGCGGCAGTGTCAGCGGAAGCAGACTCCCCATGCAGGGAAACGCTTTTCAGGGCGAAGCGTTTCTGAAACTTCGCGAACCATCCTTTGCTTGCGGAAAAACGTTTCTGAGGCTGGGAATCAGTGGATGTCCCTGGTTGAGGATCATCTGCATCATCATCATCTTCAGCATGGTTGCCGTCGTCGTCTTTAGGTTCCTTTGCAGCAAAATTCTCATATAAGCTCAAAGCCTTTGTTTGGATGGTGTTCGTATCCAACGCTATGTTCTTCTTCCGGCAGTCGGCAATCCACACAGCTAAAGCACCTTCCATGCGTACGATCGTTTTATTACGCGTTGTAACGACTCGCTTCGCTGATCTGCTAAAGGTGATTGCAGCAGTCTTTCTAATGTTCGCCTCGTCCTTCTTGATGTAGCGAACGGTGGATTCGTTGATGCCAAAATGGCGTCCGGCGGCCGCGTAACTTCTACCATCTTTTAACATGTCGAGAAGCGTAACCTTCTCAGCTATCGTCATCATCCTTCGGTGGCGTTTAGGCTCACTACCAGCCTTACTAGAAGCAGAACGCTTGGGAGGCATTGTAACAGAAAGTTCAACAAAAAGTTCAACTTAAAACAGTCGCACACAGCACAGATTAAACTTCACAAAGTTAAGAACGTCTACTCAGCAATACGCGGAAAGAGAAAGTGAACGATCCAGCCCCGCGAGAACTTTGATGCTGCGGGTAGAAGATGCGGGCAAAACACCAATCACAGGCTAGATAACAAAACTTGAGTTTTGATTCGTCATCTATCAGCGCTTGAACCAATCACAACCCGTCTTACAGTACTATGGCGCGTTGGTTACTCATAGAAGATGCCCCCGCGCATACTGAACGTACGTAGATTAAGTACAATACCGTAATAATAATAAATAATGATAATAATACTGTACAGTAATAATAATAATAATAATGATTAATAATAATAACAATAATAATTTTATTAACAACAACAACAATAATAATAATAATAATAATAAAAATTTACGTACGCTATTTTACGCCTCTCTCTCTCTCTCGTACGCTTACAGTATTCGAAATGTGATTTTTGCAACAAAGAATATTATTGGATGCAGTACTGTACTACGTACGTATACATACAAAAGATTCATGGAAAAGAAGCACATCCATTACAGTACACACCATTCTAATATGGTATGACTGCATCTGATTTGCGTTTCATGTTCGATTTAATTTTACTACGTACTGAATTATCGTATGATCACATTCTCTTTTCGTGTTTTATTTCTTTCTGTGCTGAATTATATATCATATGTAATGCAATGAACAATCAGTAAGAGCAGATATTACTAATTACAGTATTAATGGAATTACAGGTAACAAAATATCGTATTTGGTTGTCTTCAGATTTCGCGGTATTTTCGAATTTTCCGGAAAATCCGCGATATGTATATATATATGGGTTATGGGAAAACCCCGCGAAGTGGTGAATCCGCGATTGTCGAACCGCGAAGTAGCGAGGGTTCACTGTACATACATACATACATACATACATAAATATATACATATATATATATATATATATATATATATATATATATATATATATATATATATATATATATATATATATATATATATATATATATATATATATATATACACAGTGATCCCTCGCTACTTTGCGGTTCGACCATCGCGGATTCACCACTTCACGGATTTTTTTCATAACACATGTATATACAAATATCGCGGATTTTCCGGAAATTTTGAAAATACCGCAATGTGACCGATGGTGCGAGATTGGAGAAAGTAAGGAAAATTGAATCATGATTGATTTTCAATATAACTGAAACTTTGAGGAGCAACAAAGATATCATTTGTTAGAGAGATAGAGAGAGGTAAGGAATGGGAGGTAGTGAAAAGTAGCCCACAGAGAGAGAGAGGTAGATAGAGAGAGAGAGAGAGAGAGGTAGAGAGAGAGAGAGAGAGAGAGAGGTAGAGAGAGAAAGAGAGGTAGAGAGAGAAAGAGAGGTAGAGAGAGAGAAAGAGAGGTAGAGAGAGAGATAGGTAGAGAGAGATAGCTAGAGAGAGAGAGAGAGATAGGTAGAGAGAGAGGGGGGGGGTTTAAATGTAATAAACAAAAAAATTTGATAGGTTATAACACATTGGTGCTTATGTAATATCAACTGTATACTGTAGACGGTTTGAATAAGTTAAGAAATGGTATAAACGATACTTTGTTAGTGTATTCGAACACTCAGAGCAGCAGCTAGACGTCAGCCAAAAGTAAAACAAAAAGAAGTCAACAATACTCGATTTTTAAAACACACCCTTAATTTAAAAACAAAAGTACACGCTTTCTTAATGTGCAATTAACTATTTAAAGAGTAGCAATTTTCTAGAATAAAATGATGTTTCCCAAATAATAGGCCTAGTGGTTTGCTTATGAAATCGGATGCCGTATTTTTAGCTATGATTGAAATAGATGTAAACTCGGCATAATTTTTTAGTTTCGTATTTAATTGACATTAAGAAAACTAATTTTAGTTTCTTCATCTAAATGTAAGTATTGTATAACACGAAGAGAGAGAGAGAGAGAGAGAGAGAGAGAGAGAGAGAGAGAGAGAGAGAGAGAGAATCAGCTGTTGTAATAAAATGGCGTGTTTTTGTTTCGTGAGAATTTCATCGCCACGACTATAACAACAACATACTGTACTGAACTTTACAGTATTATACAGATTACTGTAATATGATAAAGTAAAATATTTGTAATAACCTATTTTATATGAAATGGGGCTATTTTTTTGTTTAAAATTTACATTTACGTACGTAAAACTCTCTCTCTCTCTCGTAAATTATTTTCCTGCTTTGCTACGTATGTATGATTTTATATAGATACGGTAAATAATATTTGTAATAACATATTTTCTAAAAGCTTTTACTGTAATATATATTATTTATCACTTTCATCATGCGCGTTAAATGCCTTTGTTTGTTTACTGAGCGTGGTTGTTTAATGAGCGTACTTTATGACGCCGTCGTTTCAGGCGGCGTCATAAAGAAAAACATTTCATTTGGAAGTCCTAAGAAAAATTAAGCAAAACATTGGTAATAACAAAATCAACATACTGTACTGAATAATCAATATAATCGATGCAAAAACTAACCTATACACAGATGTGTAAATGCGTTTGTTTCTTCATTATGATCAGAGATAAACATAAACAAAACATTGGTTGCCATTTTTTATCGTGCTTTTTGGCGTGTTTAGGAAACGCATGATATAAAATCACCTTTAATATTTGTGCCTGTTTTAGTTTAGGGTACTGTAGTACATGCATTAAGTGTTCTGTACATTAAAGGGTAGTTTGTTAATAGTACTACGTACAAGGGAAGGTTTTAAAAGTCTGAATACACGTTAAATAAATACGTAAATATGGTGTCACTACTTCGCGGATTTTCACCTATCGTGGTCGGGTCTGGAACCTATCTACCGCGATAAACGAGGGTTCACCGTATATATATATATATATATATATATATATATATATATATATATATATATATATATATATATATATATACTGTATATATATATATATATATATATATATATATATATATTATATATATATATAAACTATATAGGGCCACCAAACTCTTCAGTGCTTAGGGCCTCCAAAGTGCTTAATCCAACACTGATCATTAGGAACCACCAGAACAGCCAGGGCAGTGGAACCAAAATCAGCAATACTACACATAACTACAGCATCACGAAGAACTCAAAGAGGACCAACATCATCAGAGGAATAGCCACCAATACTTTTACTAGAAACGACTGCAATATGTAAAGGAAAAATCATTGTGGTTTGGATATGTTCCTGACTAAGAGCCTGTGACAGACCGAAAATGACAATTTGATTCCAGCATTCTTTAAAATGGACTCGGCAGAGGGAAGAAGTCACACTTGTTTTTGTATGTGTTCCTTGATAAAAATTCACGTGTACCGTTTCTTTGTGAAGTAAATAAATGCGGAAGAAACTAGTCTGACTTCATATAGTACACTGTGTCCCTTCTACAAGATTTCTTTGTACTGGTATAGTGAAACAGGAGTGGGTGTCTAGTATTGTAAACATTGATAAATATAAAAAAAAATGCCCTGAAAATAGAAATAAAAAAAAATAAAAAACAAAAATCCATCATTGAAAAATCAGAAAATAAAAAATTATAAATATAAAAAATACAGTGGAAAATATTTTCAGCTTAAGTTTCTATTGAGTTTATAGGAACATAAAAATTTTAGTTTATTTTTGTAAGGAAATAAGCCAGACTGGGGTTCGAACCCCGCTCAGACTTATTAGTTTCTTTGGTCGCTGCAACCTCACACCATCCTTGTGAACTAAGGATGGGGCTTTGGGGGAGCCTATAGGTCTCTGCCGAGTCATCAGTAGCCATTGCCTGGCTCTCCTTGGTCCTAGGTTGGGTCGAGAGGGGTTTGGGTGCTGATCATACTCGTCTCTATTTACGGTCAGTCTATAGGGCATTGACCTGCTTGATAAGGCATGTTATTGGCCCTTGCCTCTGCCATCCATGAGCGGCCTTTTAACTAGACATGCTCTGCAACAACACTAACTAGATGTGTTCTGCTATAATTCTAACAAGACTTGCTCTGTATTAACACCAATTAGACATGCTCTGCAATAATGCTAACTAGACATACTCCATAATAAAACCAACTAGACATGCTCTGCAAACACTTAATTACACATACTTTGCAACATCAGATAGACATACTCAACAATTATTACCTAGTACACATACTCAGTAATAATGTTAACTAGACATACTCCACAATAACACCCATTAGACATGCTCTGCAAACACATTTTGGCTAACTAGAAATATTCTGCAATAACACCAGGTGGACATACTGTACTCTGCAATCCATCATCACTCCTTCCCAAATGCATGAATAGGGAATAAATAAAAACCATATTCGTGTACATAATTTATTATAGTAAAAAATAACAAATTCCTTCAAAATCCTCTTAATAAAACATCTTGAGTACTTATGGCCTACAGTGAATATCTACAAAACGCATAGGCTTATCACATCAAAAATACAAATCACAAAAATAAATGTTTAGTAAGAACCTATGTTACTTGCTATGCTATAAATCTGTGAATATAATACACAGAACTTGTAAAAATTTATAGTTCAAAACTAAATGACAATGAACTAAATATATTTTTTTGGAAATGATGACATTCACCTTCAATCCTGTTTTCACAGTGAGTGAACAATAGCCAGCAGACATTCTGTTCACAAAGATCTCAATTAACAAACTACAGTATGTAGTTATTGATCAACTGTACATACAAATGAAAGTTCTCAGATCTATCAAATAATTCCAAATGTAACCTAGATTGTCACCAGCAACTTTAGGGAAATTGTGAATTCAGTCAACGTTTTCGTAAACTTTGAAGTCAAGCCTGTTCCAGGTCTAAAAAAAATCATTCTCCCAATTAATTCTTTTAAATGGGAGATCTTAAAACACTACAGAAGCATTATCTCAAGTAAATCTGGAGAAAAAAATTGGAACCACATACACACTTTTCCTCCGTATCAACTGTAATGTAAAATGACATGATGCCCAAAACACAATAGCTGCCTTGATTCAGCTTTAAGGGTACCTGTATTCTATTACCTAAGAAACATTACAACATATTACATTATTTCACTCTGTGCTCTTTACCATTTTGATCCAATCTGTTAGTGAAATATCCATTTCATTTATTAATAAAAAAGTAACAAACCTAAACTTGACAAATAATGTTTTAATACTCTGCTTTATCCCTTGATCAAATACAGCATTACATTACTTTACATGAAATAACTTATTTATTATGATTATTTGATAAGTTTTCAAGAGCATATACATATACTGCATATATGTATATATAAACTTAATTTACAAAACTAATAATTGTCATGTAAACCAATGCATACTCTGTACAACTGAACTGATAATATAATACCCATGAAACTATAATGAAAAGTTTTGTTCATTAAAATAATTCTTCAAACACCAAACTTATGACTTCAGAATCCAATATCAGAGTTTTTATTGCCTAAAGACTATTATTCACATTTCCCTAGTATTCATTGCAAGTTCAATGAAAGCACAGAAATTAAGTGCCAAAATGAATCCATTCTGTACAAATAATGATATGCAGTCGAAAAGGGTGGTGAAATATGAAATATAAAATATCTTTAGTTTGTACTTTCACATGAGAAAGTCTGCAAAACTATGGTAACTACAGTATAGAGAGATTGAAAATGTCACAAAACATTTTCCACTAAAAATAAAAAATACTATAAAATATAAATATGAAATAATCATTAGCATTGTGCCACTTTATGAACCGTTTGCAGAAGAAATCAAGTTTATATATATATATCATCAAAATATAGTTGTGATATAAGAGCAAGAACCATAGGTTATTAGTCTTAAGAGTGAAATAAGGAGTACAGTCCATGAATATAGGTTACAATTCCTATTTAGAACAGAAATACAGTATTAGTATAAATATGACATATTAGCTTGTTATAAGTTTCCAATATTTTTTTGCGCTTGTTTGATAAAATCAGAATGCATTATATTTTTGTAAAAAAATTCATTCATAGTCCCTTCCCAGAGGAAGAAAAGCAATGTATTTTGGGAATATTCATTGAAATAATAACTTTACACAAGAACTTAAGTCAGGTGCTTCTGAACCACAAACTTTTTATCTATCTTTCTATTTACACCATACACATTACTGTATTGACATCAGGTAGTCCACTAACAAAGTCAAATACTTAACTCACATAGGGATAACCCATACGACTCGCTTTCAGAGAAAAAAAAAAACAGTAATATTAATAAAAAGATGTGGACCTATTTAAAAACAATTACTGTAGATAAATTGGTTCAACCTACATCATACAAATTGCTGTTCATATAAATGTACAAAAAGTTAGTTTGTTATGATCAAAATCTAAACATGACACCACTGTAAAATTTGTAAACTTGAAGATTAAAATGTGAAAGTAGGCAATCGGCATAACTTGAACAAAGAATGTAGGATTTCAAAGGTAATGCGAGCTGGCACTGTATACATTTTGGAAATTTATCGACATTTTCGTTCCCTACTTACGGTTTTTTTTGGTCTTACTGTTTCATAGTAATTCTGGTAGGATACAAATATCATCTCTCCAGCACTCATCAGTTTGGAAACTAAATATGCAAGGACAGATCAGCATTTCACAAAATTAATTATTGCATTGATGAAAGTTTCTTGCAATATCCTTCGATATACAAAGTAAAAAAGCTAAAATTGAGAAATTAACCTCATTGGCAGTAATGATTTGTAATTTTTCAGTTTAAAAAAAAAACACTAACCTGAATACTACAATGAAACTAGTTATCCTACTGCATGAATACATCCCTTGAATATAGTTCTTCATTGGCAGTATTGAGATGTATTTCTATTCTACTCTCTTGAGTTATTTATTTCTTACAGACTCAACAAAGCAGTTTTCTGAATAGCTGTAGTTCTCTAGGTCAACCAAGCATTTATTTTCCTTACAAGGATGTTTAATAAGGTTTTATTCCCTTAAAATATCCAAAAACATTTATTCTTGTCTATGCAATACATTACAGATATCAAATTCAATATACAATGAATTACTACAATCAACCTATAATCTCATTCTGGTGTAAATAATAAAACACTAATATGTATACGGTAAGGACGGTTTTTCTATTTGTGCTAAAGGATTTCTATGATTCGTTTTGAAAAAGATAATTTTCATTGATTTAAACGTCAGAGCAAATATCTGAAACCTTAACAAGCCCTAAACCACGTAGGTGACATGTTAAAATGGAATTTCCGCATACAATATCTGATGATTAAGATTTATCAAATATGCTACTCTTAAAACTGTACAAATTCTAAGCAACCTTGACTGGTGTTCTCTAACATTCAAATTACTTTCCCTTTTAACTAACTTGTGAATATTCTTTTATCTTGTAAGACGATTATTTTTGCAAATTTGCTCAGAAAAAAAAAACATTGTATAAAATCCCCTGTATGTCTATCTTTAATTCTTTTAAACCTGGATATTTGTTAATTCTTAAGTGAACAAAAGTGAAGTCATTTAAAAACTAACAATTTATGACTTACTAAATTATATCTAGAAACTACCAGCTGCATTTCTATTATAGTTTTCCAACTTGATACCTATAGAATGTTCATTCAACCCTGATAAAATGCTTCTCAGCATCTACTTTCATTCAAATTCCTTGTCACTTTAGTTACTTTAATATTATAACCTGAAGCAATGAAACACTGATAAAACTGACAGTTGTTACTTGAAAGCGAACATCTCAGTTGATGGGAGGGTAATTACTGTACTATCAAAGCAAGACAATTTGTAAGGGAGAGATGGATCACTTATGTAAGATGAGGAATTTATTTTACAAATAATATTTATAAATCCTGTTAGTATTTTTGGGGCACTGAATTTCATATTACATAGGGAACTCTGATATCCTTTCTACTCTTCTCAATAATTTGTGTAACCAGACCACAAACCTTCACACACAGATCTAGTAACACACATATTAATAAAAACAATTTACAGACTTGATTACATTTGATAAATATAAGTTAAGCACTTAAAAAAATTGTCAATAATTCGGAATAAAAAATGTCTTATTCCCATGCCAAGGGATATAATGCCATGAATACTGATTTCATTTACAAATCATCTAATGTCTTCCAAGTTAAAAATGACAGCTCTACTCTGAGATAATCTGATGCCTAAAAACTGCAGTGGAATTGCTAAGAAACTTGGTGTATCAAATGGTAATTATATCAAAATATGACCATATAAAATTGTCAGAAATAACCATGTCACCAAGGAACTTTGAATTCTTAGCTGTAACTGCTGGTTCTCATAGAAGATATAATGTCCACATACTTAAAAGGGTTAGTAACTACACATCAACTTGGCATAGTTGGCAAGGTAAAATCACTCTCTAAAAATTTTCTCATGAAAAGACAATCCATTACATTCCCTCCGTTATAAAAAAAAAAAAAAATACATGAGCAGAAAATAGAGGGGTAAAATTAAATATCTGTTGCAGAACAGGGGCAGTCAAAAATTTTACCTTAGTAACAATAGGTGAAATTTCATTGGTATATAAAATTATAAAAGCCAAGGTGTACTGGCGGGAAATAAACTACTTAAAAAATTTATATAACTCTAACCCTATATATGAAACCAATGTCACAAATCTACAACAAAGGAAATACCCTCTATAGAACACCTTTAGATAAGCTGATTCCTGCTGTGACTTAGTTTCCTTGTTCCCCTACCTGACAGGATGGCTATGCTAAGAGGATTATGAACAAGAGTAAGACTCTATACTTGAAAAGATTCTTGAAGCATATTCCTATCTAAGATTTACAAGTCAAAAGACAACCAAAGAATGTCTAATTTCAAATAATTCTGATCACTAAAGAGCATGTGAGTCACTACTTAATCATACTTGAAATAAAGTTCCATATTTCTTCCATCTCACTCAGAAAAGGTAAAAAATTAATGGGTCTCTCTGGAAAGTACTGAATGAAGATTATTCATGTTAACAGCTTACTCCTATAAGTGAATATAGCTATATTTAGCCTAATCAAGGAGACATGTTCTGATAATATCGACAGAATGTATGGATGAATCATACAATGCACACACCCGTAGAACTGATTAAAATAGAGGTCACACTATCAATACTGGTAAAACACACCAGAAGCACATAAAGTATAGTAACTGAAATAAGAACATGCTGATAACCAAAAATTTATAAATCTACACAAAAATATCTTTCATACTTTAGCTTCTATCAACTTATGCTTGAGAAAACTAGTCATATCATCAAATGATCAATATAACACATGAGATTCGAGAAAGAACGTAAATAATTGGTGTACCTCGTCAAATGAACTTTTTAACTGGGAAACTTAACCTTTAAAAGTAACCAACACCGTTAGCTCTTTAGATACTGCACCAATTTTATTTGGTTTATTTATCTACCAAGAGGCAGAATCAGGTAAGTATTGTATGAAATATAGTCTTATGCATTGATTATGATTGGCATACAGTATATATCTAGCATACTACAACTTAATAGTTTTTTCAAGATATCTCTTCTGTATTCTGACAATACCTATAAACCCTGCTTCCCATACCTTACACTTTTGCTAATCAGATACTAAAGCTGCAAATCATTGCCATACCAATACACAAAATTGATGGCAGTAGTGTATATAGAAAAGGTGCTGAGGATGGATGGATGTATGGAATTTAGGGCCAAAGCCCAGGCACTGAGGGCGAAAAAGGTCATACCACACAGTCATGGTTTCTGAGTATCTATGGGAGAAAATGTTCTATCCTATACCAAAATTATTTTATAGGTAAAGATGCTTTTTATGAACAACACAATATTAAATTTTCCTCTAATATAAACCCTGACTCACAATTTCTTCCAATTCACCTTCAACCCCTATACAGTAGGTAACCAGTGAAAACTTCACCAGTATCATGAAGGCATTTTCCTATCTCCCTGTAAAACAAACATACTTTCCACCCGCCCACTGATCCATTGAACCCACAGGGAGAAAGGGGTCCCACCAACAGCAAAGATGAACAAACTCTACACAATACAATTGTACTATAAATTTTTATTTGACAAGTTATAGAAAATATCTATATTGACACCTCTAATTCTAATAATACTAATTAAGCAGTTTCTTACATAATAATCACACTATTTGATTTACAAAAACCCACTACTGATATAGTACATTCCTATCATCATGAAATTACAAAATATATACCGTATATACTCGTGTAACAGCCGATCTTGCGTATTGTGCGACCTTCAAATTTTCATCCACAAAATATGATTTTATCATATATCTCGTGCATCATGCAAGTTACTTTTTGAGAAACTAAATTACAACATACTAACATTTCTAATCCATTTCTTTATTCCATCTTCTACTTCAATGGGTTAGAATATTAAAGGATAAGATTAAAATTATTGTTAGTAATGTTATAATCATTGCGTAAACGCATACAGCCACAATAACAATCAAACAAAAAAACAGTTGTTTTGTTATGAGCACTCGAATCAGAAAGTAGCTGTTTTATTTGCATATTGATAGCATACGACAGTAAACAAAGTAGCATAAATCTGATATTTTCACATTATACCCTTATTCACTATGGAGAAATTATCAAGAAAATATAATGTCAATTATAAACTAACAAGCTGTAAATGAAGGAGAGAAAACAAACAATATTCATAGCCACTATTCTGTTTGGAATCGGCGAAAGCTGTGAAAGAAACTGGAGGAAACAAAGGGAAATTTAGTGGGAACCTATGAATTTGCCAATCGTGTAATTAAATGCAAAAGCCAAACTTTGGAGATAAAGTTACAAAGTGTCTGAAAACAGAGAATATAGTTTAGTTATAATACAATATAAATAATTTGTTAAGTTTTATAATCAAGCACCACAGCGCAAAAAACTATAAATTATTATACATCGGCAACATGAATTAAACTTCGGTTAATTTCTATATGCGATTCAATTCAACAGTAAATAAAATATGAGAAATGTATTTCAAATGAAACTATTGAAATTACTATGCTATTTGGAAAATGATGGATCAAGTAATAATTGGTCCTTTAAGGAAATATGAAATATCCTTCGTCAGTTTGCCTTAATCAGCTGATTTGGAAAGCGTACAGGAGTGTAGACTGAATTTCAAACGTAAACAATGGAAAATATTATAGTTTGCATGGTTTATTCTATAAATAAGATACTAAAATATGAATATTACATGCATTATTATTAGATACATTCAAATATAATACCAGTTTAATCAAAATCCGGTTTATTTCAAATACAGTAGATTTTTTTACCCAGTAAATGGATACACAGTTTGAACAATGACATACCCTAGTCCAAGAGTGCATATGTTAATTTTATATCTCGTGTATGATGCGACCTCCTTGAATTCAGCTTGAAATTAGCCTTCAAACTTTGCATATTACGCGAGTATATACAGTTTATACTTCCATGTATTTCCTTGAGATGGTACCGAGCATAAAACTCAGAAATTTGGTTATCTTTAGTAGCGAAACTTACTAGGCATGATTGAGGTGCCCAATGTAATAAAATAAAAAATAGAAGTTGATCTTTTATGGGGGAAAAAAAAAAAAGTTATGATAATTACGTGTGGTGGGGATAGATCCAGTAATATGTAAACCTTAAAGCTCCAACCCATTAACTATTTTTCCTATTTCTTTGATTGTTTTAGCATTCTTCCTTATGTTATACAGTACTTGAATAATGATGCTTTGATAAATGTAACATTTTTGTTTTCGTTTCTTTTTGCCACACATATTACTTATTACAAGATGAAAAATGGCACACATTTCAGTCCACTATATATTCCTCTTGGTAACAATATAGTGAATCAAATTACAGCCTCACACTTCTCTGCTTAATCAAAACAGAAGCCCTTAACCCTTTACACCTAGGCCCTTCTATTAGTAATATACTGTAGGTATAATTCACACATTACTTCTATCACTTTTCCAAATGTATGTTAGCAGCAATACAAAAAAAAACTGTTGATGACAAGTGGTATATCTACTTCAAAAGCTAAAGCAAAGCTAGGCACGAGTAGAATATGAAGTTATAATACTAATATACATTGAAAATTTTATACAGTAAAAATAGAAAGTAAGATATCTAGATTATAACATTATAATGGAGAAGATAAGAGACATTAAGAAAAATACACGAACTATGAGAAAATACAGAAATTTATAACAAAAAGGAGATTCCTTAGTTCCTTCAAATCTAAAGGACATTCTATACCTGTTATATTAACAAAGCAGTATAATATCTCTAATTAAGATAAACTAAAATATAAAAGGCATATACAATAAACAGGAAATCTTTACTTCCTGAGATCTAACTAAATAAAAATTCAACACCTTTCCGGTGGCAAATTCAACTAAATATGATATAAAGAATTCAACAAAATAAGATCTAGAATTTTTTGATAACCAAAAATGTTTGAGTTATAAAAAAAAATAAATTATCTTCTCACTTGCAACACCCAACAGGATATGTATTCAACAAAGGTAATTTTGAACTTTAAGGTATCACAGCATCTTCAAAGATTGCAGCCTTCAATGTGTTAAACAGATCATGTGGATTGTTTACAAGGGTAATCTTATCAAGATATTACAATCATATCATATATTGAAGCACATATGGTAGAGATAAACTCCCATTTCACTATACTTCAAAGAGCACATTCTTGTTACAAATACACTTCCAATGTTAAAGACACAGATCTGAAAGCACCCAGCAAAAAGGGTAATGATAAATTATTACTTCACACATTTGGATATTTGTCTTTAACAGAAAATACACAGTATACACATATCAATAATAAATAATATTCAATAAGGAACATTAATATAAAAAAATCTTTATATTAGGGCAGCATCAATCTTCAAAGGCAACAGCAGAAAAATAAGGCACCCTGGTTTCTCTTATGAATATGTAACTCGAGTACAGACTGTATCATAGAAGGCAATAAAATTCCAAGCTCAAGTACGAGGAAACTGGATATAATCACAATACCCTTCGAGTATCAAAGGGACTTGCAAGTGAGAATTGTAGTTTAAAATTCAAAATGATAAAAAAAAATAAATACTGAAACCTGAGAAAGAAAAATATTCAAAAGCTGCCTTTAGAAGCTGAAGTCAAAATACAGTATATACAAATATAAAATTCATACAGATGTATATACATAGCTATAGTATATACACTACATATATATTAATTGGCTAATAGTCCTTTTGGCATCATAAGTAAAGTTATTGATGCCACTTACATACATATGTCAAAAGACTTATTCATGAGATTTACATTCTAAAACAAAAATTCTATGCTACATAACAAAGGTATGTTTACAATTATCTTAAAAGTTAAACTCTGGCTATGCTTTAGCTTCGGATAAGACAAATATCAAATAATGTGGTCCCTTTTAATTTAGGTTGAAATTATCTGTATATGAATAAGGGAACTCTAGCCTCAACTCATTTCTTTTCCTGCTGATTTCCTTATATATCCGAACTCATATTTGAAGCTTTAAGTTCCTCAAAAGTTTTTTCAGGCATAGGTGGATATAAATCAACAAGATCAGGAAAGGCTATCTGAATGGTAATAGCAGCAATGATGAGAATCAAGAACACTGCAAGGAGTATCCACTTCAAAACAATCTCCCACCGATGCTCCTGCAGATTACGCAAGGTCACTGTTCCCAATAAGAGGCCTGCAATAAATCCAGCAAGATGGGCAACGTAGCTCACCTAATGAAGACAAAACCATGTAATTAACATTAATGAAAGGATATGGAAGACACTAAAAATTGTACTTAAGATTATCAATTAGGCAGTTCCTTAGTGGCATTCAACACCAAATTTTCCAAAAAAATTTTGTCACTTGCCCATATCCCATTTAAGATTTATAACTTTTCTGGAATGCTTATTGACCATCTATGGTCGTCATCATCATCATCCTCTCCTCCAACACCTATTGACGCAAAGGGCCTTGGTTAAATTTCACCAGTCGTCTCTATCTTGAGCTTTTAAATTTATACTTCTCCACTCATCTTCTCCTGCTCCACGCTTCAGTCCTCAGCCATGTAGGCCTGGGTCTTCCAACTCTTTTAGTGCCTTGTGGAACCCAGTTAAAATTTTGTGAACAGCGAACTACTCTCTCTTCGGGAGTGCGAAGAGCATACCCAAACCATCTACATCTACCCCTCACCACAATCCCCTCCACATATGGCACTTGAGTAATCTCTCATAGTTTCGTTTCTAATCCTGTTCCTTCCATTTAACTCCCAATATTCTTCTAAGGGCTTTGTTCTCAAACCTACTAAATCTGTTGGATAGTTTCATTGTCATACTCCGACTCATGTCTATACAGTAACACCGATCTCACTAAACTGATATATAGCCTGATCTTTATATGTAATTTCAGGCAATTTGATTTCCAAATTATATTCAACTTGGCCATTGTTTGATTTGCTTTTTTTAATCTTTCATTATATCCCAATTCTAAAGATCCTGTATTCAAGATCATAGTTCTTATATATTTAAATGATTCCACCTCATTAATCCTTTCTCCTTCCAATATTTCTTCCTTCCATTGCATTCTCCGTTCTCATCATCTTTGTCTTTCTTCTATTTGTCTTGAGCCCAACCACCTTTGATATTTCATGCATTCTGGTAAGCATGCATTGCAAGTCCTGTGGTGTTCTACTAATAAGGACAGAATTATCAGAATACTCTAGGTCAGCTAATTTCCTGTTACCAATCCAGTCCAATCCTTCTCCACCATCCCAAACTGTTCTATGAGTTACAAAAGCCATGAGGAGGATAAACAACATAGGTGACAACACATTCCCTTGGAGTACTCCACTGTTCACAGGAAATTCATTTGATAGGACTCATCTAACATTAACTTAGCATTTGCTATGCTCATGAACAGACAATGAAATTTACATATTTAAGAGGAACTTTGTAATAATGCAAGACTTTCCACTAAATTGACCAGTGCGCACTATCAAAGGCTTTTTCATAGTCTACAAAAGCCATCAAAAGTGTATTTCTATATTCTACACATTGCTGTACCACATCTTAAAATAAAACATTTGGTCAGTACAACTAACTTTCCGAAATCCTGCTTCTTCATCAATCTTTCTCTCTAGTCTCTTTAGAATGAGCATACTATATATTTTCATGACAGCTGACATAAGTGTGATGTCTTTGTAATTATTGCAATCAGTCAGGTCTCCTTATTTTGTGATTTTCATCAACGCTCCTACTACCATTCATCAGGTTTTGCCTCTTCATTTCCCATTCTACAAAATAATCTTGTAAGAATTATGGGAGTCACTTAATTTTAGGCCAATATCATCTCAGCAGTTATTCTATCGTATCAAGGGGCTTTCCATCTCTAGTTTTTTAATGATAGCTTCGACTTCAAATACACTGAATTCATTCATGGGCACATCAAGGTCTTCCTCAGCTTCAGTTATATCAATGAAATTATTCCCTTCATATCTCCAATTAATGCCATCATTAAAGTGTTCAATCCAAAATTACCTATCTTCATCTTCTGTTGGTATAAGACTCATCTCTCTTTTATGGGTATATGCTTCTTCTTTGCCCCAGTAGAGATTTCATTAATAATTCTGTGGGTAAGACTTACACCATAGCCACTACCCGAATTCATAGCTTTGTCAGCCTCCTCTGCTTTCCTGTCTAAGTATTATCTCCAGTCATTCCTGACTTTTCTTGACATCAATATCAATACTGGAATACTTAGCATTCTCTACCTTGCAATTTTCATTACCTCCTCAAAAACTTTTAACAATCAAAATTGTCTATGTCTCTTGTAACTGTATGTCCTAAAACTTCACTATCAACTGACTGATATATGCTCTTTATATCACACCATTCTTCACTAATTGCCCGCTCTTCGTCTCTTAAAGTTTTTAAGACTGATATTTATTCCTACATTCAATTGCAAAGGTTTCTCTGTGCTCATCTTCTAGAAGCTTAGTTGTATCAAAAAGGTCTATCATCTATATTTCTGTTGGGTGCTTTCAGTTTTTATTTCAGTGTAGTAATGAGGAGCTGGTGATCACTACCAATATCTGCACCTCTATAGTTTCTTACACTTCTCAGAGTCCTCCTTCTCTCTTTACTAATGGCTATGTGATCTATCTGATTTTCGTAATTACTACATGGAACACTCCATGTGGATTTGTGGTTGTACTTGTGCTGGAAAAGAGTATCTCCAATAACAGGACTGTTTGTTGAACAAAAGTGTGCCCCATTTTCATTTAAAATTGTCAAGACCATCAACACCCATCACATTCTCTACTAAATACTCCTTAAAATCAAATAAAAAATCTTACAATATGTATACACCCCAGTTAGCTACAGTGTAGCAAATAGATTAAAATCCTCAGGAATAAAAGGTTGTTGGATAACCGAAAAACATATAAATAAGGACAGCCTTGTTGTCTATCAAAAGAAAGAAATTAAAGTTTATTTTATTAATAAGTATCTTTGTAAATCAAATATAAAAACCATTACCTTATAGGTATATTCTTAAAAGTTATATATAATTTTAGCTAGTCATGTAATCAAATAAGTACAAATATTAAGAATATTTGCTAGTTGTGCCTCAAGATGGTGTCACCACCAAAACAAATTGCTTTCATATCACCCTGGCAAGTTCGAGCAGCAACATGTAGGTCAGTTAAGATATAGGGTATTTTAGATAAAATATTTACATTGAACAAATAGATTATATTAATGGTTTAATAAAATACTCTTTATATTATCTCTTTACGCTTTAGGTGTGCCTAATTTTTCTACACAAGCGAAATGTTTGAAGTAGGATTATTTGTCTGGGTTTGGCCCATTTCCTCTGCTCACACATATACCCAATAGTCTGGCCTACTCTAAACATATTTTATCACAAGCCCAGAAAAAAATCAGGCAGATCGATTTTGTCAGTAAAGGTAAACGAAACTTTAAAAGGCAAGGGATATCAAGAATACTTACAAAAAATAGACATTAGACAAGTATATTAAAAATAAGCCCTCTAAATGTGGTAATGGTGATGGGACAAAGCTGGGCATAGGTGAACATTCACACAAGCTGAAATGTGAACATACTGTGTGTTGCTCAGAAGGTAAGGAATATATGAACTGGCAAAAAAGGCAAAACTACTGAAATTGAGAAATAGCTGAATTTTTAAAATTATTTTCTTTTCTATTACACCATGCTCCATGCTTTGAAAGTGCAGCTTTAGTTGAAAAACTTGAAATACTAGCAGATACACCATAATTTTTATGAACCACTTTTGTTTTGTTTTGTGCCCTCTAGATGTGGGGATGAAGACAGGAACAAACTAATACTGGTTAGTATTAATATAATATTCTATTTTAAAATTAAATTTAATTCAATTGAACTTGACTCATATTCACTATGTCATAATCAATTAGGGATGGCTAGAAATCTAAACTTAAACCCTCTAGCAACTGTCAAAGGGTAAAATACTACCAAAATACTCTTACCAATATTCAACCTCCTGTTAACTAGTTCCAAGGCAATTTGAGGTTGATAGTGAAAATTAACTCCTCTTATAACTCCAATGCTTGAGACGTTGAATAAAACTTGCAAACATGAGGTATACATCTCTACATGTCCATTAAATTAAACATGTAAAACCAAATCAAAGGCTAGCCAATTAAAAGCAGCTAACCCATTCAATAATTCGGCAACTTAATATCAAGAGTAGAAACTGGATTACAATATTCTCTTAATGTCAAATTTTCTTCCCTACAACTAAGAGACTTAAGGAACAAAGGAAACTTTAAACCACTTGAACTTCCTTTACAAATGAGGAAACAAAGATTGTATCACCCCTCGAATGTGTTGTATTCATTACTTTCTCCTAGTTAAGAAATTAAGAGATGTAACCACTTCTGTGTTATGAAATACTATTTGAGAGTAGAGAAGCCTAGACACCCCTATGTTATGGAGTTTGTCTACGATTAACCTCTTCCTGAACAAAGGATAGGGCATTTTTGACACAAGATGAAAGCTGATCATTTAAAGTACTGTAATCCTTCAAGGACCTAAATAGACATAGTCAACTCCTAACTACGGCTTTCCACCCGAGCATTCAGAGTAAGAATGGAAAAATAACATGGAATTACATTTGAAGTTGTTATTGACCCAAAATTCTGGTAAGAAGGAAAGAATTACTGCTTTACGATCAATACCCACATTGGAGGAAACAACTTGTAATTTATCAACAAAAATAAAAAATTTTAAGTAATTTTTATTTTTCCTAACATACTTACCGAGAACTACTTTCTTAGGAGTTACCTGTAATCTCCTCTCTACCGACCAGAGTTTTGTGTAGTACACCCTATACCCGTTTTCTATGGAGGGCTAACCCGGGAGTGAGAGAACGTGCCCCGAGGGTAGCCTTTGCGCTAGGTCGAGGTCCGCTTGGGTCGTGTGCGCCAGATGTTGCAAAAAGTCCTTGCAAGGGCAGAGAGGCACTCGGGGAAGGTAGGGAGGGCCATTACCCGAAAGTAGTTCTCGGTAAGTATGTTAGAAAAATAAAAATTACTTAAAATTTTTGATTTGTTCCAACACGAATACTTACCTCGAACTACTTTCTTAGGAGACTTACACTTCAGGAGGTGGGAGTGCCTTCCTGACCTTCAGACCCAGCAAGCGGACGCCAAGAGGCCTAGGTATGAATTAGGTTTTAAAATAAAAACACACTGGGAAAACGGACGATAGGGTAACTACACAAAGAGCTCACGTTAGTGTCAAAGTACTCACCCTTTGAAAAAATTCTTTTGATGCTGAGTCCAGTAATGCAGTTGCAGAGACGTGTTCTTCAATGGTTACAAGTGTGGTTATCTCCAATAGGGATAGGAAACGGGGATTAGGGTGAAAGGGAACGAACCTGTGTCTCCTGGTTTTGCTATCCACGATTGAGCCTGGGGCTTTACCGTTAAATCACTTGGAGCGCGGAGATGACTGTCCCAATGGAGAACCCGTCTAAGGACCTTCTTGAGTAGTCCTTGAGGTAATGGGCAGTAAAGGTTGACTGGTTCGACCAGGTGCGCGCACGAAGGATCTGACCCACTGCCATGTTCTTCTCAAAGGCTAAGGAAGTGCTCAGACCTCTGATGTCATGGGGCTTGGGAGTGCCTGGCAAGGCCAGTCCCTCCTCCTTGTAGGCCCTGGCAATAACTTGTCTCAACCAGAAGGAAATGGTATTCTTCGATACCTGTTTCTAAGTAACACCTGTGGAGACGAAAAGGCTCTTGATGCCTGGTCGGAGATGTGCAGTCCTTTCAAGGTATTTTCTAATGGCACGGACAGGGCATAACCTCAAATCCTCAGGATTCCCAGTCCTAGGAATAGCTGGCAGAGAGAAACCCTCAAATTTTGGATCCCAGACTGCTGGGTTCTGGGTTTTCGCCACAAACGAAGGAACAAACTTGAAAGAGATCTCTTTCCACCCTTTCGAATGAGAGACGTCATAAGACAGCCCATGGATCTCCCCTACCCTTTTCGCAGACACCAAGGCTAACAAAAAGACTGTCTTGAGAGTGAAATCCCTGTCTACAATATCTTTCATTGGTTCGAAGGGGGGGAAACTTAACATCTTCAGGACCCTAGCTAAGTCCCACTGAGGCACCCTAACTGCTTGCAGGGGGCAGGACTGTTCAAAACTCCTGACAAGCATAGAGATGTGTCTAAAGGAACCCAGGTCGATGCCCTTCAGAAGGAAGACTTGACCCAAGGCTGCTCGTACTCCTTTTATAGCTGGGATTGACATCCCTATCTCGTCCCTGAGGTATACTAGAAAGTCTGCTATGTCTGGGACCGTTGCTTTGAGGGGCTTTATGCGCTTCGAAGCGCACCACTTCGTGAAAGAGGCCCATTTCGCTTGGTAGACCGCTGCCGACGACCTTCTCAGGTATCGCGACATCCTCTTAGCTGTTCCTGCTGAATATCCTTCCTTCTTCAGGAGTCGCTCGATAGTCTCCAGGCGTGAAGGCGTAGAGACTGTGGGTTGTCGTGGAACCTGAGAAAGTGCGGCTGTTGCAGAAGATCTGACCTGTCGCGGAGTGGCCACGGAGGATGGCTCGCCAGGTCTTTTAGGTCTGCGAACCACTCTCTCTCCGGCCACCAGGGCGCTACCAAAGTCATCCTTAAGTTCCGGGCAGCCCTTACTATGTTGAGTATTTGCCTGATCAACGTGAAGGGGGGAAAAGCGTACACGTCTAGGTTGTCCCACTTGTGCTGAAAGGCATCCTACAAGGCTGCCCTTGGGTCTGGGACAGGAGAACAATACACGGGAAGTTGCGCGTTCAGCTTGGTTGCAAAGAGGTCCATCACCGGGGAACCCCAACGTTGAATGATGAGCTTGGCTACTTCCGGAAGGAGGGACCATTCTGTCCCTACTATCTGACCCATCCTTCTGAGACCGTCGGCTAGAACGTTCTTTTTCCCGGGGATGAACCTTGCCAATAACACAACCTGGTTCGTTTCTGCCCAATCTAGGATCTCTAGGGCGAGATCGCACAACTCCCTTGATTTCAAGCCTCCTTGCTTCTTTATGTACGCTACCACTGTGGCGTTGTCGCACATCAACGCCACAGTGTTTCCCCTTAGTAGATCGACGAAGTGCAGGCAAGCTTTCTGGACTGCCTTCAACTCTAGGACATTGATGTGTAGGTCCTTCTCCCCGTCCATCCAGGTTCCTCTTGCCGTCCCGTTGAGGAGATGGGCTCCCCATCCCTGGTTGGAGGCGTCTGTGAATAGAAGTAATTGGGAGGGTCGGTCGCGAAGGGCATCCCCTTGAGCGAGTTCGACTGGCAATGCCACCATTCCAGGGAGGGTATTGTGTTTGGTAGGACTGGGATTAATTTCTGGGGCGAGTCCAGTTGGTTCCAGAAGTTCTTCAGGTTCCATTGGACGGCTCTGAGTCTGAGTCTCCCCTGGGGAACCAGTTTTTCCAACGACACCAGATGACCTATTAGTCTTTGCCAGTCCTTCGCCCTCCTGGGTTGCCCCGACAGGAACGGACGAAGGATCTTCATCAGATTGCTTATCCTCTCTTCCGACGGGAAAGCTTTCACTAGTAGGGAATCCAGTGTCATCCCCAAATAGGTCATTCTGGTGGAGGGAGATAGGTTCGATTTTTCTGGGTTGATTATGATACCCAGACCCTTGCAAAACTGGAGAAGCTTTATACCTTGCTCCTTCAAAACGTCCTTCGAGGAGGAAAGAAGCAACCAGTCGTCCAGGTACCGGATGAGGCGAATGCCTCGCTCGTGGGCCCACACCGAGACTGTCGTGAAGACTCTCGTGAATACCTGGGGAGCTGTCGACAATCCGAAGCAAAGGGTCTTGAATTGCAGGATCTGGGTACCCCATTTCACCCGGAGAAACTTCCGACTTGAGGGATGGACCGGAATTTGGAAGTAAGCGTCCTTGAGGTCTATGGTCATCATGTAGTCTTTCTCCCTCAAGGACAGCAGGAGTGACTTCGGCGTGTCCATTTTGAACTCTGTCTTTCGTACAAACTTGTTGAGCGCCGACAGATCTATCACCGGTCTCCACCCCCCCGTCGCCTTTTCTACCAGGAACAGACGGCTGTAGAAACCTGGCCCTGGGTGCAGGATCTCCTCCATGGCGCCCTTTTCCAACATTGTGGATACCTCTTCTTGAAGGGCAGCCCTCTTCAACGGGTCCTTGGGTACCAACCACTCCGACAGGCTGGCCGGAATTAGAGGGGGAGGTTCTGCTAAGAACGGTAACCTGTAACCCTCCTTCAGTACGGACACTGTCCAGGGCTCTGCTCCATGAACCTTCCATGCTTGCCAATGTAGTCTGAGGCATCCCCCAACCTGAGGCTTGGGCAGGAGTAGGGGGCCTCCCACTCTATCTCCTCCTGGAGGAGCGGCCTGAACAGCCTCTCCTGGAGGCAGAATAACCTGTCCTAAACGAGGCCGACGCTGCTGGGGCTCCTCTACAGGGGGGGCTGAGGCGCTGAGGCCCACGAGGAAGAAGGGGCTTCTCTCCTCGTCAGGCTAGGTGGGGCCTGAGAAGCCGAGGAACCGTCTGAGGCTGACCTCTTGTAGGGGGGCCTCCTTACCGGTGGGGGCCTGGGAGCGTTCACTTCTTTTCTCTTAGCCACCTTCTCCATGATCTCCTCTAACTCCTTCAAGGGGAACAAGGAGTCACCCCACACAGGAAGGCTCCTCATGGCCCTCGCCTCTCTGTCTGGGACCTTTCGGGAAAGCTTCGCCAGGATGGTGTCCCTTTTTCGAAGAACCCAATTCGCTGACAGGGCGAGGGACTGGTAGGTGAGGAACTTAAAGGTCTTGCCCCCGGAGATGATAAGCTCCCTCAGGAGGCTTTGCTGTTCTGGGTCCGTCAGGTCATATGTTGCTTGCACACCTACTAGTGTGGAAGCCCACCAGTCCAACCAAGAGGAGACGTGAACTAGGTCTTTAGACATCTCCTCCATCATCGCAGCCTCCGATTGTGAAAAACAAACCGGGGCTGAAGAGGCTCTGTCCTCCGAGGCACCCTGTCCCAGAATGTCGAGAGCAGGCTCCACCTTGCAGGCTCCCAGTCGTTGTCCCTCTGGCACATAAACCCTGCTCTGTGTTTTGAGCCCTTGGAGCAACTTCGAAGAGCTCTGAGTCTTGGGAGCTTCGGCATTGCCTGCTACAACTCTATCGACGTGTGCTCGTCCCAGGACGAGATCTCGGGCTACAGGAAAGGCCAGGGAGGATTTTTGTTGGACAGGTGCTTGCATCAAACGGGTAAGGCTGGACCTCCAGTAGTCCTCATCGGTAGCAACTGGCTCTTCAATTCTGTGATGCCTTCGGATCAGGCTTATAACTTTCCGATAGGCCGAGTCCTCGGTCGGGGAACCTTCCCTACGTCGGCAGAACCCTCGACCTGATCCCGAGGGGCCAGGTCACCGGGCACTCCCACCGGGCGCCTTGGTTCTGGCACAACAGGCACTCCCCTGCGGAGGTACTGGTCTTCCCCGGCGGAAACCTCCGCACCAGGTACGGGGGTTAGAACTGGCATCGCCGAGCCGGTGAGGACCACCGTCCGATCGTGCTCTCTGGGGGACGAGGACGCGGATCCCGTGGGCTGACCCGACGGCGGGAACCGTTCCTTAAAGTCTGAGGGCCGCACCAGCTGGGCTGATTCGGCCAGGCTGCCCGAAAGGAAGCACGGTTCCCCCCGCTGGGCGGGGTGAACCGGAAGCTTCGCGGCCTTACGCCTGCCTGAAGAGGCCATCTCGCATTTCTCCCTGCGAGGGTCATATCTCCGTCTGGAGGAAGGTCTCCGTGGTGAGAAATCCCTGGATTGCCGGTCTGGGGTACACTGTAACTCTGACTTACGGGGTACGAATACCCAATCACCATCGGGGGACCTACTCCTCCTGTGTTTCCTCCGTGGAGAGCGGGACCGTCTCCTGCTGAACCTCGAACAGGATCTTGAGCGGGAACGCCTGCTCTTGGACCGCTCCCTCCAGCGCCGATGTCTCCTCCTGGCCTCTTCTTCTGAAGAGAATGACGCCCCACCATCCGAAGAGCCCGACGACACTGTACCACCCGCACGGCGGGCAGGAGCGGGGGCCGCGGAGGGCTTCGCGACTCGTTGCGTACCCGAGGTAAAGGGTTGCAGGAAGGTTTCTAGGACCGTCGTCAGAGGAGCTGGGAACGAGGGTTGGCGCCCAACACTAGGGAACCAGGTATCCAGGCCCTCTTCCATCTGCATAGGGGACCTACCTGGCGTTTTAGGGAGCTTCCACCCGAAGGAATCACTTACCGTGGTGTCTAACTTACCCTGGGTGTCGCCGCCTGCCGAAGAACCTGAAACACAGGCCCACGAAGGGGGCGAAGAAACAGGAACAACATTACTACACCATAAGGGGTCGTCGGAGGAAACGTGCCCCCCAAGCACAAGGGCCGAGTCTCCAGAACCCCCTGACACAGCACTACCAGGCTCCCCACTAGCCCGAGAAGGCCCCGCAATTCCCACTTCACACACACTAGACTCCTGGGGAAGAACCCTCGGCTCCTTCCCCGCAACGGACTTACCTCGTCCCCTACTCTGGGTAGGGGAAGGCGAGACAGAAGCCCCGTCGGACCGTCCACTGGGCGACGGTAGAGGCGAAGAGACGCTAGATTTTCTGGGCGAACGTTTCGACGACTTCTTTTTCTTCGTGCCGTATCGCACCCACTGAATCTCACTCCAACCAACACACTCAAAGCACGTATCCGAAGGAGAGCACATCTTGCCCCTACAGGAAGAGCAAAGGGAGTGAGGGTCCACTTCAGGTTTGGAGAGGAACGCTCCACACGATTTTCCGGCTCTAGGCCCAGGACAACGGCGGATTTGCTCCATAGCACACAACCACAAGACACAGGAACGCAGGGAATCAAAGGGATACACTTGGGAAGCACAAGGAAGGGTAGTGAACACACAGGAACACAAGGGATAAGCACAAAGTTACCACGCAGTAAACACGCGGGACACACGAGGCGGACACAAAGGGTCGAGAGAGACGAGAGCAACGTGGTATCATGTCGCGACCAGAGAACTTACTGGCGCACACGACCCAAGCGGACCTCGACCTAGCGCAAAGGCTACCCTCGGGGCACGTTCTCTCCCTCCCGGGTTAGCCCTCCATAGAAAACGGGTATAGGGTGTACTACACAAAACTCTGGTCGGTAGAGAGGAGATTACAGGTAACTCCTAAGAAAGTAGTTCGAGGTAAGTATTCGTGTTGGAACAAATCGGGTATTCAAGAAAAGCTCCTTGAATCCAATGACTGTACGAGCTAAAACTAAGAATCTGACAGGAATTTGAAGACAGAAAACTAGGTCAAAATTACAATTTTGTAGATTGATTTTGACTTACGTGGATCATCAATATAGAAGGATCTGATAGTCTTTTACGACAGAATTGATGGAAATTTCTAAATCTGTGCGCTGTACTACAGCAATCAACATAGATCAATAACCCTTCCTAATTGCAGCCAAAGTGCTAAGGTACCATTTGCATATCTGATGAAAAACTCTTTGATATTGTCAAGAGTGGAGTTAGTTGTAGGAAAAACCTCTTGACTTGCACCAACTTTAGTAGAAAAAAGTGCTGTTGATAAAGAGATTTGGTGAAATTTCTTTTGCATGCAATTATGGAAAGTCTAGAGGGTTCAATACATCTTTTTGCTCTGAGTACACTAGGGTCACAAACAATTAGCACAAATAGGAGGGGCCCATGTGATTATCTGAGAAGATCCTTCCTTGTAGATTGACTGAAGACAATTTTCTAGTAGAGGTCAAAGGTTTGGGAACCCCTTTTTTTGAGGCCAGAACAGTACCACAAATCTCATCCTTCCGTTGTTCAACAACCTAAATTTGTCGACCATATTTCTAATCACGGCAAAAGGAGGGAACACATAAAAATTCAGGTTTGCCTATTCTTGTAATATAGCAGCTAGTGCCAAAGCTCAATAATGCAATATTGGAGGGCAACATACTTCTATCTCTCGATTGAGATTACCCAAGACTTCCTCATTTCTTCTACAACTGCTGACATATGTGAGGCTGAGGAAACCATGAAAATGAGCTGATTTTTTCCACAAAGGGGGTTCATCAAAATTCCCTTTCTTGAACAAATTGGGTTACCAAAGTAAAATTCTTGGCTTTCATCCAGCACATATATTCCTGAGCTAGAAGGGATAGGGTTCTTAGCTTGATACCTCCCTGTTTCCTCACATAAGACAAGGGGGTGGTGTTGAAAGAGTAAAGTGAAAAAAATCTTGTTTATTACTAGATATTATATCAACAACAAAAATCTTAGAATAGCTAGTAGCCCTAAGCCATTGATGTACCCTCAACACTCCTTTTGAAATTGTCAATGAAAGGAGAAAAGTTGGGATCCTCTGCAAACAGCACACATGGGAAGAATCTCTGCCCGCTGGTAAGAGTTTGAATCTTTTTGGATTTCATAGCCATAGGTAAAAGAAAAGAGTATGGTTTGAAAAGTGAGGATTTGTCCTACATTTTCTGCTGTCTTGTTAAATTTCTTTTTTGTAGCTTTTGAAGTTTTAAGCCTATTTACAGATTCAAACAGATTACTGAAATAAAACATGCAACAGCAATCCTCTATTACCTCAGACAGATGCATAATGTCGAGTCCCACTCTTGGATTCTGTCCAGTAAAAAATAAAAACCACAGGCAAGACATACTCAGCAACAGAGGCATGCCCTTTCTCTAAGATATTAGTATCTGATGTCAGAGGAAGGAAATTTACTTTTAAACCACTCTAACTACATCAAGAATTATTCTGGTGTCTACTATCAAAGTTGATACACTAGTAAAACCCTTTATTTCACTCATGAACCAAAAGAAATGTTTCTAAATGATCCTTATGAGAACATTCTACATCCAATGGAGATTCAGGAAAATTAAAATATTCTACAAATTTGTGACAATTCTCCATAGGAACTGCTGTACAGCAAAATTTTCAAGATGTGAAGTAGAACAGGCCATCTTAACCAATTACAGCTAGAAGGTCCAATTCCTTTGTTAAGGTCATGTATTTGTTGAAGGGAAAGAGAAAGGGAAAAATTTTAAATTTTATAGGCAAGCATCAATTAAACCGAGCTCCTGGAGAAGAAGCAATATGAGCATTACAGGAGGTTCAAAGAAATAATATACAAAATCATACTACACTTACTTTTGTAGTTGTACCAGTAATATTCATGTATGCAAAAACGCTTACATCAGTAGCCATCAGCGTACCTAATACCAGAAGTCGTACCCAATTGAAAGGCATTTCAGCCCAATTAATTATCACATTAGCTAAATGGGCAGCTATCAGAGCATAGCAGCCACCTGATGCACCAACCAAATACGACTGAAAAATACAAAATAGTTGAATTAGATACACATTATACATGATTTAATATAGCTTGTAGAATGAATAATACATACTGTATACAGTAATGGGAGGTAAATCAGTTGTTGTTTGCGGATGATACTGCACTGGTTGCGGACGCGGAAGAGGAGCTTAGCCGATTAGTGACAGAATTTGGAAGGGTGTGTAAGAGAAGGAAGTTGAGAGTTAATGTGGGTAAGAGTAAGGTTATGAGATGTACGAGAAGGGAAGGTGGTACAAGGTTAAATGTCATGTTGAATGGAGAGTTACTTGAGGAGGTGGATCAGTTTAACCCTTTAAGGACCAAATAGCCCAAACGGGATCTTTAAAACAGCTACTTTTGGGTAGTCGTGGTGAACATGTTTATGCCTGTCTGAAATTGACGCTTTGGCAACTCATAGAGACACGCCTCTGCTCTTCGAATCAGCCAATCAGAAGCCGCCTGCCCTTCTCGCCAAGTCTGTAGCTCCTTCCAAAGACACCTCACTTGTGCTCCAGCCGCAAAAGTGTCAAGACCCGTCGCAGTAACGTCCACGTTCCTCCCCCCCCCGACCTTCGTAATCATGGTAAGTACACAGTGACTGTAGGATAGTGAAGCCGAGTGATATGTTTACCTTTTGATGTGGGTTTCAATGGCTGTAGTGTTACTGACGTGTCATAGTGACTATCGGAAAAAGTATAGATCCCGCATGGGCTACCTCGGTCGAGTTTAGGCGGACCACGCTCATCCAATATGGGATCTATTGGACCGTAACGGTTCTACCGCGCACTAGGTTACGACGCACATCGTTTTTGCAATTTATTTTAGTGATTGTCTGAGACATTTGTGAATAGTTTTGACCATATTTGTAGAAATAATAGTGATGATTTAGATATGTTAGGCTCATGTGCATTCAAAATATTACCTTACAAGGGATTAAATTACTTTTTTGTTAGGCAGTTACATTTTTTTCATTACATGATTTTAATTTTTTTTTTTTTTGCAGTTTCGTGGCCATACGTTTTATGGGCATCGCAACGCTGCATTGGAGACTCAGGAACGTACACCATGGGTTGCCCCTGACGATGCTGAAGGAAGTGATGTCGACGTGAGCCCTTTGGATGTCGACAGTGATGACGACGACCCTTCGTACGTTCCTGACGACGAAGGCCTTAATCTGGAGGATGCTTTTGACCCTCCCAATGCTAGAGGTTAGTATGAGAGAGAGAGAGAGAGAGAGAGAGAGAGAGAGAGAGAGAGATGGAGATGGAGATGGAGATGGAGAGAGAGAGAGAGAGAGAGAGAGAGAGAGAGAGAGAGAGAGAGAGAGAGAGAGAGAGAGAGAGAGAGATTTGTTTAAAAAAAAAATTTAAAAGCCTAGTTGTTACAATGGTTGCTCTTTAAATTTGTTTTCATTGTGTTGCTCTTTAAATTTTTGTAAACAATAAGTATTTTTTAAACTTATTTGTGTACTTGCATACTCACTGACATACACATGCACACACATGCATACTCACTGACATACACATGCACACACATTCATACTCACTGACATACACATGCACACACATGCATACTCACTGACATACACAAGCACACACATGCTTACTCACTGACATACACATGCACACACATTCATACTCACTGACATACACATGCACACACATGCATACTCACTGACATACACATGCACACACATGCATGCACACACACCAGCACACACGGTTCATTTACTGTTTCACTTATTTATTCTTGTTTCAGGTCGCAGGGTCAATGTTGTTGTCCCTCAGGAGATGCCTGTGGAAGAGGAAGGTGAAGGTGAGGTTAACCCTAAGAGGCCTCGTGTTGGTGAATGGAAGAACGACGACATTGACATCCAACCCCTGCCCGACTTCATTCATCCACAGCCGGACTTCTTGAGGGAACCTTATGAGTATTTCTCTCAGTTCTTCACAGCTGAATTGAGGGATCACATCGTTTTCCAGTCCAACCTGTACTCAAGACAGAAGGATGTAGGCAGTAACTTCCACATATCAGAAGAGGATGTCATGGTTTTCCTTGGCCTCATCATATACATGGGCCTGGTTCCTCTCCCTAGCATCGTCGACTTCTGGGCCGTGAAGACCAGGATTCCTCAGGTTGCAGACTTCATGTCCAGGAACCGCTTCAAGGCCATTCGATCATCACTTCACTTCAACGACAATGACCAGGCAGCAGGCTCCCAAGATCGGTTCTTCAAGGTGAGAGTCCCCTTCAGCAAGGTCACCAGAGAGTTCCTGAAAGTTCCCGAGACTCCTATCCATTCCATTGATGAAGTGATGGTTGCCTACAAGGGCACAAGGGCTGGTAACCTTCGCCAGTATGTAGCCAAGAAGCCTGACAAGTGGGGCTACAAGTTGTTCTGCCGCTCCAGCGTGGATGGATTTGTGCATGATATTCTTATGTACCAAGGGGAGACAACCTTTGTGAGCCACCCTACTCAGCTGTCTGAAGAGGAGAATGCCATGTCTGTCACTTCCAAGTTTGTTGTCTCCCTTGTTAAGACCATCAAGGACCCAAGTCACGCAGCAATGTATGCAGACAACTACTTCACCAGTATAGGGTTGGCTAAGTACCTGAGATCGAAGTATGGATGCCGGTATGTGGGAACTGCCAGGGAAAACCGAGTTGGACATCCTCCCCTGAAGTCTGTGAAGGAGATGAGCAAGAAGACGACGCAAAGGGGCACACTGGACTACGTCTCTTCTGATGGCATCCTCGTTGCAAGATGGAAGGACAACAGCGTCGTGACAATCTTGTCCACTGATGTCGGTGTCAACCCCATGGGAACAGTGGAGCGGTACGACAGGGCACAGAAGAAGAAGGTTCCCATTCCTTGTCCATCTGCCATCCAGATGTACAACAACCGCATGGGTGGCATCGACAAAAGTGACATGTTGACACACCTCTACAAGACCCCCTTCAGAGCAAAGAGGTACTACATGAGGCTCTTTGCTTACCTCCTGGACCTGATCATCTGCAACGCTTGGATTCTGTACAAGAGGGATTGCTTGGCTTTGCAGACGAACCCAAAGCCCCTCAAGGACTTCCGACTGGATATCTCCAATTGGCTGAGAAGTTTCAAGACATCAAACTTCAGGATTACTAGAAATTCTCTTGGCACCAGGGATGTCCCTTTGCCCAAAAGGGGCCAACGGGCAGTTTTGCCAAGTATAGAGTCACGCCAGGATGCCACTGCCCTACACATGCCAAAGCATGTCACCATGAGGCAGACCTGCAAGTTCTGTTCAACTGCAGGCCACATCCACAGGTCTCGCTGGATGTGTGAGGAGTGCAAGGTGGCCCTTTGCCTCACTGAAAATCGTAATTGTTTTGCTTTGTTTCATAAGATTTCCAAGTAATTTTTGTTTTTGCTCTTTTTCAATAGATTTTAAAGTAAGTTTTATAATGTTTCTATTTTATCAATGATGAGTAAGGTTTATTATATTTTTTGCATTTTCAGAGTATTTTTGTATTTTTATAGTATTTTTGTATTTATTGAATATTGTATTTTCTTGTATTTATAACGTATTTCTTATTTAATTAAATTGTTAAGCCATATATGTGTTTCTGTTATACATTGGCACTATAAAAAAACTTTCTGTTATACATTAGAACTAAAAAAACAATGTTGGGCGAAACTTCAAAATCTGTGCCGTTATGGTCCAATAGATCCCATATGGGATGAGCGTGGTCCGCGTAAACTCGCCCAAGGTACCCAAATGGGATACTTCATTGCATGCAATTATTTCGGTAATTTGGAAAATTTTTTAAAAGTACACAAGAATAAAAAGGTCTTGTATTTTCTAATACTACAACATACTAAAAGGAATTTTTAAAGTTTCCCATAAAACCTAGGGTGGACCTTAAAGGGTTAAGTACTTGGGGTCTGTTGTTGCAGCAAATAGTGGAGTGGAAGCAGATGTACGTCAGAGAGTGAATGAAGGATGCAAAGTGTTGGGGGCAGTTAAGGTAGTAGTGAAAAATCGAGGGTTGGGCATAAATGTAAAGAGAGTTCTGTATGAGAAAGTGATTGTACCAACTGTGATGAATGGATCGGAGTTGTGGGGAATGAAAGTGACAAAGAGACAGAAATTGAATGTGTTTGAGATGAAGTGTCTAAGGAGTATGGCTGGTGTATCTCGAGTCAATGGGAGAAGTACAAGAGGAAGGCCAAGGTTTGGCTGGATGGATGGAGTGAAGGAAGCTCTGGGTGATAGAAGGATAGATGTGAGAGAGGCAAGAGAGTGTGCTAGAAATAGGAATGAATGGCGAGCGATTGTGACGCAGTTCCGGTAGGCTCTGCTGCTTCCCCCGGGGCCTTGGGTGACCGCGGAGGTAGCAGCAGTAGGGGATTCAGCGTTATGAAGCTTCATCTGTGGTGGATAACGGGGGGAGGGTGGGCTGTGGCACCCTAGCAGTACCAGCCAAACTCGGTTGAGTCCCTTGTCGGCTGGGAGGAACGCAGAGAGGAGAGGTCCCCTTTTTTGTTTAATTTGTTTGATGTTGGCTACCCCCCAAAATTGGGGGAAGTGCCTTGGTATATGTATATGTATGTATGTATGTATTTATAAATTCAACCTATTTTAAACCTGTCATACACTAAAAACCCTTTCTTATGCTTAAACTTACCTTTACTGTAGACACAACCTTACATATACATAAAAGAAAAAATTAAAATCGGTCATTAAAGTACGTACTACTCAACCAAGTTACTATATGTCCATTTACTGTGATAAAAAATACTTCTGTAATTAAGTTGAATAGGATTTTGATAAAACATTTCAATTAACTCTATCCAATAACAATGCATGTAATATCCACACATTAGTATTGCATTATGATATAAAATCTACAAATTTACGTCTTTTCCGTTGTTTATGTTTGTAAGATTATTGAGACTGCCAATACACTTTCCAAATCTGCTGATTTCAGCAAACTAATAAAGGATTTTTTTTTTCTAGCTAAAAGACAATTACTACTTGACTACATAAAGGTATAGTTGACCCTTCATCATAGGAGGAGGTTATGTAACATAGACAACCTTGAAGAGCAAAAAAATCACACACAATTGGTGCCCTTGGGTCAATAAACTCTAGCTCTCCTAACCAATTAACCACTCTCTACTTGCAGTTGCTTAACACCACAAATAACACACAACATTGTTTGCAAGTACCCCACAAACTGTACTATAGGTTTTATTACAGCAACTGTATAAAATAATAGGTACTGTACTGTACAATCTCGTATCTTTATATCCTTTCCTTAATAAACTCTTAAATCATCTATAACACTAAATAAACTAAACCAATGCCCCCGTTATACGAATGAGTTCCATTCCTGAAGCAACTATAGTTAAGCGAAATTTGGTCATCAAAGAGCATTTTCCCATGGACTTCCATTGTAAACACACATACGTTCCTACGGGCTCACCAAAGTTCACTTGTTTTCCAACACAAGGCTTAATATACAATAATGAAATAGAATACTTGAAAAATATGTTTCATTAATATTAAGGTAATAGTAACCACACAGCAACAGTTTACAGTAGAATGTATACTTTGTTTCTAGGAGTAGGAAAAAAAAAAATTAAAATACCACAGTAATAATTTCAATGGTGTAGTCGCCCCCTTATATATAGCAGTGAACGATAGTACAGTATTAAGAAAAACTAAGTTATTCGCTGTATGAAACATGCAAGCAAAACAAATATAACCTAATAATGAAAAGCAAGCGTGGTAAGCTAGGGTATGAAACCCACAACCAAGTCTAAAATTAAACTTTGATATTCCATTAACTCAATAGTAAATAAAATACGAGATTAAAGTATCTTACAAAAAGTAATCGACTTATGAATGCTTGACTTTACTAACGCTTTTTTAACTGTGATGACATCACAAGTATTTCGGAAATGATACA
>NC_090739.1:72677313-72742313 GCF_036898095.1 Palaemon carinicauda
AGACTTCTTGTGTTCGGAGAGAGCACCATAATTTAAATTATCCACACTTTCTCCAATCTCTCACCATCTTCTCTGTCACATTAAGCTCTTCGTTTTTGCTTTAGATTTTGTAATTGATGTGGATACAAGTTAATACAAAATTAAATCGACTTATAACTGAAGTTCTAAAAATATCTTGGAAATGGAAAGTACAATTATTATTCTTCCTAACAGTTAAGAATGATTGTAAATTATCATACTGTCATTAGCGGTAAAGTAGTTTGCTATTGTTGACTAAAAAACATTGGCTTTCCTGTTTTGCGACGTGTTGAGATTTTTATGGATATACATATACCAAGGCACTTCCTCAATTTTGGGGGGTAGCCAACATAAAAAAAAATGAAACAAAAAGGGGACCTCTCCTCTCTACATTCCTCCCAGCCTGACAAGGGACTCAACTGAGTTCGGCTGGTAACTGCTAGGGTGCCACAGCCCACCCTCCCCCTTTATCCACCACAGATGAAGCTTCATAATGCTGAATCCACTACTGCTCCTACCTCCGTGGTTATCCAAGGCACCAGAGGAAGCAGCAGGGCCTACCGGAACGGCGTCACAATCACTCGCCATTCATTCCTATTTCTAGCACTCTCTCTTGCCTCTATCACATCTATCCTCCTATCACCCACAGCTTCCTTCACTCCATCCATCCACCCAAACCTTGGCCTTCCTCTCGTACTTCTCCCATCAACTCTTGCATTCATCACCTTCTTTAGCAGACAGCCATTTTCCATTCTCTCAACATGGCCAAACCACCTCAACACATTCATATCCACTCTAGCTGCTAACTCATTTCTTACACCCGTTCTCACCCTCACTACTTCGTTCCTAACCCTATCTACTCGAGATACAACAGCCATACTCCTTAGACACTTCATCTCAAACACATTCAATTTCTGTCTCTCCGTCACTTTCATTCCCCACAACTCCGATCCATACATCACAGTGGTACAATCACTTCTCATACAGAACTCTCTTTACATTCATGCCCAACCCTCGATTTTTTACTACTCCCTTAATTGCACCCAACACTTTGCATATTTCATTCACTCTCTGACGTACATCTCCTTCCACTCCACCATTTGCTGCAACAACAGACCCCAAGTACTTAAACTGATCCACCTCCTCAAGTAACTCTCCATTCAACATGACATTCAACCTTGCACCACCTTCCCTTCTCGTCCATCTCATAACTTTACTCTTACCCACATTAACTCTCAACTTCCTTCTCTCACACACCCTTCCAAATTCTGTTACTAATCGACCAAGCTTCTCTTCCGCGTCTGCAACCAGTACAGTATCATCAGCAAACAAATGATTTACCTCACATTCATGGTCATTCTCGTCTACCAGTTTTAATCCTCGTCCAAGCACTCGAGCATTCACCTCTCTCACCACTCCATCAACATACAAGTTTAACAGCCACGGCGACATCACACATCCCTGTCTCATCCGCACTCTCCCCGGAAACCAATCACTCACTTCATTTCCTATCCTAACACATGCTTTACTACCTTTGTAGAAACTTTTCACTGCTTGCAACAACCTTCCACCAACTCCATATAACCTCATCACATTCCACATTACTTCCCTATCAACGCTTTCTCCAGATCCATAAACGCAACATACACCTCCTTACCTTTTGCTAAATATTTCTCGCATATCTGCTTAACTGTAAAAATCTGATTCATACAACCCCTACCTCTTCTAAAAACACCCTGTTCTTGTAAGATTGCATTCTCTGTTTTATCCTTAATCCTATTAATCAGTACTCTACCATACGCTTTTCCAACTACTGTACACTCAACAAACTAATAACCCTTGAATTACAACACTCGTGCACGTCTCCCTTACCCTTATATAGTGGTACAATACACGCACAAACCCAATCTACCGGTACCATTGACAACACAAACACATATTAAACAATCTCACCAACCATTCAAGTACAGTCACACCCCCTTCCTTCAACATCTCAGCTCTTACACCATCCATACCAGATGCTTTTCCTACTCCCGTTTCATCTAGTGCTCTCCTCACTTCCTCTCTCGTAATCTCTCTCTCATTCTCATCTCCCATCACCGGCACCTCAACACCCGCAACAGCAATTATATCTGCCTCCCTATTATCCTCAACATTCAGTAAACTTTCAAAATACTCTGCCCACCTTTTCCTTGCCTTCTCTCCTTTAAACAACCTTCCATTTCCATCTTTCACTTTTATGGATATGGTGAAGTAAAACATTTGTAATAACATTACTCAACACTTTGATGTGTAAATGTGTTTGTTTGTTCATTACGATCGGCAATGATATGTAAAAAAGAGAATGGTTTTGATTTAGGCAGCACATTTAGGAAAAACATTACATAAAATCACCTTCATTTATTTTGTAGTTCTAAGGAAAAAGTGAGTAAAACAGTATTAGTCATAACAAAATCATTACATAATCAATATTTGGTAAGATATCTGTTGCTGCTAAAGCTAACCTATGCACAGTTCCTGGGCTTCTTTAAGGACGTCCTCTATGATGGTTTCATAAAAGTATGGCAAGGCAGAAAAGGAAAAACTTAATTTTTCAATAGTAAGGTGTCGTCCAACTGGTGACGATGCTGCAACAGGGAAAGGGATTCCAGAAACTCTTAAGAAAAGACAGTTCAACCAAATAATTATGATTATTATCATTATTATTACTTCCTAAGCTACAACACTAGTTGGAAAAGCAGAATACTATAAGCCCAGGGGCTCCAATAGGGAAAATAGCCCAGTGAGGAAAGGAAACAAGGAAAATATAAAATATTTTAAGAACAGTAACATTAAAATAAATATTTCCCATATAAACTATAAAATCTTTAACAAAACAAGAGGAAGAGAAACACGATAGAATAATGTGCCTGAGTGTACCCTCAAGCAAGAGAACCCTACCCCAAGGCAGTGGAAGACCATGGTACAGAGGCTATGGCACTACCCAATACTAGAGAACAGTGGTTTGATTTTGGAGTGTCCTTTTCCTAAATGAGCTGCTTATCATAGCTAAAGAGTCCCTTCTACCCTTACCAAGAGCAAAGTAGCCACTGAACAATTACAGTCCAGCAACCCCTTGGGTGAAGAAGAATTGTTTGGTAATCTCAGTGTTGTCAGGTGTATAAGGAGAGAGGAGAATATTTAAGAATAGGCCAGACTATTCGGTGTATGTGTAGGCAAAGGGAAAGTGAACCGTAACCAGAGAGAAGGATCCAATGTAGTACTGTCTGACCAGTCAAAGGACCCCATAACTCTCTAGCGGTAGTATCTCAAGGGGTGGCTTTCTGTAAACGGAAAGACAGGGATAGAAAGAAGGGCTCCACCTCACCCCCTCACATTTTGTGGTAGCAGAAATTCCGGGTGCTATTATAGTATGCTATCTACCGTCGATTTTGCTATCTACCACCCCTCTCTGACTATAGTATGATACCTACCATCAGTCCCTAAGGATACGGTCTACTTGCTAATCCGCCTCTAATAAGGAGCATCACTACCTACTTGATAACCCAACCTAACCTAACCTAACTCAACCCAACCTAACCTAACTTACAAACTGCTTATAATTATGCATCCATGTACTAACCTAGCCTAACCTACAAACTGTTTATAATTATGCATCCATGTTATCCATCCAATAATTATTATTAAACTATCATTAAAGTCCAATGAGGATAACATACTGGTGGTAAGTAATCTGTTTGATAATCCTCATCAAACAGGAGGATTAACATTGACGGCAGATAACATACTTTGTGGTAGATACCATACTATAATAGAAATTCGACGGTAGATAGCATACTATAATAGCACCGAAATTCCTATCTCTGACACAGCCCGCTGTCCAAGGAACTAACTTTCTCAGGGTTACATTAACACCACCAGACTCCTGATGGGATACAGAACATATAAAAATGCTGTTCTACAGTGGGAAAACTGTGGATATCAGCAGGTTGTACAGACAACTGTCACTAGTTACAATCACTGGGAAATAACTGCAAACTCATTTTTTCCTTAATAATCTTTGCACAAGATGATTTGCCAATCAATTTACCAAAAATAAAAACAAAACTTTAAAACAACTAGTTGAAAGACACTAGAAGTACTTGTGGCTACTCGGTGTGCTGGTGGGTGGGCAGGGGTTCCCTGCCACCCACCAATAACTACCGACACCCGATTAAATTTCTAACAACTGAATTCAGCTACACTGAAAACATTCTCTTATTAAAGGATGAAGGTTTGTATATATGTAGGAACAACTAAACTTTTCATGCCTGTTCGACCCAATTCTGTTAAACAAAGGGAATTTCAGGACCCAAATGTAATGTATATTTGCAATTTCTAGGGTTGTGATGGAAAAAACTATGAAACATAAACCAATTCATAATCAATATAAAGCAAAAATACAGTACTCACATGAGGATCAAACATGGAAGCAGCAAGAGACCCTGCTATTACACCAGCTACATACAAAATAAGCAGCCTCCACCATCGATGCACCATCTCCAAAGGAATCCCAACAAAGAGAGCTACCATTACGTTTGAGAGAAGATGCACGTATCTGAAAAGGTATCCTCCTTACTAAAATACTTCACACATCAAAGCCTATATCTTTGTATAGCTTTTAGAGCATTATAAAATAGTTTGAGAGATTTAAAATCTAGTTTAGTTCCAGAGAAACTTTGTTTTATAAAGCTTGTTATGGAATAGGCAAGAAAGCAGTTATACCAAGTTTATACACACGCAATATCAATAGTTATCATTATATAGCCCATGATGAAATAAATCACAAAACTAAACAATCTTATAATACTAAACAGAAAAATAAACCCATATTTCTGACCACTGTTTAAAAAAATCAATTGCAATAAAATTCCAAATATTTTCTTTTATACACATATGTTAAGGTAAAAAATTTAAAATTCTAAACCTTATTTAATTCAGATAGCCTTGTATATCCATGAAATTTAGATCTTTAGCAGGTCCCATACAGTGGTCCTGTCCTAGATAAAAGATTTTAAGGTGAACTTCCAACTTTTTAATAACTTACAACAGCCATTTTTTGGCTTAATGTGCTGTGATTTCCAAGGACTTCCTTGTGAAAGAATACTACAGGGAAATCCGACATGATAAATAACTTTGGCCATTGTTTTGATCCTACCCATGGCCAAAATCCCTGCCCCTAAAAAAAAAAAGAGAGAGAGAGAGAGAGAGAGAGAGAGAGAGGGAGAGAGAGAGAGAGAGAGAGAGAGAGCGAGGAGAGAGAGAGAGAGAGAGAGGAGAGAGCGAGAGAGAGAGCGAGAGAGAGAGAGAGAGAGAGGAGAGAGAGAGAGAGAGAGAGTATATATCCTGTCTCCATCCCTAACACCCATAATGTGAGACAAATTGTTCCTTGACAAGCATTCTTTGCCATTATGAAAATTTCACGACATCCAGAGCTTTACGGGTTGGTCTTGGCATAGGGTGTTCATTAAACACTAGCTGAAACAAATCCAAGCAGTACAACTTTCTGTGGCCTGGTCCCTGATGAAGCATAATGACAGGCTTCCAGTATTCCTAAGTCATCCTTCTGAAGTAAAATTCAAACTTTTTCTTATTATCCATGGAAACATGTGCTTGTGTTGTGTTTTGCTTGGTGGTAGATGGTAGTCCTTAATGATGCATGAGTCAACTTATTAAACCTCTGGTACTAGTCATTGGAGAACACACAGTACATCAACACCCCCGCCCCCCAAAAAAGGGAGTTTTGACGAAAGAAAAGCTTATATATGGGGAGGTGCTAAACGGTTTTCAGGACCATCCCTCATGCAGGGGAATGGGATAATTGTTTTTCCCATGAAGCTCAAATAAGATGGCTGTTGGGGTGTAAGGTGATGTGCTGGTAGCATTTTATTCAACTGGGATGATGGTTCCTTTCTATGACATAATGACGTAGTAATGAAGTCAATTATAGCAAACGAATTTCAGCCTTAAAGGTGGTGTATAGAGTTGTATCGAGCCTGAACTCTAAGGTCTCTCTTATAAACAGAGTTCATGCTTTTCACATTAATACATTAGCCTTAGAGTAAGGGAGAGAATATCTCTTTGAAGTACTGAATTCCCTGTTCTAACCTTTCATAAGAAAATCCTAACCCACATCTCCTCCCCAAAAATGACAAATTTAGAATTTGCATTTTTCCTAACTACACAAATCTAGAGCTCTTTATGTAGGAATATTATTTCAGTGATAGAACCCAGCCACTGAGGGGGGCAAGGCAGTCTCAACTTGGTGCCGGTCCCAAGCCCGGGTAAATGGGGAGGGTTGGCAGCAGAAAAGGCATCCGGCCATGAAAAATTAGCCAAAACAACTATGGTCAGTGAGTATAATCAGAATAAAATTAATGCTAGGGGCGTTCCCCTTAAGCGACACATTGGGACCTCGCCTGATCCCTCCGAAAAATCGGCAATGGCTACCCAGTCATGGGCGGGCTGGGTTAAAGAGGCAAGCTCAGAGGAAAATATCTGAGGAGAGGATGAGAGTAGCAACTCTGAATGTGGGGACAATGACTGAAAAAGGGCGACAGCTGGTTGCCTCCTGGAGAGAAGGAAGATTGGAGTGGTGTGTGTGCAGGAGACCTGGTGGAAGGGAAATAATGCAAGAGAACTAGGAGAAGGTTGTAAATTATATTACAGTGGAGTAAATATGGAAGGAAGAAATGGAGTAGGAATAATATCGAAAGAGTTGAAGGAAAATTTGATTGGGGTGAATAGGAAAAATGACACAATTATGAGTTTAAAGCTAGGATTGGGAGCAACAATAGTCAATGTGGTGTGTGCCTATGCCCCGCAAACTGGATGTACAGAGGAGGAGAAGGATACATTCTGGGAGGAGATGGACCAGGAGCTAGGAATAATTCCTGCAAGGGAAAGGGTAATTATAGGAGGAGATCTGAACGGCCACTTGGGAATTAGTAGGGAATGGAAAGAGAGAGTGCATAGAGGTTGGGGTGTGGGTGAGAGAAATGATGGGGGGAAAAGAGCGATTGATTTTGCATTGGCTTTTGACCTAGCAATGATCAACACCTTTGAGAAGAAGATTAACAGACTGATTACTTACAGTAGTGGTGGCAGGGAGAACCAGATAGATTTGCTGCTGTGTAACAGAGACCATCTGAAGGAAGTTAGAAATTGCAAGGTGATAAATGGGGAGAGTGTAGCAGCGCAACACAGGTTAGTGGTAATTGATTGCAGACTAAGGAATTGTAGGAGAAGTAAAAAGACGAGAACGGACCCAAAGATTAAGTGGTGGAAATTGAAAGAGGAAGATCTGAGAGTCTTCTTCAAGGAAAGAGTGCTGGAAGCAATAAGGTTACAAGAGGATATACAAGAATGGTAGACCAAGAATAGTAAAGTGATTCTAAGGATCGGTGAGGAAGTACTTGGAAAGTCATCAGGAAGAAGACCCCCAAATGATAAAGAATCGTGGTGGTGGAATGATGAGTTGCAAGACCGGGTAAAAACCAAGAAAGAAGCCAAGAAGAAGGCAGATCTATCAGGACAAGAGCAGGATAAAGAAAACTATAAACTAGCAAAGAAAGAAGCAAGAAGAGCAGTAGCAAAGGCAGAGACATTAAATGAAGTCTATAAAGAGATGGAAACACCAGAAGGAGAGAAGAAAATATTACGAATTGCTAAGGCCCGAGATGCTGTATCTAAAGCGATCCCGGACGATTGGTCTAACGACGATTAGTCTAATACCAATTGGTCCAAAGTGAATTGGTCTAAAACCAACTCGTCCAATGGTATTTCTGGGGGTTGAACCTGTGCCGGCCAGTGAATAAGCTCCTATTAGCACTTATTCTTAGGTAATTTACTGCTAAATATACCAGAGAAAAAATGTAAAGGAGTGCTAGGTTAACTAGCTCGCTCACCTGTTGGTGTCGATATAGAATTGGGCGTATAATCCAGAGGTCCCGCACTATTTAGATTCATCCACGACAAAGACCCCAATAGAGGAGAGCCGTTCAACCTCACTCGGCACCACCAACTCTGCATCCGCTCAGAACCCAACTCCTTTTTAGCACGCCTGTGTGGTAACCCGCTTGTTTGTGCTCTCGTGTTTTTGCCTTATTTTTCGTGGATTATGGCTTCTACATCGGTTTCCCAGGAGACACCGTCTAAGTTAAGTACCAAGCTATGTTTTGCTGTGTTTTGAGCAATCTAGATCGTTTAATATTTAAATTATAGGAGTTTATTCTCTTCGATCATCTCGGTCTTGCTCGATTCCGCTTACGGTTGGTACTCCTGTTTTGAGAGCTTTTAGTTTCACTCGCGGTGTTACTAAGTGTATTATTTTTATTATTAGTTTAAATTTTTATATGTTTTATTGTGGATATTCATTATTTAGCGTTTAGAACCCTTGTGGTTCATATTTAGGGCCGATATCAGATTACGTATCGTAGATGGCTTGCCGACCTTCGTTACTGGGCGGCAATTTTTATTATTTAAGCCATCAGGATGTTGTCCTTCGGGATTTATTCATTATTTCGCATGCCTTGCCCTAATTTTTTATGTGTATATTTATATGTTTTTCAACGCTATTACTTTTATAATGAATATTTGTGCTTATTACTCCGTATGATCTGTTTTGGTAGTGTTTGGGGATCGTCAGTTGGTAGCCCTGCTGCTCCGTATCACGTGATCCTCCCCCAAGCTCCCCCTCTCGCTAGGTTGGTGGCTAGGCTTCTCTCCCCCCTCCCCTAGGGGACCGTTGCCTTCCCTTCTTTCAGAGGGGGTAGTTCAGTGTTTATGGACTTTGTCCTCCCTCCGGGTGTCCCGGCTGTTTCGTCTCTGTCTAGACTGGTTGGCCACCGGTCAACAGAGTAGGATCCCGGTGCACCCTATTCTATATTCACCTATCACACTTTTATTATGTTATACGAAACCCTCCGGGTTCCGTTGGTGGTTCTTATCTACGGTTCCGCCCCCCCTCTTAATTTATAACAGTTACTATGATTATATATGACAGATCACTATCCCGGAGTTCCTATATGTATTAGTTTATGGATGTACTTTTATTTCCCGGTCCGGGGCTTAACCTCGCTCCGGGAAATCAGACACCATGTGTGTTAATTCTTTGTTGCATCCTTCTTTATGATCCCGGCTCGACCGGAATGGATAGTTATACTCTAGTCTTAAGTTAGACTTATGTTTAGGCCCGGGTCCTCCGGACCCGCCCCTACTTAAGAGTATTACAGTTAAGCTCTAGTCTTAAGTTAGACTTATGTTTAGTCCCGGGTCCTCCGGACCCGCCCCTACTTAAGAGAATTACAGTTTCTCATATACTATTCTTTTTATAGATGGTGCATTGTCAGACGACGGCCTGTGCGGCTGTTCTTCACCAGCCTTGTGGCCATACTGTGTGTAGGTCTCACGCCCTCTGCGGAGTTCAGCTGGAAGACATCGTAGTCTGGCACCCTGATAATTGTATGGTCTGTTTTGACCTCATCACCACCCTTGGATCTGATTCGGTGAGTCCCGTTGGCTATGTTGTCTTTCTAATTATTTTACCTTTATTTGGTATACATACACTATTTAGTAAGATTTCTATGGTCTTGAAGGACCTCCGGGAATCTTCCTTTCTGTAATTCCCACTATTATTTTAAGGCATCCCCGGAGCAGAAGACTGCGGCTCGGGCCACACTGAAAGTGTGGGTTGGGGGATTTGCCCGAAACGTGAAATCGAAACAGCCTTACGTCCTTTCTGAAGACTACTGTGCTATGATCTACCCTAATGCCAAGTCTTCAGCCGCTGTGGCTAGGCATGTTGCGGCACCCATCATTGCCGACATTGATGCCACTATTTCGGGATTCATCGACCAGGAACAAGATCCGTTGGATGCCCCCGGAGATCTGGAAGACAATGTTGCCTCCTTGAACTTGGATGTGGAACCTATGTTGTTGGATGATCCGGATGCAGGTAGGGTGGTAAGTGAGGCAGGTGTTACCGGCGCTGAGATTCCTATCCTCAGCCCCGCTCTTTCTTCTTCATCTGATCTCTCTTCTTTCCATGGTTTTTCTGGGGACCGCGATTCGTCTCACCGATCACACCCGGTTCCCCCCAAAGATAAGTCTATATCTAGAACTTTGCCAAGAGCTCGTAAGCCCCACAAGGCTTCCCATAGTTCCAAATCAAATACAAACCCGTCATCTAAGGCTTCCGGCTCCTCCTCTAAGTCTCACGACCCGGGAGTACAATCCGCCACTTCTGCTCCTAACCCGGGCCTTTCCGAATCAGCCATGCTTCGCTTTGTGTCGGAGATGCAATCTAAGATTGTGTCGGAAATGCAGGCCAAGATGGACACGATGTTCTCTAACATTGGTCAGAGACTTGGGGCATTAGAGCATGGTGCTCCGGAGCGAGTTCAAAGCTCTCTCATCCCGGATGCCTCTAAGCTTCCGCCGTTTACCAAGAATAACCCTTGGCGCATGGCTCTTCATTCCCCATTCTCAGACGGGATGTTAACGTTGGAAGGTCTTGGTACTCGTCCACTAGAGGATTTTGAATTCTTTCCTCCTGGTCTCGCATTTCCATTTCATGGTTATGCCAGGCTTACCGAGGATGCTCTGGTTCGGCTGGATAAGGTCCCCAAAGAGACCGTCATTTTCCCAAAGGAACAAGCCCAATCTGTTTGGGCTAGGTTTCTGAATGATATAGGTTGCACCAATACCATGTTGACGCCTCATAAAAGTTCTTTCACAATGTTCTTAATGGACAAGAATACCGTGACTCCATGCGTCAATAAGATTGCAGAGCTTGCTTTTCAATATGCTCTGGAGGAGAAGCCCTTGCCTCCCATCCGAGAGGTAGATCCGATCTCCCTCCTTCTTCCTTCAGGTAATGAGTGTTGGGACAATGTCCATACCACCTTTACTTCTGGCAAGCTAACAGCGGACTGTGCGTCAGTAATGTTTAGTGAACGGCTTCCCCGTCTCCCGGAATCCCTTATTAAACAGGAGTATGATTCCCGCCTACGTGTTGGTCGAACTTTGAACTTGGCCACGTCTACGGAGTCGATAGCCTTAACTTATGATACTGAGAGTATCTTTAAGTCTCTCAATAAGGCTACTTTGCAGTCGTTATATTTTGACTTATATGACTTTGCTCTTGCTAAACGTAGGTGCCGCAAACACGTCCTGGCTGAGGCGACTATTAGGCACGAGCCGAATAAACTTATCCGGTCCTCTTGTTGGGGTCCAAATCTTTTCCCTGAGGATCTTGTGGAGGAAGTCTTGGCAGAGGCTACTAGAGTTAATCAGAGCCTTAAAGCCCGTTGGGGTTTGACTCCTAAGCGGAAATATGATCCCGCAAGTTACCAAGCCCGGGGTAGGAAGAAGCTCCGCCCGTATACCTCCACTCAGTTCCGGCAACAGCAGAGTAGCTCGTCCGTTTTCCGGCAGCCTCTTCCTCCATCTTCTGCTGTTCCTGCACAGCCTTCCACCTCTCAGGCTCCTTCCTCAGACGACTACGTCACCGTTCTGCTCCCTAAGAGCCAGCTTCCCGGTGCCTCCACCACCTCTCCAGCCTTTAACCAATCTTATGAGGCTCAAGGCTCTTCCCAGGGTTATAACAGAGGTAGAGGCTACCACCGTGGTTCATACCAGAACAGAGGTAGAGGTAGATTCTTTCGCAAGGGAAAGAACTTCCGAGGCGGACGTGGAGGCAACTCCTCAAGCCAATACTGAGGTGCAGCGGGTAGGGGGGAGGCTTTATGCCTTCCGCAACAAATGGAGGTTCAGTCCCTGGGCTTTCAGTATCATCTCCAAGGGACTGGGGTGGAGTTGGATTCAAGGACCTCCTCCACCGAACAGATTTCATCAGCATTCCACTCCGGACCTAGTCGAATTTGTCCAGGACCTGTTACAAAAGAACGCCATACAAGAAACGAAAAGTTTCAGGGTCGGCTGTTCAGCGTCCCGAAGAAGGATTCGGACAAGAGAAGAGTGATTCTAGACCTATCCCTTCTCAACTTGTCCATTCAATGCGACAAGTTTCGAATGCTTACCGTCTCGCAGCTGCGGACCTTACTTCCCCGTGGGGCCGTCACCACCTCTATCGATCTTACAGACGCCTATTATCATGTCCCGATAGCGAGACACTTCCGTCCGTATCTAGGCTTCCGCCTAGGAAACAAAAATTACTCCTTCAAGGTGATGCCTTTCGGGCTCAACATCGCCCCAAGGATCTTCACAAAGTTAGCAGAAGTTGCTGTTCAGGAACTCAGAAATCAAGGGATTCAAGTAGTAGCCTATCTGGACGACTGGCTCATTTGGTCAGACACCTCCCAAAATTGCCTAAAAGCCACTCACAGAGTCATCCAATACCTTCAATCTCTAGGCTTCCAGATCAACTTCAAGAAGTCCCGTCTTCTTCCGAAATCAAAGTTCCAATGGCTCGGCCTGCAATGGGATCTTATATCTCACACTCTGTGTCTTCCCAAACCCAAGAGGTTAGAGATTGCAATGAACACCAAACGCTTTCTCAAAGACAAAGTAAGTTCCAGACGACTCCAAGAGAGGATCCTAGGGTCCCTTCAATTTGCTTCAGTGACGGATCTACTTCTGAAAGCAAAATTGAAAGATATCAATCGTGTCTGGCGTTCGAGGGCGAACCGGAAGCTCCGGGACAGGAAAGTCCGCCTTCCTCCCATTCTCCGGGAAAGACTTCTACCTTGGACAAGGGCCAACAATCTGTCAAAGTCAGTTCCCCTTCGATTTCCGCCTCCGAAGTTAATCATTCACACGGACGCATCCCTATCAGGTTGGGGAGGCTATTCTCAGCTCAGGAAAGTTCAAGGTCTTTGGTCTCCCTTATTCCGCCAATTTCACATCAATGTGCTGGAGGCCATGGCAGTTCTTCTAACCCTGAAACGTCTCGCTCCATCCAAGAGACAACACCTTCGTCTGGTTCTCGACAGCGAAGTGGTGGTCCGCTGCCTCAACAGAGGCGGATCAAAATCAGGGCCTCTGAACCATGTTCTAGTAGCCATATTCTCCCTAGCAGCCTCGAACCGTTGGCATCTTTCAGCTGTCCACCTGGCGGGAGTCCGGAACGTAGTTGCAGACGCCTTGTCCCGGACCTCCCCTCTAGAATCGGAATGGTCACTCGATCTAAAGTCATTCCGGTGGATTCTCTCTCGGGTTCCGGGTCTCCAAGTGGACCTCTTCGCCACGGAGTCCAACCACAAATTGAGAGTATATGTGGCTCCCAATCTAGACCCTCAGGCCTACGCCACAGACGCCATGTCACAGAATTGGGACATCTGGGAAAGGATTTATCTCTTTCCCCCGGTGAATCTTTTACTGAAAATCCTAGACAAACTGAGATCCTTCAAGGGACGAGTAGCCTTGGTCGCACCCAACTGGCCCAAGAGCAATTGGTACCCTCTCCTGCGAGAGTTGAGACTACATCCTCACCCGATACCCAATCCGGTTCTGTCTCAGATAGTACAAACACGCGTTGTGTACGCTTTCTCAAACATTTAGAGCGCCCTAACTTTATGGACTTCATGAAGTTTGCGGCCATGCATGGTGCCAATATCGATCCTCAAAACACCCTGTTCCTAGAATCAGATAAACGGGATTCCACCATCCGCCAATATGATTCTGCGGTTAAAAAGTTGGCTAAATTTTTGATAGACTCAGACGTACACTGTATGAACTTGAACCTTACAGTCACTTTCTTTAGAACTTTATTAGAATCAGGTCTGGCAGCCAATACTATCACCACTATTAAATATGCCTTGAAAAAGATCTTCCTAGTGGGTTTTAACATAGACTTAACCGACTCTTTGTTAGCTTCAATTCCGAAAGCCTGTGCCAGACTGAAACCGGTTACTCGTCCTACCCCGGTTACCTGGTTCCTTAATGATGTACTCAAATTGGCTTCTGATACCATTAACAGTTCTTGTGATTACATTCCCCTTCTCAGGAAAACACTTTTCCTGGTGAGTTTGGCTTCCGGGGCAAGAATTTCTGAACTGGCAGCTTTGTCAAGAGACCCGGGTCATATTGAGTTCCTTCCTTCGGGAGAGGTCCTTCTTTCACCTAACAAATTCTTTTTAGCTAAGAACGAAGACCCTCAGAACAGATGGTCCTCCTGGAAAATTGTTCCCCTCACGCAAGATCCGTCTCTGTGCCCTGTTACTACTCTTAAGTCTTATTTATCCCGGACCTCCTCTAACTCCTCCGGGCCTCTATTCGTTAGAGAACAAGGCGGTACCATTACCATTAAAGGGATCAGGCAACAAATTTTGTATTTTATTAAACAAGCTAGCCCTGACTCTTTTCCTCTTGCACATGATATCAGAGCGGTTGCTACTTCGGTGAACTTTTTTCACCACATGAATTTTACGGATCTTTCCAGGTATACAGGGTGGAAGTCACCGTCAGTGTTCAAGAAACACTATCTTAAACATTTGGAAGCCCTTAAATTTCCTACAGTAGCTGCAGGGAGCGTAGTTACCCCCAGGTAACTCACATGTTAATTCCTTGTCATTTTATCTCTCCCCCTTACCTGCCTCATTTATACCCTATTTGTATTCGTTGGTTTCGCACCTGATTACTATTACTATATTTGTAATTTTTGACTCCTGAGTATCTGTATATAACATCACTCACGGCATTATTATACCTTACCTTTTTTGTCAATTGTTCTACCAAGTGAATTTATGTTCTTTTTAAGATACCCTTATAGCTGTTTTTGGCACTCATCTCTGATTAAAGTAACTTGTATTTCCCTTATGTTTATGTTTTTTCCTTTATTTAGCAAGTTTGGTGACATTTCTCTTGTATATATTCACTGGCCGGCACAGGTTCAAGCCCAGAAAAGGGATTTTGACGTAGGAAAAATCTATTTCTGGGCGAGGGACCTGTGCCGCCCAGTGAACCCTCCCAGCTCCTCTCCCTTGGAGTCCCCAAACTTTGGGTGCTAAGGAGTTGGGTTCTGAGCGGATGCAGAGTTGGTGGTGCCGAGTGAGGTTGAACGGCTCTCCTCTATTGGGGTCTTTGTCGTGGATGAATCTAAATAGTGCGGGACCTCTGGATTATACGCCCAATTCTATACCGACACCAATAGGTGAGCGAGCTAGTTAACCTAGCACTCCTTTACATTTTTTCTCTGGTATATTTAGCAGTAAATTACCTAAGAATAAGTGCTAATAGGAGCTTATTCACTGGGCGGCACAGGTCCCTCGCCCAGAAATAGATTTTTCCTACGTCAAAATCCCTTAATTGGTCCAAGAACACGATAAGTCTAAAACCAACTCGTCCAATGGTATAATTGGTCCAAGAACACGATAAGTCTAAAACCAACTCGTCCAATGGTACGATTAGTCCATAACCACGATTATTATCATTATCATTACAGTGGAACCTCTACGTACGATTGTCTTTCCATACGATTGTTCCAACATCCGAAGTAAAATTCCATCAAATTTTTGTCTCGACACCCGAAGTAATGCTCCAACATTCGATGTAGATCTTGTTTACCGCCGGTAGATGGCAGCATGTAAGAGGGACGCCATTGAGCGTCGAGTGCTCTGTTCTCTGTTCTTGTGTGTATCGTGTGGTTGTCCTCTGTTTGGTCTGTTATTAACAGAGCTTATTTTCTTCCTTTTCTCACATTTCCTTTTTGATTTTACCTATAATCATGGAGCCTAAGAAGCTAAGTTTCAGTATAGGTAGTGGTGAGAAAAGGAAGAAGGCAATTCTTTCATTAGAATTGAAGCAAGAAATTATAGAAAAACATGAGAGCAGTGTGCATGTGAGTGATATGGCTAAACAATATGTCCGGAAGAGGCCTATGATCTCGACGATCATCAAGCAGAAGGCAGCCATTAAAGCAGATAACCATCGAAGGGGATCACCATTATTACAAGACATTGTAGCAATACCCTGGAAGAGATAGAACGCCTTTTGTTGATAGGGATAAAGGAAAAAGAGATTGTTGGCAACGATCATTTGTGAGAAGGGCCAGCGTAATGAACAGAAAGAAAGAAAAAAGTGAAGCAAAGAAAACCAAGATAGCATTAACAAGCTATTTTAAAAAAGTCTTCTCTCTTTCTCTGTTTCTCTCTAAACATAGCATTAACATGTTCTTTAAATAAAATCTCTCTCTCTCTCTCTCGTTCTTTTTTGCTGTTATAGTGTTAGAGACGTCTATTTTTTTTTCAGAGAGAGAGAGAGAGAGAGAGAGAGAGAGAGAGAGAGATTAAACAAAAATGTGTTTAGAGTACATATGATTTTTAACAGCGTCAATGAGTTGAAAAACAATTAAATGTAACTAAGTAAGTAATAACAGCTAATCTGAATTCCTTCATCAACTAAAACAAATATTGATACAAACACACTCGTGTGTGTATGCACAAACACACACACACAGGTGCAGGAATTGCTACGCAGTAAGAGACAGACGGTCGGAGAGGAGGTAGAGATGGTGACTGCGATAACGTACCATAACTCGTCACTGAAAGTGATGAAAATTAAAAATCAAAAGAAAAAAAATATAAAAATTATGAAATATAAAAATAAAAAAAATAAGCTAAGTTAGATTAAAGTTTCCATAGTGTAAGTTACGGTACGTTATCGCAGTCACCATCTCTACCTCCTCGCCGATCGTGTCTCCTCCTGTGTGTGTTTGCGCATATGGACACGAGTGTGTTTGTATCAATATTTGTTTTAGTTAATAAAGGAATTCAGATTCGCTGATATTGCTTTTTTAGTTACATTTAATTGTCTTTCAACTCGTTGACGCTGTTAAAAATCATATGTACACAACACATTTTTGTTTAATCTCTCTCTCTCTCTCTCTCTCTCTCTCTCTCTCACTTTCAGAAAAAATTAATAGATGTCTCTAACACAGAGAGAGAGAGAGAGAGAGAGAGAGAGAGAGATTGTTTTACGTACGTAAATGTAAATTTTAAACAATAAAAATATGATAGGTTACAACATGTAGAGAGAGAGAGAGAGAGAGAGAGAGAGAGAGATTGTTTTACGTACGTAAATGTAAATTTTAAACAAAAAAAATATGATAGGTTACAACATGGAGAGAGAGAGAGAGAGAGAGAGAGAGAGAGAGGGAGAGAGGGAGAGAGGGAGAGAGAGAGGGAGAGAGAGAGAGAGAGAGAGGGAGAGAGGGAGAGAGGGAGAGGGAGAGAGAGAGAGAGAGAGAGAGAGAGAATTTATTTAAAGAACATGTTGACACCATGTCTACCTTCTCGCCGATCATCCGTCTCCTCAGTGCCATTACAGGGAAGAGTAGCAGTTGATCTAGAACCTCTGTTACTGAATGGAGACTCTCAATCTGGAAGGGCCCGAATCTAGGATCCTCTACAACTGGATCTTGAGTCTTGACTACATACTCAGGGACAAAACCGAGTGTCACTGGCCACCATCCTCTTGAATGGGTGTTGTAAGACAGATCACGTAGCTCACAGACTCTTTTTGGCTGAGGCTAGGGCTAGGAGGAATACTGTCTTCTGAGTCAAGGTTCACTCTGACGCTTGACGAAGTTCCAAGGTGGTGGTCTGACTTCTGACTACTGAGGGCATGTGCACTCAAAATTCTGGCCAACCTACTACCTACAAGGTACAGTAGCCCTTTACTGCCTACACTGAGCAAACTTTTCCCTCTCTGGGGTATAACAAGAACACTGCTATGTTGGTATAGTGGCACTGAGAGGAGAGATACCCCCGTCCACAACCCCAACGACAAACAATGGACCACTTTGCCTGATAAACAGAGGCAGAAGACTCCTGGAGGTATCAGCCATTCTCTCTGCATCTGTTCTTTAAAAGCCTTTTTTTGCGAGTAGTTGCTGGATAACTTCCAGGCATGAAGACGAAGCGATGGGATTGCTCGATGGAAGATATCGTGTGGTTGTCTGAGTAGAGCAGGAAGTGGAGGGAGCTCTTTTAGGGCCTCTGTGAGCAGATGCAATGGTCTTGGAACCATTCTGCATGTTGCCACAGCAGAGCTACGTCACCGAGAGGTCTTGGAATGCCCTCCTTACTAGGCAGGAGGAGAGAACGCATAGATGTCTATTCTATCAAACTGATGTTGGAAGGCATCTTGCAAGACTCCCTAGGGATCTGGTGCTGGAGAACAGTACACTGGAAGTTTACGGTTTAGAGACGTCACAAACAGGTCAAGTGTCGGTGAACGCCACTAAGTCAAAACTTTGTTGGCTATCGGTTGTTTCAAAGATCATTTGGAGCCTACTATGCGAGTCCTCTTGCTCAGATTGTCCACCAGCACCTTTTTCTTGCCCAGGATGTATCCGGCTAAGATAGCTACCAAATTGTTTTCCGTCCACCTAAGGATCTCCACAGCGTTATAGCATAGATGGTGTGAAAAAGAACCTCGTTGTTTCTTTGTGTGTGATACTACTATACTGTAGTGTTGTCACTCATCAGCATTACAGAGTACCCTGAAAGGAGCCGATGGAAGTGGTTGAGGGCCAGAAAAGCGTAGACAGATATTGGGAACTAACTTTTCTAGAGAAGTTATGTGTTCCAGCAGCCTTTGCCACTGATATGATGGCAAGGCGTCTCTCGAGAGAACGGATCGACCTACTGACCTATCTCTCTCAGTTTCTTTACTCAGTACCCGGACGGAAAAATCTTGCCTAGTTTAGTCATGATTTTCATCCAGATAAATTGAGACTTTTCATGATTTACCATGACCCCCAAAGAAGGAGAAGGGTTTCCCTCAAGCCTGCCAGAACTAGCCAATCGTCCAGATAACAAACCAGATGAATGCTGTTCTTGTGTGCCCAAGTGGACACTAGGGTGAAGACCTGCGTGAACACCTGAGGTGGTGTGGATAGGCTGAAACACAGCACCTTGAACTGGTATATCTTCCCTCCTAACATGAATATAAGGTACTTCGTTGAGGATGGATGAACGGGGATCTGGAAGTACACATCCTTGAGGTCTAACAATATTATGAAGTCCTGTGGTCTGACAGCCTGTCTGACCGTCTCCATATTGAACAGACTAGGTTGTACGAACTTGTTCAAGGTTGAGAGGTCGAATACTGATCCCCAGACTCCAGATGCCTTCTCTACAAGAAATAAACAACTGTAAAAGCCTGGGGACCCTTCCGGAACCTCTTACAGACCATCCTTCTCTAACATGGTCTGGACTTCGGTCCGATGGGCATGTTTCTTCACGGGCCCATTCACATAGGAATCCGAGTACGAGAGTGAACAGGACAATGTATCCCTCTCTTAGTACAGAGACCGCCCTAGGTTCAGCCCGGTTGAGCATCCATCTCTGCCATCTGCTCTTCAGGCATCCCCCTACTGTTGGACAGGTCGGGGGAATGCCGTCCCTAGCAGGATAGTCCATGTCTGTTTCTCCTGCTTTCCTTATCCCTTCCCGAGCCCCTAGGTCGAAAGGGCTGTTTGAGGCCTTGGGTCTATGATGTCTACTTTTTCTGGGAACTCTTCTCCAACCCCTGAGCCTTAGCCGGAGAAGATCTCTGACATGGAGGTACCCTCGATTTAGAGCGTGAGGAAGTCCTGGCTTGCTTCCCTCCATCTGTCTGCAACTGCCTCGATGTCTTCCACATCAAAGAAGGAAGGGTCGTCCATCGAGGAGTTACTCAACCTCATCACTTCTCTCTTAAGTACCCGCTTCTGGAATTTTGAGATTACAGTAAAACATCATGTCGGCTCGAAACCCAGTTGACCCATTAGTCCACAGTTTTCTGTGTCAGGAACTCCAGAGTCCTAGCTCCAGAAAGGAGGAGCACGTTCAACAGCGCTTCCTTCCTCTTAAGGAGTAGATAGGTTCTTATTCTTCACCAGGTACCCTACTGTTCCTAACCAATAGTCGAACCATGAAACAGATTGCAATGAACTCTTTACAACTCGTTCCATGTTGGCCCCGTCACCTGCAGAGAAATGAACTGGTTAGGTTGACATTTTGTCCATAGAAGAGTTCTGCGTGAGAGCCAAGATAGCCAGATCCAACAGTTGAGGTGAGGGATCATCCTATACAATCTCATAATACTACTTCTGCTGGACGTACAGGGTAGGAAGTAACTAGGAAGATTCAACTGACTGGAGGGACTGGGATGCTCCCGCCACTTAGGTGTAAACTCTCTTCTTTGCTGCCTTAACCTCCTTGGACAGGGAAAAGCTACCTTAGTCTTGGCGGGTCTTGGCGTATTGCAGAAGAGCTCTAGGACTATGTCCTTGCCCTCTGTTGGAACTTGATCCTTTTTCCCTAGAGAGTTGACCTTACTTATGCAGGACAGAACTTGCGGAAAGATGTGGTCTGCATCTCTCTTATCTAGGGGTGAGATCTTTGGGCAGGCGGACTCTGGCAGTGCTCCATCGGAATGTTCTGAGTCATCATCAAAGAGTTCTTCCTCCTCCGAGCTAGCACCCATAGCAGCCAAGGAAGGATCAAGGTCATCACCAGAATTCCTTCTCATAGAGGAATAGGCCCTTGGAGGAAAACTGCTGTGCTCCTATCTTATGGAGACAAACGCTGAGACCGAATGATGTTCCTCTCAAGATTGAAACTTGCCCATAGAGCGTCAATTCTTGGTGTCCCTTCTTTCTCTCAGACGGATGTTGAAATCCTTGAGAAAGGGAGAAACCTCCCTCCCCTTAAACTCCTTAGACCCTTCACCTTCAGAGGGAGAGGCAATCAGCTCAAATCTATAAGCAAAATCTTTGGGGACCTCGATCCTCTACTCGTTTGAGGATGAGCAGTATTCCTCAGCGGGGGAGTGTTTCCCCTCTGATTTCTCTTCCTCTTCTATGACATGACGGGGGTTACACCAACCTTTCCGAGGCAGCATTCTGGCTGGTGGGCAATTTGGTATTCAGGTATTTCAGAAACCTTGTGGACACCAGAGGCGAAAGAGGCTTGGCAGGGGTGCGAGGAAGAAGTTGCATAGCCGAGCTCCTGCATCTAAGATCAGACGGGCCTTCACTCCCCTTTGAGGTAGACGAGACCTCTAGAGGAATGTTAGGGACATCCATGGACGGGATTATCAAAGGATGGTGAGTTGGTCCTGAGATCGTCTGCTTCACTGCCTGATCAGGTTCTAATAACCAGGGGGAGTCTCTCACGAACAAAACTGTTCCCAACTGAGCCCCATGAACCTGTTTCCTTGATTTACATGGAGTGCCAAGGAAAGGGAGGGCATGAGAGGAAGTCGCCTCATGCCCTTCCCTGTGCTCAACTTCCCTAAGGAAGTGGGCGCCATCCGTATGCCCGTCTGAAAGATCGATTCAAGAAGGAAAAACCTCTTTTGTGAAGGAACCTGCGGCTCCTCTCACAAAGCAGACCACAAGCTAGAAGCACATTGACGGGGCAAGAGCTGATAAGGAGCATTTGTATGTGCACCCTTCTCAGCTCTCACTGATAATGTGTCCACCTGTGCTCGCCCGTCCACCTGTGCGCAAGTAAGTCTTGATGGGAAAACTCATCTAAGAGAGAACAGCCCTCGGCATAGGAAATGAGCACAGCTTCGTAAGGCAGACGAGCTAGCTCGCCCGTCCACCTGTGCTCGCCCGTCCACCTGTGCGCAAGTAAGACTTGATGGGAAAACTCATCTAAGAGAGAACAGCCCTCGGCATAGGAAATGAGCACAGCTTCGTAAGGCAGACGAGCTAGCCCTCCCACCTTGTTAGGTGATAGAGTGCGCAAAACTGTGCAAGACTTGTCCGCCAAATTCAGATTACCGTGCTCAATCGCAAGCACATTACCATTAATATTATTATTGTTACTTGCTAAGCTACAACCCTAGTTGGAAAATCAGGATGCTATAAACCCAGGGGTCCAAATAGGGAAAATAGCCCAGTGAGGAAAGGAAACGAGGAAAAATAAAATATTTTAAGAGCAGTAACATTTAAATAAATATTTCTTATATAAACTATAAAAACTTTAACAAAACAAGAGGAAGAGAAATAAGATAGAATAGTGTGCCAGAGTGTACCCTCAAGCAAGAGAATTCTATCCCAAGACAGTGGAAGACCATGTTACAGTGGCTATGGCAATATCAAAGACTAGAGAACAATGGTTTCATTTTAGAGTGCCCTTCTCCTAGAAGAGCTGCTAACCATAGCTAAAGTCTCTTCTATCCTTACCAAGAGGAAAGTGGCCACTGAACAATTACAGTGAAGTAGTTAACCCCTTGAGTGAAGAAGAATTGTTTGATCATAGTGTTGTCAGGTGTATGAGGACAAAGGAGAATTTGTAAAGAATAGGCCAGACTATTCGGTGTATGTGTAGGCAAATGGAAAGTGAACCGTAACCAGAGAAAATGATTCAATGTAGTACTGTCTCGCCAGTCAAAGGACCCCATAACTCTCTAGCAGTAGTATCTCGATGGATGGCTGGTGCCCTGACCAACCTACCATAAAAAGGAGAGAAAAACTCCCACGCGCCTTATCCCCAACAGGAGATAGGTGTGCTGACTTCCTTTCCCGTAAAGGTGGAGGAGGCTTAGGCAGTTGCAAAGCATTTGCATGCATGCAGCAATGCAGGTTCTACCTTGTGAAAGGAAGAAACTGGAGACACAAACTCATGAGAGGTTGGCCTGACATAATGCATAGCGGCATGTTGTGTCCTACGGACACGACGAGAAGGAGGGAGGAATTGAAGGCAATCGCCGCCCGCCATTATCGTCCAGATCCGAAAATCTTTGCTCCGATGAACTGGAGCAGGGCATGGACGAGTCCAATGCCCTTCAGCAGATCTCAATGTGGGCGGGCGGAGACCACTCAGGACGATCAACCCCTTTTGCTCCTGTTGGACAATCACCTCGAAGGCGAGAAAATTGTTGAACGGAAGCTGGGTAAGGAAACTGCTCTCTTAGAAGGTAAGGCTGCTCTATGCCTGATGAAGGATGACTTTCCTTTGAAAGGGAAGGTTGTCCAACACCTGGAGCCGGACCTATGTTTACCTTCTTTCTGAACAAACCCAGCCAGAAGGTCAATTTCGTGAACTGACCTTGGGACGTGGCCGTAGCTAGTTCCAGAGTTTAGCCTGAAGGATCCCAAGACAAGTCACTACGATGCAATGCAAACGTTTCGGCGACCAGGTGCTGATATCAAGACAGCTGAGTGCATGTGAGACTCTTTCGATCCTTGACCTCCGGAGTCTCGAGGGGGAAAATGGGAATCAAATCCTGGAAAGGATGTATGCTCATGTTCTGCACCTAGCTGCAAGACCTCCTATAACCTTAACTTGCTCGGGGCACCTGTGAGCTTCAAGGAAGGCCACAGCAAACAAACTGCTTTGACTGAAAGTGACTCCCCTAAGGCAGGGGCCAGTGCTGCTTCATTTGGGATAGCAATGGAGGCCACTGACACACAAGGTTGGCCCGAGTCACATGAGCAACACTCGTACAGGACAGATTCCCAGGGGAAGACAATTGAGCAAAGGCATCGTGGGGAGTTTGAGCCAGCGGAGATCTATGGCGAAGTTTCTTCCCTTACAAGGCTGACCTCGAAGGAAAAGAATCTCTCTTAGCCTTCTTTTTCCGCCGCTTGTTGAACTTTGAATGTTAGCATGGTGACCACTCCCAACACACACGGCATAGAAACTCCTGCATGCAAAGTGACCCTACACACAAGGCAGAAACCATGAGGATCTGTCTCTTCAGCTGACATGAAGGTACCAGAAAGGTCCCCTTCATTGCTGGGACAAACCTGCATAATTACAATCACCAAGGGCAGTCACACCTGAAAGAGAGAAAGATCAAAAGGAAATTCTTAGCTTTTTGGGCCAGTAAATTAACAAAATTATTTTTTATTTTAATAGAGGAGTAAAACGTCTGTACTCCACCGAGCCAACATAAAAAGTGACGGTTATTAACTAGTGTTGAGGTGAGCAGGGTCCTGGTCTATCTGCACTCTCCTCTTTGCTAACTAGTGGAGGGTAGTTATACAGTACCTCAAAAAAGCTTTAACGGCTATTTCAGCTATGGCTGAAATAATACTGCTATGTAAGGAGCACAAGGTTTGCATTTAGTGCCGGAACGAATAAGTTTTTCTTTTGTCATCACTCCTTTTCTTATCTGACTGGAAATCCCACACTTATAAAACATCTTTTTCAAACAGTTCATCAAATTTTGGCAATTTTCTTAGGGTGATAAGAAACTAATATCTGCAATATCTGTTACTACGACCTATACACGTGCTAAATTTTCTCAGGACAAATACTGTATATTTCCTTGTATAAAATGACATTTAGATCAGACAAGGTAAAAAATTAGGGCAAATTTCAATGAATGCATCTCTTATCTGTAGTATAAGACAATGGCTAACTTACAAAACCATCTGTATACAGGTAGTCGTCAACTTACAACCGAGAGAGGGACTGAGAGACGTCACTTAACTAGATTTGGACATATGTCGAACTTGGTACAGTATTTCATTCTCAGTTCTCTATTAACTTTATTAATCGTGATTTATTACAGCATCTTTGTATTCTATTTATCAATTTCAGGAGCATTTCAATAATCAACAATTACTTGTTATACTTTTGGTAGTCATCAGCTGATCTCAAGGTCACACTACTATTACGATCATGCGCACATACGAATAACAAGGAGTATAGTTTATGTAATGTCTTAACTTATTCAAAATATCTTCAAATGAATATTACATCAGCACCAAAATATTAAAATATATCACAGTTATCATACAGATTGTTTATAGCCTTTATTATTAATTATCCTATGAACAAGTAATAAATGTTTCGATAACGAGAATACTATTATTACTCGATAAAGTACTGAAAGGAAATCACTTGATTTGCCGGCTCACCTTCCGCCACAAATATAATATCACCGGATGTACAGCACTTCTTTTATTAAATTTACAGTAAATACTACTGTAGGCTATTCAAACCAACTAATACTGACCACTGAAATACTTGGTATCATACCTCGATGTTTTGATGATGGAATAATAAGATTACTCGGTAACGAATCTATAGGAAATCACTCGATTTGCCGCTCACCTTACGGCCGAACTACGATGTCACAAGACAGGTGATGAAAGAATGACTTACAAAATATGTAAACCCTTTTCTGTTTTCCTTACAAGAAATAAAAGAAAACAGAAACTTCCCCAGCAAAAGTATTTCATTTTGATAATATAAATACATTACAGTACTGTACTTTAAGAAAATATTCGTCCTATTTCTGTACTTTCATTAGATAAATACTGTATATCTACCATCAGAAATGAAACCCGCATAAAATGAGATTCTGTTCTAGCTATAGAGTTAAATTTACTCTAATTAGTACTCATGACAACCGATACAGACCTATGAAATACACTGCATCGTTACTCAATATTTTGATTATAGGAATACTAACATTAATCCATAGCCTACTGAAAGGATATCACTCGATTTGCCCGCTCTTTTTCCATGACTCTGCCAGAAACATGACGTCACCCGATATACGTATGATCCAAAGTCAGCAAACAGTAAAGGCTTTCTTAACACACTTTTTTATTTAAAATGGATACTGTATATTATTCTTCTTCACCCCAGGGGTAAACTAATGCACTGTATTTGTTCAGTGGCTACTTTCCTCATGATAAGGGTGGAAGAGACTCTAACTATAGTAAGCAGCTCTTCTAGGAGGACACTCCAAAACCAAACCATTGTTCTCTAGTCTTGGGTAGGGCCATAGCCCATGTACCATGGTCTTCCACTGTCTTAGGTTAGAGTTCTCTAGCTTGAGGGTACACTTGGGAACACTATTCTATCTTATTTCTTCTTTTTTTATAGTTTATATATAAAATATTTATTTTAATGTTACTGTTCTTAAAATATTTAACTTTTTCTTTAAATATTCATTCTTGTTTCCTTTCCTCACTGGGCTATTTTCCCTGTTGGAGCCCAAGGGCTTATAGCATCCTGCTTTTCCAACTGGGGCTGTAGCTTAGCAAGTAATAATAAAAATAATAATAATAATATGACAAATTCGAAGATAATTTGTATTTTTCCTAACCATACAAACCTTAGCTATTTACAAAGGGTTTACTTTTAGCGCAGCTGAAATGACGAGCCAATAGTTTTTAACGAGGGTTAATTACCCCCGCGCTAGTTAGCGGGGGGTGGGGAAGGGTAGCTTGCTACCCCTCCCCCCTCCAAACACCGGTGACTTGCTTCACTTCACTTAGAGGTAGGACTTGACTTGGGGGTCAGGGATGGCGGGCACATATGTGTAAATAGCTAAGGTTTGTATGGTTAGGAAAAATACAAATTATCTTCGAATTTGTCATTTGTTCCGTAACCGAAATACAAACCACGCTATTTACAAAGGGTGACTTACCCCTTAGGAAGGGTGGAAAGTCCCCAGCCTTACTGACTTCGGCTTGCCCGGGGGCTCGATCCCTTAGTGAGCAGCACTAGAGAGAGGGAGCCCCTGTACCTCACAGGTTCCTAGCATCGCTAGGAACGAGTGGCCTACATAAGTAGTGTGAGGAGGAGAGTGTGACTCGTCCTATGAAGTTGACCTTGAGACCTTCAGATAGGAATTCTAGGATAGGACGTTCCCCATACCACCTCGTCAGGGTATGGGAGACGCAACAGTATTAAGCTTAATACTAGGAGCACAAAGAAGCATGGGTTACCTGCAGAGGTCGAGGTCAGCTATGCGAGGACCAGGATGCTGCTTCCCCAAGAGAGGGGAGAATGAAGAAAGAAGTAAGGGTCAGACATACTCTTTCATTCACACAGACTAAGACCGGGTAACAACGCCCTCAACCTACTGCTACTTGTCCAAAAAGGAGCCTGAGGTTAGACCAGCTGTTGTGCAGCCACCACAGGGCCGATAGAGAACGTATCGAGGCTCCTGTGGGTCACGTCTTGCAGGTAGTGGGCTGTGAAGGTCGTTTGACGCTTCCAGACCCCCGCTTGAAGTACCTGCGTCACAGAGAAGTTTCTCTTGAAGGCCAGGGATGTAGCAATACCCCTGACATCGTGGGCCCGAGGGCGACGTGACGGAGGAGGGTCAGGATTCAGGGCATGGTGGATAACCCTTCGAATCCAAGCAGAGATGGTGTTCCTTGTGACCCTCCTCTTTGTCCTGCCTGTGCTCACAAACAAAGCTCGCACATGAGGACGGACTGCAGCCGTTCTCTTCAAGTAGTACCTCAGACACCTCACTGGGCATAGTAGCAGCTGGTCTGGGTCGTTTGTTACAGAACGGAGACTCGCGATCCTGAAAGAGTCGAACCGAGGATCCGGCACTCCAGGATTCTGAGTCTTGGCCACAAACTCAGGGACGAACCTGAACGTTACCTCCCCCCATCCCCTTGAATGGGCGATGTCGTACGAGAGACCATGAAGTTCACTAACTCGCTTGGCCGAGGCCAAGGCGAGTAGGAAAGCCGTCTTCCAAGACAGGTGGCGATCGGAGGCCTGGCGTAATGGCTCGAACGGAGGTCTCTTGAGAGACCTGAGAACTCGAACCACGTTCCAAGGAGGGGGTCTCACCTCCGACTGGGGGCAGGTAAGCTCATAGCTACGTATGAGTAAAGAGAGTTCTAGCGATGAAGAAATATCCACGCCCTTCAATCTGAAGGCCAAGCTTAAGGCTGAGCGATAGCCTTTCACTGCCGAGACAGAAAGGCGCATTTCTTCTCGCAGATACACAAGGAAGTCCGCTATTGCTGGAATAGTGGCATCGAGTGGAGAGATACCCCTTCCACGACACCAACCACAAAAGACTCTCCACTTCGCTTGGTAGACTCCCTCAGAGGACCTTCACAGGTGCCGAGACATTCTCTCCGCAACCTGTTGCGAAAAGCCTCTCTCCGCGAGGAGACGCTGGATAGTCTCCAGGCGTGAAGCTGAAGCGAGGCTACGGCCCTGTGAGGGACACCGGAGTGGGGTTGTCTGAGAAGCTCGTGTCGTGGAGGAAGCTCCCTTGGGAGTTCCGTCAGGAGTTGCAGAAGGTCCGGAAACCATTCCGCGTGATGCCATAGCGGAGCTACTAGAGTCATGGAACAGTTGACCGATAGTCTGGTCCTGTTGAGCACCCTTCTCATCAGACAGAATGGTGGGAAGGCGTACACGTCGATGTTGTCCCACCGTTGCTGGAAAGCATCTTGCCAGAGTGCCTTGGGGTCCGGGACTGGTGAGCAGTACAGGGGCAGCTTGAAGTTCAAGGCTGTCGCGAACAAGTCCACCATCGGGGAACCCCACAAAGTCAGGACTTTGTTGGCTATCTGAGGATCCAAAGACCACTCGGTACTCACTATCTGCGAAGCCCTGCTCAGACTGTCGGCGAGCACATTCCTCTTGCCAGGAATGAAGCGAGCTGATAGTGTTATCGAGTGGGTTTCGGTCCACCTCAGAGTCTCTACTGCAAGATGGGATAGCTGTTGCGAAAAAGTGCCTCCCTGCTTGTTGATATAAGCCACTACCGTGGTGTTGTCGCTCATCACCACCACGGAGTGACCCGCCAGGAACCGTTGGAACTGTTGAAGGGCCAGAAAGACGGCCTTCAATTCTAGCAGGTTGATGTGTAGGCACTTTTCTGATTCTGACCAAAGGCCTAAGGCCTGAGGCCCTCTGGTTCAGAACGTGCGCCCCCCACCCTTCTTTTGACGCGTCCGAAAACAGAGTCAATTCCGGGGGAAGGACGAGAAGACTCACTCCCTTTCGCAGGTTCTCGTCGGCCAGCCACCACCGCAAGTCCGTCTGTTCCAGAGACCCCATTGGGATCAGAGTGTCCGGGGAATCGGATCCTTGATTCCACCGGGACTTGAGCCGCCATTGAAGGGATCTCATCCTGAGGCGGCTGTTTGGAACCAGACGGGCCAGGGAGGATAGGTGGCCCAAGAGACGCAACCACGATTGGGCGGGGAGTTCTTTTCGCCTGAGGAAAGGTTCCGCCACCCTCCTCAGCCTTGCTATCCGGTCGTCTGATGGAAAGGCTTTGTGGAGATTGGTGTCTATTAGCATGCCTAGATAAACCAGTCGTTGGGACGGCTGCAGAGAGGACTTCTCGAGGTTTACCACGATCCCCAGATCCTGGCAAAGATCTAGAAGCCTGTCTCGGTGTCGAAGAAGGGTCGACTCCGAGTCTGCTAGGATCAGCCAATCGTCTAGGTAACGAAGGAGACGAATGCCGTTCCTGTGCGCCCAAGTCGAAATCAGGGTGAACACTCTGGTGAACACCTGAGGAGCTGTGGAGAGACCGAAACACAGCACCTTGAACTGGTAGATCTTGTTGTCTAGGCAGAATCTCAGGTACTTCCTGGAAGACGGATGGATTGGGATCTGGAAGTACGCATCCTTTAGATCCAGTGTACACATGAAGTCTTGTGGTCTCACCGCAAGTCTGACTGTGTCTGCTGTCTCCATGCTGAACCGGGTTTGTTTGACAAACCTGTTCAGAGCCGAGAGATCGATGACGGGTCTCCAGCCTCCAGTAGCCTTCTTTACAAGAAAGAGTCGACTGAAGAAGCCTGGAGAGCCGTCCACGACCTCCTGGAGAGCACCCTTCTCGAACATGGTCTTGACTTCGGCCTGAAAGGCCAGCCCCTTTGCCGATCCCATGGCATAGGAGCTCAACGACACTGGATTCGCTGTCAGGGGAGGTTGAGATGACGTGAACGGGACGCGATAACCTTGGCCGATCACTGAGATCGTCCAAGCATCGGCCCCGAGATGTTGCCACCTGCGGACGCAACGCTGAAGGCATCCCCCCACAGGTGGACACGCAGGGGGACTGCCACCCCTAGGGCTTGCGGCCGCGGCCGCCACCCCTAGAAGTCTTGCCTCCCCTGGAGGACTTACCACCCCTCTTGACCTTGGCTGGAAAGGGCTGGGGCTTAGACACCACTTTCTTAGCTGCCGGTGCCTGTTTTGGAGCCTTACGAGGCTGTTGCTGCTGTTGTGGCGGGGCTGGAGGCTTATAGGGCCGAGTTGTAAGGGCCCTGTGGAGGAGGGAGTCCGTGCTGGATTTCCTCCACCTCTCAGCCGTTCGCTCCAAGTCTTGAGGCTCAAACAGGCTCTCCCCCAGGAGGGAGGCATGTCTGAGCCTACACACATCTACGGCGGGGACCTTCGGATGGAATCTCTCGGACACAGCATCGCGACGCTTCAACACCGAGTTGGCCCACAGGGTGGTAACCTGGTGCGCCAAGAACTCGATGGAGCGGGTGCCCGAGAGCAAGAAGGTCTCTAGGGCCTTCCTATTGGTCTCCTTGGACAAGTCCTCAGATCGCAATAGGATGCCCAGAGATCCTAACCAGAAGTCCAGCCACGAAGTGGCCTGCATGGCACACTTAGCGACCTTCTCGTGGTTAAGGATCTCTGCCGCCGAGAACGACACCTGCCGGGCAGAGAGTTTCTCCAAGGGAACTCCCTTCGCCAGCTCCTCCACAGAGTGATGGAGAGGAAGAGCGAGGTTGTGCTCACCCAGGATCTCGAAATACCTCCTCTGCTGAAGGCGAGGAGGAGGGATGAGTTTGTTCCCGGCAGTGGAACGACTGGAGGAGGCAAGAAGTGCGAGCTGAGCATTGGCCCTAGCTCTGGCACTCTTCAGCCCCCGAGACCAGGGCAGAGCTGCACTGGTCTTAGGGTCCTTCCGAACGTCGAACACTTCATCCAGAATCGTGTCTTTGCCTTCACGGGGGGGGATGACTGGATCCGTAAGACTGTTAAGTTGCCTTATCAGGCTTAGGACCTGCCAGAAGGCATGTTCGGACTCTTGCTGTTCTCCTCCCTGCGGGCTGGCAGCTAAGTCTCCTGCCCCAGGAATCTCTTCCTGGGGTGATACGTGGACATTCCCCTGGGTAGTCGTGGGTTCCTGTCGAATCCTTGCAGAGGATTTAGGGATGGTCTTGGAATCCTTGGGCTCCCTCCTAGGAGGGATACAGGATCCCAACAACGAGGTTCGAGGGGCCCCTTCCTCACGAGACGATTCTCCTGCCTGAAGCGAAGTCTCCCCCCCTGGTGCCGAGGGGAAGACTACCGGTCCACTGGACTCACCTGAGGACGGAAAGGCCTCGTCCACGGGAGAAGGAGAGAGTACTCGTGCAGGAGAGGGGACCCTCGAGACCGACCTCTTGGGAACCAACTTCGCCCTGGGGGAAGTCACCACGAAGTCCACTCCTCTCTTTCTCTTCAGCGTAGGAGAGACAGCCGCTGGTTTGTTACCCTGGCCGGCGAGTGCTGGTTTCATAACCCTCACTAACGCCCGTGCCAGCGGACCAAACCAAGTCTGCTGCTCAAAGGACACAGAGTCCGAAATCCTCGCTAAGGTGAAAGGGATCGGGCGATCCTTTGGAGTGGACACGACGGTACCTGCCTGAAAAGAAGGTGGGGAAGAATGCTGTAATGACCTGTCCTCGTCCTGCAATACCAACCTGTGCTTGGATGGAGGTGATCCCGAGTGCCGTCTAGGAGCACGCGTCCCTGCTGCTACCACCGGCTGTGGAATTCGCCGCGAACTATGGTCGCGCGAGGGTGAACGGTCGCGCGAGGGTGAACGGTCGCGCGAGGGTGAACGGTCGCGCGAGGGTGAACGGTCGCGCAAAGGCGAATGGTTGCGCGGGTGATCGCGCGGGCGCACAGGCGAGCGGTCGCGCGGGCGCGCAGGCGAGCGGTCGCGCGGGCGCGCAGGCGAGCGGTCGCGCAGGCGAGCGGTCGCGGGGCGCGCAGGCGAGCGGTCGCGCAGGCGAGCGGTCGCGCGGGCGCGCAGGCGAGCGGTCGCAAGGGCGCGCAGGCGAGCGATCGCGCGGGCGCGCAGGCGAGTGGGCGTGAGGGTGGGCAGGTAAATGAACACGTGTCCGAGGCGACGAACGCAAGCGATGGCGCGACGGCGGGGGATCGTGCTGTCGCGTAGGTGAAGAAGATCGCTGGCGATAATGACCACGTGATGGTAAGCGATGGCGAGCAGCATGTGTAGGTGAATGATCGCGCGCAAGAGGGCGGTCGTTCAGGGTTGCGCGATGAGGAGCAGCATGCGTAAGCGGGCGATCGTTCAGGGTTGTGCGATGGCGAGCAGCATGCGCAGGTGAATGATCGCGTGAAAGGGTGCGATGGTGATCAGCATCCGCAGGAAGGCGATCGTTCAGGGTTGTGCGATGAGGAGCAGCATGCGTAAGCGGGCGATCGTGCAGGGTTGTGCGATGGCGAGCAGCATGCGCAGGTGAATGATCGCGTGAAAGGGTGCGATGGTGATCAGCATCCGCAGGAAGGCGATCGTTCAGGGTTGTGCGATGAGGAGCAGCATGCGTAAGCGGGCGATCGTGCAGGGTTGTGCGATGGCGAGCAGCATGCGCAGGTGAATGATCGCGTGAAAGGGTGCGATGGTGATCAGCATCCGCAGGAAGGCGATCGTTCAGGGTTGTGCGATGAGGAGCAGCATGCGTAAGCGGGCGATCGTGCAGGGTTGTGCGATGGCGAGCAGCATGCGCAGGTGAATGATCGCGAGAAAGGGTGCGATGGTGATCAGCATCCGCAGGAGGGCGATCGTTCAGGGTATTGCGATGAGGAGCAGCATGCGTAAGCGGGCGATCATGCAGGTTCGTGCGATGGCGGGCAGCATGTGAAGGTGATCGCTGGCGAACTGGTGATCGCTGGCGAGCTGGTGATCGCTGGCGAGCAGAAGGTCGACGCGTGTCCTGTGAGAGGATAGGTTCACGAGCAGGAACGGGAAGATCGCTGGCGCGTTGGCGAACATGTGTTTCTGACACACGCGCAGCATGATGTTGCGTAGCCACAGGACCAGGTGGATGGTGAGCAGGGAGTTCAGCAGGAACTAAAGGGTGGTCAGAGACCGCAGGGCGATGGTCCTCAAATGAGCGCTGACGCTCGGAAGAGAGCTGACGAGCAGGAGAGCGCTGGCGAGGGGGGCGAACCTCAGGAGAGAGCCGACGAGCAGGTGAGCGTCGGCGAGCAGGAGAGTCTTGGCGAGCAGGAGATCGTCGACGAGCAGGAGATCGCTGGCGAGCAGGAGATCGCTGGCGAGCAGGAGATCGCTGGCGAGCAGGAGAGCGCTTGTGCGCTGGCCCTGCTCGCGTAAGGAAAGAATCCCTTAGCCCCGAAGGGACCGTTGCCCGTCGGGTGACGAGTTCTCCAGAAGGCGAAGATCCGGCAGGAGATGGTGAGCGGTCTGCAGAGAGGTTCAAGGAGGGCGGAGCAGTCGGTTGAGGCTGACGAGGAGAGTCCCCCCCGGAGGACGAAGACCCAAAAAGGCGCCTCTTAGTCCCCCTGTAAGGGGAAGGGAGGCCCTTGTGGCGTAGAGGGCGGTGAGCCTTACGGCGGAGGCGGCCTCGGGGGAGATCGTCGGGACCATCGGTCCTCCGAAGGGGAGTCTCCTTCAAAACACTTCCCTCAGAAGGAAGCTGGGCAGCAGTCGAGACCGAAGGACTCACTTCCCCCTTCGAAGGATGCACGGAAGGAGGAGGAGAGCCTAGAGCACCATCACCAGCAACAGCACCTGCGTCGGAAGGCCCAGCCACGTCGGAGGCCTCTGTCACCACGACGTCGACAATAGACAGAGGGTCTACCTCCGCTACCACCGGCGACTGTTTAACAGCGGCCCCCAACGAGACAAGGTCAATAAGAGCGACCCTGGAGGGCAAGCCCTTAAGCCCCAGGGACGACCAAATCTGTAACAGATCATCACTGGATAAAGCATTATTATCAATAACCTCCCCCGGAGGAGGAGGGGGAACCGCCTCGCTATGGGAGGCGACGCCCTCTCCCCCCACCGAAGGTAGGGAAACAGAACAAGGGCCTGCGCTCCCACTCGGACGACTCTCCTTAGGAGGCGGACGAGGGGGAGCTTCGGAGGAGGTTTGGGCGGCGGAAGAAGAGTCCCGAGAACCTTCCTCCTTCAAGGCTAACCCCGGAGGAGAACGGTCTCTCTTGGACTTCTTCTTACGCTGACGGCCAAACCTCTCCCACTGGGAGGCAGACCACTCCCTGCACTCACGGCACATGTTATCCTGGTCGCACCGTCGGCCCCGACATTGAGGGCAGAGGGTGTGAGGATCCGTAATCACGTCCGACATGAAAGTCCCACAAGGACGGCCGGCAACTCCAGGGCATGTCCGCATATTAAATAAAAGAAAACAACTGAAGGTCAACTTCCAACCAATCACACAAGCTGAAAAGAAAAAGAAGAAAATTAAAGGCTGTCACGAAGGCGATGAACAGACACGTCTGATCACCGCCGAGCCAAAAGTGAAGTGAAGCAAGTCACCGGTGTGTGGAGGGGGGAGGGGTAGCAAGCTACCCTTCCCCACCCCCCGCTAACTAGCGCGGGGGTAATTAACCCTCGTTAAAAACTATTGGCTCGTCATTTCAGCTGCGCTAAAAGTAAACCCTTTGTAAATAGCGTGGTTTGTATTTCGGTTACGGAACAAAATAATAATAATAATAATAATAATAGTAATAATACTACCATACATACATACATACATATACCAAGGCACTTCCCCAAATTTTGGGGGGTAGCCGACATCAAACAAATGAAACAAAAAAGGGGACCTATCCTCTCTACGTTCCTCCCACCCTGACAAGGGACTCAACCGAGTTTGTCTGGTACTGCCAGGGTGCCACAGCCCACCCTCCCCCACTATCCACCACAGAAGAAGCTTCACAATGCTGAATCCCCTACTTCTGCTACCCTTGCGGTCATCCAAGGCACCGGAGGAAGCAGCAGGGCCTACCGGAACTGCGTCAAAATCGCTCGCCATTCATTCCTATTTCTAGCACGCTCTCTTGCCTCTCTCACATCTATCCTCCTATCACCCAGAGCTTCCTTCACTCCATCCACCCACCCAAACCTTGGCCTTCCTCTTGTACTTCTCCCATCAACTCTTGCATTCATCACCTTCTTTAGCAAACAGCCATTTTCCATTCTCTCAACATGACCAAACCACCTCAACACATTCATATCCACTCAAGCTGCTAACTCATTTCTTACGACCGTTCTCACCCTCACCACTTAGTTCCTAACCCTATCTACTCGAGATACAACAGCCATACTCCTTAGACACTTCATCTCAAACACATTCAATTTCTGTCTCTCCGTCACTATCATTCCCTACAACTCCGATCCATACATCACAGTTGGTACAATCACTTTCTCATATAGAACTCTCTTTACATTCATGCCCAACCCTCTATTTTTTACTACTCCCTTAAATGCCCCCAACACTTTGCATCCTTCATTCACTCTCTGACTTACATCTGCTTCCACTCCACCATTTGCTGCAACAACAGACCCCAAGTACTTAAACTGATCCACCTCCTCAAGTAACTCTCCATTCAACATGACATTCAACCTTGCACCACCTTCACTTCTCGTGCATCTCATAACCTTACTCTTACCCACATTTAACTCTCAACTTCCGTCTCTCACACACCCTTCCAAATTCTTTCACTAATCGACCAAGCTTCTCTTCCGCGTCTGCAACCAGTACAGTATCATTTGCAAACAACAACTGATTTACCTCCCATTCATGGTCATTCTCGTCTACCAGTTTCAATCCTCGTCCAAGCACTCGAGCATTCACCTCTCTTACTACTCCATCAACATACAAGTTAAACAACCAAGGCAACATCACACATCCCTGTCTCGGCCCCACTCTCACCGGAAACCAATCGCTCAATTCATTTCCTATCCTAACACATGCTTTACTACCTTTGTAGAAACTTTTCACTGCTTGCAACAACCTTCCACCAACTCCATATAACCTCATCACATTCCACATTGCTTCCCTATCAACTCTATCATACACTTTCTCCAGATCCATAAACACAACATACACCTCCTTACCTTTTGCTAAATACTTCTCGCATATCTGCCTAACTGTAAAATTCTGATTCATACAACCCCTACCTCTTCTAAAACCACCCTGTACTTCTAAGATTGCATTCTCTGTTTTATCATTAATCTTTTTAATCAGTACTCTACCATACACTTTTCCAACTACATTCAACAAACTAATACCCCTTATATTATACCACACATGCACATCTCCCTTACCCTTATATAGTGGTACAATACGTGCAAAAACCCAATCTACTGGTACCATTGACAACACAAAACACACATTAAACAATCTCACCAACCATTCAAGTACAGTCACACCCCTTCCTTCAACATCTCAGTTCTCACGCCATCCATACCAGATGCTTTTCCTACTCTCGTTTCATCTAGTGCTCTCCTCACTTCCTCTCGCGTAATCTCTCTCTCATTCTCATCTTCCATCACCGGCACCTCAACACCTGCAACAGCAATTATATCTGCCTCCCTATTATCTTCAACATTCAGTAAACTTTCAAAATTTTCCACCCACCTTTTCCTTGCCTCCTCTCCTTTTAACAACCTTCCATTTCCATCTTTCACTGTCTCTTCAATTCTTGAACCAGCCTTCCTTACTCTCTTCACTTCTTTCCAAAACTACTTCTTATTCTCTTCATATGAATGACCCAATCCCTGACCCCACCACAGGTCAGTTGCCCTCTTTGCCTCACTTACCTTGCGCTTTACTTCCAAATTTTTCTCTCTATTTTTCATACTTCTCTACACTATTACTCTGCAGCCATTCTTCAAAAGCCCTCTTTTTCTCTTCCACTTTTACCTTCATTCCACCATTCACTGCCCTTCCTTATGCTGCCTCCAACAAACTTCTTGCCACACACATCACTTGCAATCCTAACAAAATTTTCTTTTACTAACTTCCACTCCTCCTCTAAATTACCAGTTTCTCTTACTTTCACTTCGTCATATGCCATTTTCAACCTTTCTTGATATTTATTTTTTACCCCCGGTTTTATTAGCTCTTCAACCCTCACTAGCTCCCTTTTACATCCACCTACTCTATTCCCCCAGTCTTTTGCTACAACTAATTTTCCTTCCACCAATAAATGATCAGACATACCGTTAGCCATACCCCTAAACACGTGCGTGTCTTTCAATCTTCCAAACATTCTTTTAGTTATCAACACATAATCCATTAATTCCCTTTCTACCACTCTTCCATTAGCCACTTTTACCCATGTATACTTGTTTTGTTTTTATCTTTCTTTTTGAAAAAGCTAGAACTTATCACCATCTCTTGCTCAACATACATATCTACCAGTCTCTCACTACTCTCATTTTCACCTGGTATGACATACTTCCCAATGACACCTTCTACCTCTCCTGCACCCACTCTAGCATTTAAGTCACCCATGACAACTACATAATTCCTTCTACCCAGTCCTTCTACACACCTAGTTAATTCATTCCAGAACTCATTCCGCTCTTCTTCACTTTTCCCACAACCTGGCCCATACGCACTGACAAAAGCCCAACATTCCCTACCCAACCTAACCCTTACCCACATTAACCTAGATGATATCTCCTTCCATTCCACTACTTTACCTTTCATCCATTCACTCGGCAATAAAGCCACACCTTCTCTAACCAATACTAACTAACCAATACAAATCAGTTCATTTTTATAAAGGAAAATAGATTATTTCTAAGGAAGTATTTGTCCTTTTAGTGTACTATCTCCGACAGACTTGTGACATCATCACAGTGAAAAATGTGGTTGTAAAGTCGAAGTCGTAAGTAGCATAGGTCGTAAGTAGACGACTACCTGTATAAACCATAGACCAACTTTTGCAGCAACAGATATCTTATCAAATATTATTTATTTTCATGATGTTATTACAAATGTTTTACCTACTGTATACTTCATAAATTCAAAACAAATTAAATAAAGGAAAATTTGTTCTTCCTAAACATGCTGCTAAAAATGGAAACCATCGTTTTGTTTACGTTTCATAGCCAATTACAACAAACGAAAAATTACATTTACATATCTAAGTGATAACTAATGATACTAACAACTTTTAGTAAAGATGATTTTACAAATATTTTACTATTTGTATCCTTAAAAATTCAAAATTAATTAAATAAAGGCAATTCTATATCATATTTTCCTGTCTAGAAGGAAAACCATGGTTTTGTTTATGTTCCATTGATATCACAATGAATGAACAAACATATATGTACGGTATGTGTTTACCATCCAAGTGATAACTAATGATGATAATAGCTTTTAGTAAACAATATGAATTTGCTATTTATTACAAGGTACAGTATCTTGGAAATTATATTAAGAATACTCTTTGTTTTTCATATGCGAGCATATCCTCATTAGCTGTATTTTTTAATCAGCTGACTATTTATATTTCCTAAGCAGGCCTCGCATAGAGAAGGCCGATTTCATTGATACAAAATTATTCCTAGAATAGACTATTTATTATGAAGATATGCTAATGATATACAGTATAAGATAAAATTGGATTCATTATCTTTATCATTTTATTTCGTAATGTGAATCTTTTCATGCATGGGAGTAGTTATCAAACTGAGGCTAAGGCTAGCTTACCAATAAACTTACCAATAAACTTACCAATAAACATCACATGGAATTCAAGGTTTATTTTTTTGAATGGTATTATAGAACAACCTCCAATTTTCAGGGGATAAATTTTAGCATTTAAAGGTCATCTTATATGCGGAAATACACAGTACCGAAGGGTAAGTATAGAGTCCCTTGTACTAGCATAAATATAAGAGCATACATAAAAACAATAAATCATACATACCCTGCATGTAGAAACATGTATGAGATAAACCTCCAAGCTTCCATACGGCGTTTAGGATTATATATGAGAGGAGATTGCCATGGAACAGGTGTGTAAGGACCGATATTCCCCAAATTCAAGCCATAGTACACAAAAACACCAACCTACAATAGCATAAAGGTTTGAAAGGATGCACTCAAATCATAAATAAAAGCTCTAAACTACAAAAAATTTATCAAAATTACCTTGGAATATTACAAGGACAGGTTTTACTGAAGCTTCTCTAGGTACAGTATGTGTGATTTTCAAACTAGCTCAAAGCTAATGATAATCCTAAAGCATAGCTCTATTACATAACTGTTTAAATTAAATAAAGGTTAAACATACCAATCTCCACCTCCAACTAAGGGGTTTTCTGCAAAAATATTTTCCATTTTAATACCTCAAACATCTTTTCAAACATAACTAAAAATGTGCAAAATTTTTACTTCATAGAAAAAATACAATTCTACAGTAAAGTTTTTTAAACATTCAAAGAATGGATTTTAGCTATATTTTTATCAATTATTTAAATCATGGACATAATTCACATTACTAAACTCCTGCTTTTCCACATTATTACTATAATATTGCTTGCTGTATATAGAACTAAGGACAAAGTCTGTCGTCAAAACTATTCTCTGAATATCATTTATGTAGATCTAATAAAATTACCATGAATTAGCTTTTAAAAGCTAACAATCCATCCGTTCTAATTTTGCAATAAATTTCAATTTCATTCAACATTGGTGGTTCTACTGCCTTTTTTCTTGTTTGCTTATGCGGGAAAAGAGCCCAGTAACTGTCATCAAGTTCTCTCACATAACTGAAGGCTCACACTGTCCAAGCACTTTATGTCTTATATACAACCCATAAACTAATTTTGTTAATTTAAAATACCTTGGAATAATCTTTTACTTTCTTGTTACATACATTAGAAAATACTGCCTCAGCAAAATATGACTTCTATATTTGAAAGAAAACTCCACCATAATTTACAAAAAAGGAAACTCAGTGAAATAAGTGGATGAAAACCACAGTCAATAGCATCAATCAGTTTCAGTTTCTGGAGAAAACAAATCAACATCAAATTAAAGGGTAAGAAGAGGAATCTAAATGCTAGGTAGAGGTTTTCACAGTCTCCAAAACTTAAATTCCCATTTATCTACTATGAAGATTTCACAACCCATTGCCTAACAGTTAATTAGTGTCCCTAACTAAAGCCAGAAATAGAAATTTTCATTAGGGTTTTTTTAGTAAATACTGTATAGACAAATTTTGCCCAGGGTTTCAAAGATTATTAGTTTGGAACCCTTACTGTTTCCTACTCTTAATTACAATATTCTTGGCCAAGAATGAAAAAGTGATTATCTGGGTATTATCTGACACCTAACAGGTTCGTCAACATTTATAAGTTAGAAAAAAATATACATATAGATAACAAATATAAAAGAAATTAATAGACTAGCTACTTACTGGAATGATATATTTCATCAAAAGTTACTGTACATTTATTCAATTAATAAAACTTATACCACAACTAAAACCAGTACTAGATTTAAACATTACTGTAATGAAAATTCTCTTCTAAAAGTGTACTTTGCCTCCGTCTCTCCATTATCTATTAGATAGCAACCACTCAGTTCTTAGAAACAGGGCTATTTCATCAGCAAATGACTAAGGCTCCATCTCCCATAGGTGGTGATTTGGCAGGTGTAGGCAGGAACAAGCTGAAGATTGAATTGGAAAAAAAATGATCCTACCAAGACCATTCTAGACAGCATTTCAAGTTTCCTGTGCAAGGAGTCTAGGAAAAAGTGTAAATTTCAAATTCCAGTTTCAGATCACTCCTGCCTGTAACTGTCTAATTGCCACCTGTGTAGACACAGCATAACAATCAACAGGACCTAGTAACCATTACAGGAGGAATCAATTCCAACAGTCATAAAATGAATATCGATTAACCCTGTCTGAACAATACAACCTGTAATTTACTCAATGTCATACTGTAAATCGAAAGGTGTAGACATGGAGTGATTTCTGTCCTACTGTCGGAACTTGTTTCATGCCCTTACTGCTGACCCAAATTCAATGGATTTTGAAATGTAAAAACATGAAAAGAAATTATGGTATGGAATGATGCAGCTAATGTACCCGGCTGATCTCTTTCATTCTCATTTTTATAATGTAGCCTGTAACTTATCAGATACTTCCAGGGCTTGGCTTCTGATGATTAACTAAAACCCCATAATTAACCACAACTCAGTTTATTTCCTAGTTGGTTGACTCATTTATTAAACTGGCAAAGCAATAACAGAGATCATTACATTGGTTTATAGCCTGAAATAAACAATTATCAACACTTGACATTCAGAATAAATGGTGTATTCAAAACAGATTCACCAGAAGCTGAATAAAGTCTAAAATGGTGACCTAAAAATAGTCATACAAAATTGCTGAAGATTTTACAAAAGCCTGATCTGGTAAGTTGAAGTGCTGCCGTATTCAATTAAAAAAAAACCAAGTATAATGAATTCGGGTTTCCACTGCACCACTGCTAGTACAACCAATAAAAAGCAAAATTTTTAACACTTATAGTGTACTAATGGATGGTCAGTATTGAAACTTCCAGAGACTAATACAAACTATCCCTTAAAAATTCTGTAAGTACTGTATTGGCATGTTTGCACTGGTAATACTAACAAGGAGATAAGCAGGAACATGTTTATTCTTACGCGGATACAAACTTCTGAGTCATTTATATGGGTTACTACTAATGTTTCCTATGAGTGGCCAATCAAAATCTTGGTTGATTGCATCATGCTTCATGCTGGGTAAACACAGCGCATGCGCAAGGAGCAAGCGGGAGGTTGCTCACATCATCTCCTCATAACACTGTTGGTGGCGAAGTGAAGGTGGTTCTCTAATTTCCTCTCTACGATCGAGCCTTTTCCATTAATCAATAAATAAGAACAAGATTTTTTCGAAAGCTAAAGCCATTAAATGTGCCCTCATAGGAGTTCGCATATGAACAGGTGAAAGCTAATCATCAGCAGCAAGCACGTCAATTGAAAACCATGTAAGCTCCGAAGAGTGCACAAGCTCCGAAGAGCCCGTGCGATCAGAATTAGGAGAAAAATCTGAAGAATGCAAGGAAAATGTAGATGTCATGCATAAAGGAGCGCATACTCTCAGAAGAGTAAACGAGCAAGTGAATGGTCAACATCAACTGGATGTGGGACAATTGAAGAGAGAAAAAGCTTTGAAGACCACAAGCAATCGCAAACAGGTAAGGTGACACTCCAGTAGGAGTGATCGAGAATAGTTGAGATGGTGCTCCATTAGGTGTACATGCACAAGCACATAGTAGCATACTAATGCATAGTAGGTCGTTAATGGGCGAGTGCGAAGAGGTGAGATGGAGCGCATAGATGTGTATAATCTTGTCTCTTTTTTTGTCCAACAGAGTACATTCGGGCACACAATCCTATCTCATTTCTCTTCCTCTTGTTTTGTTGAAGTTTTTATAGTTTATATAGGAGATAATTTATTTTAATTTTATTCTTCTTAAAACATTTTATTTTTTCTTGTTTCTTTTCCTTTTCTCACTGGACTTTTTTTCCTGTTGGAGCCCTTGGGTTTATAGCATCTGCTTTTCCAACTAGGGATGTAGCTTGGCAAGTAATAATAATAATAATAATAATAATAACTACAGGGAGAGAAGCGGTAGGAGTTACAAAAATTTAACTTCTATTGATCAGTCTAAAAGGACTCTTCATCCAAAAATGTAAAAAAGAAGGGCAGAAGTTCTTTTTCTTATGATCAGCACTGTGCTCTAAGAATAATGAAAGCGTGGATGCAGTGTCGGCACTATTAGTTGACGATGCGACACAGGTGTAGGAATAACTTGAAGTTTTCCTGTCACCAATGTAATGATGCTTCATCCCTCATTTATGATGTACATTGTCATCACCATTACAACCTCATGGGGAAATAAACAGAAGCAATACTGTTAAACAGGAACAAAGAGTGCAGATCTGTGGGTACACAGAAACTTCTGTCAACTAGTTATCAGATAACTGCAAAACCCTTAACATATGTTAATAAATTACTGTATAAGAAATTAAAACAGACAGATGAGGGTGGCCCCAGTATGTCTGTACTATTCAGTGGCAAAAAAAAATAATTGTTACTCTGTGTGCAGGTGAGGAGTGAGACTTCCATGACACCCGCCAGTAATTATCAACACCTCGTTATAAATTTTAAGAGAAGAGTACACGCTAGGCTGAAAACATTTCCTATTAAAGGACAAGGTTTTTTATATGTGTAAGAACAAATGGTCAACTACAAAAGGATAAGGGTTTCTGAAAGAGAGACAAACTGAAGGATAGAAAGAAGAGAGATGTTAATGTAAAATGAAATAAGGATAACAAATAAAATTACAAACAAGACTGCATAGTTCATCATCATATATTTAGTACAAGTAAACGGTCCTATTGTGCAGTTGTTGAGAGCCTAAACAGAGGCATACATAAAATACCATATTTCCCATGTCATAAGAAGCTAGAAGTGGTAAGACGCATCCTTAAATTAGCAAGGTAATTTTTGAAAAAAAATTAAGAATTTTGAAAGCTTCTTAGCAGTGTGATTTTTGTCTGGCAAAAACTTTTCTTATTTTGGGGGTAATATGAAATGTTCAAGTTAATACTAACTAGCTATATGCTGATTATCCCAATTTTATTACATATTCATATAAGAAACCACTAAACCAGTTTGTAGATTCCACCAAAAATATACGTTTAGTCATAGTGTTTGTTGTTTCAAGTGTTGTTTACATGAAAGGAGTGTTGCCAAATGTTAATCAAATTTTGGTAAAGAAGTAAAATTCCAATAATACTTTCCAAGCCTACAAATTTGATCAAAGAAATATCCCAAATTTTAAGTAATTTGTATTTTTCCTAACAGTACTTACCTCGAACTACTTTCTTAGGAGTATCTGGGATCTCCTTCCCATCCGACCAGAGTTTTGTGTAGTTTACCCTAAACCCATTTTCTATGAGGGGTAACCTCAGGCGGAGTGATACGCGCCCTGAGGCTAACCCCGGGTCAGAGAGCATGCTTGCTCAGGTCTCGACCTCCAGTAAGTTCTTGGTAGCTAAGGTCTCTAAGAATACCAGGGGACACTCGGGGAAGGCAGGGTGGGCCATTACCCGAAAGTAGTTCGAGGTAAGTACTGTTAGGAAAAAATACAAATTACTTAAAATTTGTGATTTGTTCCAACACGAAGTACTTACCTCGAACTACTTTCTTAGGAGACTTATACTTTTGGAGGTGGGCGTGGCCCTAAAAAGTTCTTGAGACTGTGCTGAGGAATATCCAGAGACCTAGAAAGGAGGCTAGGTCGTGTTGACCCCATAGAAAATCGATCGAGAGGAAACTACACAAAAACCCATCTTAGTGTCTAAGAAACTCACCTGTGCAAGAAATCCTAGGGGACATGTCTTCCCCCCGTTGAGGTACTGTACTTGTCTCCGACTCAGGGCCCTCTCAGAGCTCACTTGAAGCGGAAAAAGGGGAAGAAAGTACAAGGGGGTTTAGGGAACGAACCTGTCTCTCTTGTGCTTGTTACCCGCGGTTATCACTGAGGCTATACCTTTAAACCGTTTGGAGCGCGGAAATGACGGTACCTATCGAGAACCCGTCCAGGGATTTTCTTGAATAGTCCTTCAAATAGTGAGCCGTGAAGGTAGACTGGTTGGCCCAGGTGCCTGCCTTGAGGATCTGGCCCACTGCCATATTCTTCTTGAAAGCCAATGTAGTACTAAGGCCCCTAATGTCATGGGGCCTGGGCTTTCCCGGCAGGGAGATTCCTGCCTTACTGTAGGCCCTGATGATGACCTCCCGCAACCAGGAGATGGTATTTTTCGAGACTGGCTTCTTCACGAGGCCTGTGGAAACAAAAAGGCTTTTGATCTCGGGCCGGAGTCTGGCTGTCCTCTCCAAGTATTTCCTCAACGCCCTGACGGGGCACAGGCGCAAATCCTTCGAGTCGTCCGACCGGGGGATTGCCGGAATTGAGAAACCTTCAAACCTGGGGTCCCACAAGGCAGGATTCTGGGTCTTCGCTACGAAGGAAGGGACGAACTTGAACGTGACTTCCCGCCAACCTTTCGAGTGAGCCACTTCGTCGGACAGACCATGGATCTCGCCCACCCGTTAGCTGAAGCCAACGCCAGCAAGAAAACTGTCTTGAGAGTGAGATCCCTGTCCACGATGTCTTTCAGGGGCTCGAACGGGGGTTTCGATAACATTTTCAGGACCCTTGCCACGTCCCATTGTGGCACCTTCACAGCTTGCGGGGGGCATGATTGTTCAAAACTTTTAATGAGCATTGAGATATGTCTGGAGTTACCCAGGTCTATGCCCTTCAGGAGAAAAACTTGGCCCAAGAGCAGCGCGGACTCCCTTGATGGCCGGGATGGACATGTTGACCACGTCCCTGAGGTAAACTAGGAAGTCCGCAATCTGCAGAATGGAGGCCTTTAGGGGCCTGATGTCCCTAGCGATGCACCATTTGGTAAAAGTGGCCCACTTAGCCTGGTAGACCGCTGCTGATGATCGTCTCAGGTAGCCCGACATCCTCGTTGCTGTACTCGACGAATAGCCCTCCCTCCTCAGGAGGCGCTCGATAACCTCCACGCGTGAAGGCGAAGGGACCTAGGGTTCTCGTGGAATCTTTGAAAGTGTGGTTGCCGGAGAATGTCTGGCCTGTCCGGATGGGGGCCAGGGCGGCTGTTGTGCTAACTCCCTTAGGTCCACGAACCATTCTCTCTCCGGCCACCAGGGCACTACCAGTCATCCACAGGTTGTCCGCCCTTCTTACTCTGTTGAGGACCTGCCTGAGCATCCCGAAGGGGGAAAAGCGTACACGTCGAGATTGTCCCAAGGATGTTGGAAGGCGTCCTCGAACGCCGCTTTTGGGTCTGGCACAGGAGAACAGAACACGGGGAGTTGTGTGTTCAGCCTCGTTGCGAAGAGGTCCATCACCGGAGAACCCCATTTTTGAATGACGGTTCTGGCTACTCCCGGGTGCAGAGACCATTCGGACCCTACCACTTGCCCCATCCTGCTGAGGGCGTCGGCGAGGACGTTCCTTTTCCCCGTAATGAACCTTGCCGAGATTCTGATCTGCTCCACTTCGGCCCACTCCAGAAGTTCTAACGTGAGGACGCACAGCTCCTCCGAGCTTAGGCCTCCCTGTTTCTTTATGTAAGCTACCACCGTGGCGTTGTCGCACATCAGAGCCACGGTGCTTCCCCGGAGTAGGTGGACGAACTCCTGGCACGCCCTTCGTACTGCTCTCATCGTTAGCACGTTTATGTGCAGGGTCATCTCTTGGGCCGTCCAGCTCCCTCTTGCTGACTTCCCAAGGAGATCGGCACCCCACCCCTCCTTCGATGCGTCCATGAACAGGAGAATCTCCGGGGGGTCGGCTGCAAAGGGAATCCCCCTGAGGGTGTTTGTCCTGCAGCTCCACCATCCTAGGACCTGTTTCGTCTTCAGGAACACCGGGACCACCCTGTGGGGGGAGTCCGTCTGGTTCCAGCTCTCTTTCATGTTCCACTGAACCTCCCTGAGCTTCAGCCTGCCCTGGGGGACCACTTTCTCCAACGACACAAGGTGGCCTACCGGTCTCTGCCAATCCTTCGCCCTCCTGCGTTGGTCCGTCAGGAAGGGGCGGAGGACCTGGTCTAAGTTGTCCAGCCTTTCCGAGGAGGGGAAGGCTTTCACCAACCGGGAATCCAGGACCATTCCGAGGTAGGTAATCCTGGTGGAGGGTATCAGTTGGGACTTCTTTAGGTTGATGGTGATCCCCAGAACGTTGCCGAACCGCAGCAGCTTCACGCCTTGCTCCTTCAGTACTTCCTCTGAGGCTGAAAGTAACAACCAGTCGTCTAGGTACCGAATCAGGCGAATGCCCTGTTTGTGTGCCCAGACTGAGACCGTCGCGAAGACCCTAGTGAAGACCTGGGGGGCTGTGGACAGCCCGAAGCAGAGGGTCTTGAACTGCAACGTTTGGGTACCCCATTTTACCCGTAGGTACTTCCTGCTGGAGGGATGAACCGGGATTTGGAAGTAAGCATCCTTGAGATCTACTGACATCATGAAGTCCCCTTCTCTCAAGGATGCCAAGACCGACTTTGGAGTGTCCATTTTGAAGTCGGTCTTGCAGACGAACTTGTTGAGGGCTGAGAGGTCTATGACCGGTCTCCATCCTCCTGTCGCTTTCTCCACCAGGAACAGCCTGCTGTAGAACCCCGGACCTGGGTCCTGGACAAGTTCCATTACTCCTTTTGCCAACATTGCTGAGACCTCTCCCTGTAGAGCTGTCTTTTTCAAGGGGTCCTTGGGGGCTAGCCACTCTGCCTGCTGGTCTGGCATCAGAGGTGGAGGGTCCGCTAGGAAGGGCAACCTGTACCCTTCCTTCAGTACTGTCACGGTCCACGGGTCTGCCCATGCTTGCCAAGAATGTTTGAGGCATCCCCCCACCTGAGGCTTCGGCAGGAGTAGGGGGCCTCCCTCCCTATCTTCTCCTTGAGGTGCGGCCTGAACGTCCCCTTCTGGACGCTGAGAACGATGGTCTATAGGGGGTTTGGGTCGAGGCTGCTCTCCTACGGGAGGGCTGAGACGACTGGGACCAGGCCGTAGACGAGTTGTCTCTCTGGGTTGGCTAGGAGAGGCATGTCGGCGGTGGACCTTCTGTACGCCGGTCTTCTGACCGGGTGGGGCCTGGGCTCGCTCGGGTCCTTCAACTTCCTAACCCTCTCAATCGACTCCTCCACTGCCTTCAGGGGAAAGATAGCGTCGTCCCACAGGGTCAGGCTTCTCAGAGACCAGGCCTCTCTGTCCTGAAGCCTCCTAGTGATTTTGCTCAAGACCGTGTCCCTCCTCCGCAGGACCCAGTTGGCGGCCAAAGCTACCGACTGGTAGGGGAGGAATTTCAGGGCCTTACCTCCCGAACTGATAAGTTCCTAAGTTTCTGGTACCGTAGGACCGTATGAGGACTGGACGCCCACCAGGGTGGAGGCCCACCAGTCCAGCCACGAGGAGACGTTGACCAAGTCCTTCGAAATCTCCTCCATCACGATCGCCTCCGAAGGATAGAAGCAGATCGGAGCTGTCGATGCCCTCTCTTCTGAGGCTCCCTACCAAAACACAGCGAGTGCCGGCTCCAGTGCACAGGCGCCTGCTCGCTGTCCCTCCGGGAGGTAAAACTTACTCTGGGACTTCAGGCCCTGGAGTAGTTTGGAAGCACTCTGATTCTTGGGAGCCTCGGCGTGGTTGGCCACGATCTTGTCCAAATGGGCTCTATCCAACTTCACGTCCCTCGCTAAAGGAAGAGCCAAGGAGGGCCGCTGCTGGACCGGGGCGTCCACTAGCCTATTGAGACTGGAACGCCATGAATCTTAGGAGGAGGACTCCGGCTCGTCCAGCCTGTGGTGACTCCTGATGAGGCCTATTACCCTCCGATAGGCCGATACCTCCGCTGCCGAACCCTCTCCATGGTCGTCGAGTTCTTCCGAAGGGCGCGCTGATGCATGTGACGGGGGTACTCCGGCGGTGGCCATCGCACGTGGGGGAGTCCTGGACTGACCCTCTTGCGGGGGTTCTCGCTGAAGGATGGGCATTGCCGTCGGGACGGGGCCTCCGTCCTAGGTCCATCCCCCTTCCGGAGGTCCTCGTATCTGTGGGCCTGCCCGCCGAGGGGAGCCGTAGGTCACGCTCGTGACGAGCTAGGTGAGCTTTTGAGGTCAGGACTCGGCTGCCAGACCGAAGGGGCGACTCTCTCCGCTGGGCGGATGGAGCCGGAACCTTCGCGGACTTACGCCTGTCGACTGGAACCTGCAAGGATGGATCCCTCCGTCGGTTGCCACTGCTGCTGGATGAGTATCTATCTGGGGAGCGCATCCTTGGGTGCCAACTTGAAGGGCCCGGCGCCGCAGCTAACTCCAGCAGCCAGTCACGGTGAATCTAGAGCGAGAGGGACCGCGCGACAGCTTCCAGCGGGACTTCTCCTGCCGTCTCCTGAGCTTCCTCAGCACCTCGTCCTCCGAGGAGCAGGAAAGCTCCTCCACTGAGGAGACCGAAGACTTGTAGGCCCTCTTTGATGACCTCGCCTCCCGCGCTGGTGTAGGATGGTTCCTTCGATGCTCCATGGACGGCGACACCTGTAGAAAAACCTCCGGGAATATGGCCGACGGCGCTGGGGGGGAGCGTGGAGGTTCTTCCGTCGGGGACCAGGTCCCGAAGCCTTCCTCCATCCTCAGCGGTGACCTGAAAGGCGTCTTGGGGGGAACCCACGCAGTGGGGTCTGACGGCGGGGAAAGCTCCTTCTCGACGTCACCCTCGGCTGCAGAAGTGCCTGAAAAACACGCCCAAGAGGCTGGAGAAGAATTAGGTACATTTTTCCCCCACATGGGGTCATCCGAGGAGACGTGACGCTTGCACCAGGACTCCGTCTCCCGTACACACTCCCGCCCCTCCCTCAGGCCCCTCACTCGCCGGGAACGACGCCACAACCCCACTATCCTGAAGGTCAGACTCTTGGGGAAGGGCCGCGGGACTCTTCCCCGCAACGGACTTACCTCGTCCCCTACTCTGGGTAGGGGAGGGTGGAAGGGAAGCTCAGTCCGACGAGACGCCCGGCGAAGCAAGGGAGGAAGGGACGCTCGGCTTCTTAGGCGACTTCTTCTTGGTGCTATACCACACCCACTGCACCTCATTCCATGACTCGCACTCCGGACACCTGGCGGGAGGGGAACAAACGCTGCCCCTGCACGAGGAACACAAGGAGTGCGGGTCAACTTCGGGTTTCGAGAGGAACGCTCCACACGTTTTACCGGCCATAGGGCCAGGACAACAGCGGGGATGCTCCATGAGGCAGGAGAAAGCACCACGAGACACAAGCACGCACAGGGAAAGCACAAAGAGAAAGCACAAGGGGACCACGTGGGTACCGCTTGAGACACAAAGGGGTCGGGGACACAAAAAGTCACACTGGGATTAGGAGTGCGGCGAGATGATATCGCGACGCGACCAGAGAACTTACTGGAGGTCGAGACCTGAGCAAGCATGCTCTCTGACCCGGGGTTAGCCTCAGGGCGCGTATCACTCCGCCTGAGGTTACCCCTCATAGAGAATGGGTTTAGGGTAAACTACACAAAACTCTGGTCGGATGGGAAGGAGATCCCAGAGACTCCCAAGAAAGTAGTTCGAGGTAAGTACTTCGTGTTGGAGCAACTAGAAATTATTTTAGGTGGAATACTTTTGCTATTGTATATGTGACTCTAGGTCTAGTTAATATTTTGCTAACTTGGTAATACTGCACTCTAATAACAGTGAAAAGTATTTTTTTCCCATGTCGTATTCAGCCACTGTCTGTTTGTATTATTTTGGAACTCGGGCAACAACGTCATTATGCGGGGGCATAAAAACAATTAGAATAGCGCCAACGTATCTCTGCGTGTCGTAAGAGGTGACTAAAAGGTACGGGGCGAGGGGGCTGGGAACCCCCTCTCCTGTATTATAATCCTGTGAGACATCAAAGAAGTGGAGCTGGGGGGAGAGTGACTGCTCCCCGCACTCTAGTTTTGGGGTGTTTGAATGTGCGTGGATGTAGTACGATAGAGAGTAAAAGATGCGAGATTAGAAGTATGTTTAGGAATAAAAGGATGGATATATTGGCCTTGTGTGAGACAAAGATAAAGAGGGAAGGGTGAAGTAATGTTTGGTGAAATGTCTGGTAGAGTGTCTGGGATTGAAAGGGGAAGAGCAAGAGAAGGTGTGGCTTTATTGCCGAGTGAATGGATGAAAGGTAAAGTAGTGGAATGGAAGGAGATATCATCTAGGTTAATGTGGGTAAGGGTTAGGTTGGGTAGGGAATGTTGGGCTTTTGTCAGTGTGTATGGGCCAGGTTGTGAGAAAAGTGAAGACCGGAATGAGTTCTGGAATTAATTAACTAGGTGTGTAGAAGGACTGGGTAGAAGGAATTACGTAGTTGTCATGGGTGACTTAAATGCTAGAGTGGGCACTGGAGAGGTAGAAGGTGTCATTGGGAAGTATGGCGTACCAGGTGAAAATGGACGTGGTGAGAGACTGGTAGATATGTGTTGAGCAAGAGATGGTGATAAGTTCAAAAAGAAAAATAAAAACAAGTATACATGGGTAAGAGTGGCTAATGGAATTATGTGTTGATAACTAAAAGAATGTTTGGAAGATTGAAAGACACGCACGTTTTTAGGGATATGGCTAACGTTATGTCTGATAATTTTTTGGTGGAAGGAAAATTAGTTGTAGCAAAAGAGTGGGGGAATAGAGTAGGTGGATGTAAAAGGGAGCTAGTGAGGGTTGAAAAGCTAATAAAACCGGCGGTAAAAAGTAAATATCAAGAAAGGTTGAAAATGGTATATGACGAAGTGAAAGTAAGAGAAATGGGTAATTTAGAGGAGTGGAAGTTAGTAAAAGAAAATTTTGTTAGGATTGCAAGTGATGTGTGTTGCAAGAAGTTTGTTGGAGGCAGCATGAGGAAAGGCAGTGAATGGTGGAATGAAGGAGTGAAGGTAAAAGTGGAAGAGAAAAAGAGGGCTTTTGAAGAATGGCTGCAGAGTAAATAGTGTAGAGAAGTATGAAAAATATAGAGAGAAAAATGTGGAAGTAAAGCGCAAGGTAAGTGAGGCAAAGAGGGCAGCTGACCTGTGATGGGGTCAGGGATTGGGTCATTCATATGAAGAGAATAAGAAGTTTTGGAAAGAAGTGAAGCGAGTAAAGAAGGCTAGTTCAAGAATTGAAGAGACAGTGAAAGATGGAAATGGAGGGTTGTTAAAAGGACAGGAGGCAAGGAAAAGGTGGGCAGAATATTTTGAAAGTTTACTGAATGTTGAGGATAATAGGGAGGCAGATATAATTGCTGTTGCAGGTGTTGAGGTGCCGGTGATGGAAGATGAGAATGAGAGAGAGATTACGAGAGAGGAAGTGAGGAGAGCACTAGATGAAAAGAGAGTAGGAAAAGCATCTGGTATGGATGGTGTGAGAGCTGAGATGTTGAAGGAAGGGGGTGTGACTGTACTTGAATGGTTGGTGAGATGAGATTGTTTAATATCACAAATTTTAAGTAATTTGTATTTTTCCTAACAGTACTTACCTCGAACTACTTTCTTAGGAGTATCTGGGATCTCCTCCCTAACGGACCAAGAATTTTGCGCAGTTCCCCTATCTCCGTTTTCCCTTGTCGGGTCCCTCCGTGGCAGATGGATACGTGCCCTGAGGCGACCTGGGGTCAGCGCACGAGGGTGCGCTATTAGGTCTGTGTCGCCAGTAAGCATATGTGTTCTACTTCGAACTCCTGTAAGGTACCAGGGCCAGGATGGGTGGGCAATAACCCGAAAGTAGTTCAAGGTAAGTACTGTTAGGAAAAAATACAAATTACTTAAAATTTGTTATTTGTTCCAACATGGAGTACTTACCTCGAGCTACTTTCTTAGGAGACTTACACTTTAGGAGGCAGGGGTGGACTTAGAGGCCGTAAGACCCACCACTACCATCCCAGGACACGGGACCTAGATAGGAGGCTAGGTCCAGACGACACTAAGAACAGGGTAGGAGAATCAGGGGAAGCACGCAAAAGTCTACCTGTTTGTATAACTCACCTTTATGCATAATCAGGACATGGGCTTCCACAACATCAATCTCTCACATGGGAGGAAGGAAGGAAAGGGAAAAAAGGTAGCAAGGAAAGGGGAGTAAGGAGGAAACTTGTGTCGCTTGCAATTACTTCCCTCTGGCTACCCGGGGCTTTAGCCTTAAACTTGTTGCGGGGCGGAAATCACTGGTCCAATGGAGAAGGCGTCCAGGGACTTCCTCGAACAGTCTTTCAGGTAGTGGGCCGTAAAGGTAGACTGCCTGGACCATGTGCCTGCTCGCATGATTTGGCCTACTGCCATGTTGCTGTCAAATGTCAAAGAAGTGCTAAGACCCCTAATATCATGGGGTCGCGGGGTACCCGGGACTGCAGACCCCTCACTGGCGTAAGCTCTCTTGATGACTTGCCGAAGCCAGAAGGAGATCGTGTTCTTTGACACTGCCTTCTTTACTGGGCCTGAGGAGACAAACAGACTTTTGATGTCCGGCCAGAGTCTGGCTGTCCTGCTAAGGTATCTCCTGACTGTTCTCACTGGGCACAGGAGCAAGTCTTCCGGGTTGTCTGAGTGAGGGATCGCCGGGACCGAGAACCCCTCGAACCTTGGGTCTGCAATGGCCGGGTTCTGTGTTTTGGTCAGAAATTCAGGCAGAAACTTAAAGGACAGGTCCTTCCACCCTTTCCAGTGCGAGATCTCGAATGACAAGTCGTGGAGCTCACTCACACGCTTGGCTGAGGCCAGAGCTAGCAAGAACACTGTTTTGAGGGTGAGGGGGGGGGGTCTCTCTCTCTCTCTCTCTCTCCTCTCTCTCTCTCCTCCTCCTCTCTCTCTCTCTCTCTCTCTCTCTCTCACTAATGACAAAGCTAAAGCAAATAAAATATCTCAATTTAACAATACTACAACTCTCTCTCTCTCTCTCTCTCTCTCTCTCTCGATTTGGCAAAACAAAAAAATTTAATTAGAATAAAATTAATCCTCCACAGTGCAGATCTTCCCTTATTGGTAAGGGCCACGGAGGAAGGGTGGCCTGGTCCTGTAGATCAGCGAACCACTCCCTCTCCGGCCACCAGGGCGCTACCAAAGTCATCCTTGTAGCCCTTGATTGTCTGAGTCTCTTGAGCACCTGCCTGAGAATCCTGAAAGGAGGAAAGGCATACACATTGAGTCTGTCCCACGAGTGCTGGAAGGCGTCCTCGAACACTGCTGCTGGGTCTGGCACAGGAGAACAGAACACGGGGAGCTGCGTGTTGAGCCTCGTGGCAAACGGGTCTATCACCAGTGAGCCCCACAAGTGTAGGACCTTCTGGGCCACTTGTGGGTGTAGGGACCACTCCGACCCCACTACTTGCCCTGCTCTGCTGAGGCCGTCGGCTAGAAAGTTTTTCTTACCCGGAATGAACCTGGCTGTGAGAATGATGTGTTTCCTCTCGGCCCATTCCAGGATCCGAGACGTGAGATCGCGCAGCTCCCATGACATTAATCCTCCTTGTTTCGTTATGTAGGCTACCACGGTGGCGTTGTAGCACATGAGGGCTATTGAGTTTCCCTGTAGGCGATGGGCGAATATTGCAAGAGCCTTTTGAACCGCCAGGACCTCGAGCAGGTTTATGTGGAGGAGCTTCTCCTCCGGGGACCATTTTCCCTCTGCTGTCTCTTTCAGCAGATGGGCTCCCCACCCCTTCTTTGATACGTTCGTGAAGAGCAACGTCTCTGGAAGAGCGGACGCGAATGGCACCCCCCTTAGGGTGTTCGCCCTGTCGGACTACCAGAGGAGCATGTTTCTGGTGGCTGGAGCCATCATGACTAAGGCCTGAGGCGGGTCTCCCGGTGACCAGAGGTCCTTCAGATTCCACTGGACCAGCCTCAGCTTGAGCCTCCCCTGAGGAACTAGCTTCTCCAGCAAGACCAGGTGCCCCACGAGTGTCTGCCAATCCTTGGCTCTCATTGGTGCATTTGTTAGGAATGGTCGCATTATATGGTCCAGATTGTCCAGCCTCTCTTGAGAGGGGAATGCCCTTTCTACCTGGGAGTCCATGACCATCCCTATGTACGTCATCCTGGTGGTGGGGACCAACTGGGACTTCTCTAGATTGATGGTGACCCCCAGTTCTCTGCAGAACTGTAACAGCTTTGCCACCTGCTCCTTCAAGGCTGACTCTGAGGCTGAAAGCAGCAACCAGTCGTCTAGATACCTGATCAGCCTGATGCCCTGCTTGTGTGCCCAGGCTGATACTACGGTGAAAACCTGAGGAGCCGTTGACAGGCCAAAGCAGACTCTGAACTGTAGAGACTGGGATCCCCACTTCACCCTGAGGAACTTCCTGCTGGAGGGGTGTACGGGGATCTGAAAGTAGGCGTCCTTGAGGTCCAGGGACATCATGAAATCCCCTTCCCTCAAGGCTGCCAGTACCGACTTCGGCGTGTCCATCTTGAAGGACATCTTCTTGATGAACTTGTTCAGGGCCGAGAGGTCGATGACTAGTATCCAACTTCCCGTAGCTTTCTCCACCGGGAAGAGCCTGCTGTAGAACCCCAGGGACGATTCCTGAACGGGTTGCAGTGCTCCTTTGTCCAACATGGCTGACACCTCCTCCTACAAGGCTGCCCTCTGCATGTGATCCTTGGGGGCCAGCCACTCCGCCTGAGGTTTGGGAATCAGAGGGGGCGGCTCTGTCAGGAAGGGAATCCTGTATCCCTCACTGAGGACTGCCACGAACCATGGGTCCGAACCGTTGTCCCGCCATACTTGTCAATAGTGTTTGAGGCATCCCCTCACCTATGGTGTGGGAAGGTGTAGGGCGCTTCCTTTCCTATCTCCTTCTGGGGAGACGGTTTGAGCGGCCTCGTCTCGAGCCCGAGTATTTCTGTCTAAAGGAGGCCTGGGTTGGGGCACCACTTCTGCGTGAGGGCCGCGGGGACTGATGCCAGGAAGGGGAGGGGGCCTCCTGTCTAGCTGGTGGCGTAGGCGGGTAGGCCCCGTCCACAGACAGTCTTCTATGTGGAGGATGTCTTGTTGTTGGCTGCCTAGGCTCAGCCGAGTCTTTCAGTTTCCTCACTCTTTCCATCGTTTCTGCTACCGTCTGTAGGGGGAACAGGGTCTCACCCCACACCAGAGCATTCCTCAGGAATTTGGACTCACATTCGGGGAGTCTACGGGGGAGCCTGTTAAGCACCGTACCTCTCCTTCTTAAGATCCAGTTTGCTGTCTGGGTCAAGGACTGGAACGTAAGGAACTTCATGGCTTTGCCCCCCAAACGTATGAGCTCATGCAATAGAGCTTGATTCTCCGGCACCAAGAGATCGTGGGAGAGCTGAAAACCTGCTAGGGTACATGCCTACTAGTCCAGCCAGGAGGCCACATTGATGATGTCCTGTGATGTGTACTTCATCATAGCGGCCTCCACCTGAGAGAAGACCACAGGGGCAGTAAGGATCCTGTCATCCGTACTGCCCTGGCTCAGAGTTGCGACGGCTTCTTCCATAGTCCGAGGCCACGCAGGCCGCCCGTCTGGAACATAAGATTTCTTCTGGGTCCTCAGTCTAGGCAGGAGCTTGAAGGATCCTTGGGCTCTGAGGGAGTTCTTGTGCCCCGAGACAAACCGGTCGACGTGGTCCATGCCCAGGGACACGTCCGAATCCACTGGTAAGGTCAAGGATGGTTTCTGCTGTACTGGGTTATCCACCATCCTCCCCAAACCCGAAAGCCAGGCCTGCTCTGAGGATAGTTTGGGCTCGTCTAGCCTGTGGTGGTGCCGAATCAGTGCCAATACATTCCTGTAGGAGGATACTTCATCAGGCGAACATTCCCCAGTATCTATTAAGCCCTCTACCACTTGATCCTCCGTGTCGGCTGTATCCTCGATCACGGATGGATCCGTGGGGGCGGCCGTATCCCTGACATCCGGCCGGCTAGATGGAGCGGCTGCCTCCATCATGGATGGAGCCACCGAGGTGGAGGTAGCCGTCATGGGTCTACCCCCTCCCGGGGGAATCCGTGGAGAGTGACTGCCCTGCTATGCCAGCGGCTGCATCCGATGCCTGGATGGAGCCGGTGAGACTTTGGGTGTGGGAACAATGCTGCCGGGCTGAGGCAGCGGCTGCCTCCGCTGAACGGATGGAGCCGGTAACTTGCCGGGCAAGGGAAAGTTAACGCGCGCCAACGGCTGCATCCGAAGCGTGGACGGAGCCGAAGAGACACTGGGCAAGGTTGCGGAAGCGGCTCCAGCAGCCGCCGAGGCAGGCACTGGAGCACCAAGAGCCCTGTTCGACACGCAAGGGGGAAAAACCACTTTAGCCCTCTTCTTTCTGGAACACTTCTTCTTCTTGTTCTTCTTCCTCGTAACTTTGGCCTTCTTCCTCGACAGGCCTGAGTTCGAGCTCGACTTCTTCCTCTTCGACTTCTTTCTCTTTTTCCTCATCTCCCAGACGCTAGAGTCTTCCGACGATGAAGAGCTGGAGGACGAGGTAACGTGCGAGGAAGACGAAGAAGAAGAGGAGCTATCCAAGTAATCTGACTCTTCTGCCACCAACATGGGGGCTTGCAATTGTGCTACCGGGGTGAGGGGTTGCATGAAATCAGGCGGTAGCGCAACAGAAGGCGCCGGGGGCTTGAGTAGTGACCCACGTGAGGCAAACCAGCCAGAAAACTCTTCTTCCTGCCGCATGGGTGACCTGAAGGGCGTCCTTGGCGCCGTCCACACAATGGAGTCGGGGTCCGAAGAGCACGTGGCTCACCTTTCTCAGTCTTGATCGCCCCTGAAATCACTGTTCCTGAAAAGCACTGCCACGATGGGGGAGAAGGAGCTGGTGTTCCTGACCTCCTCCACACCGGGTCCTCACTCGAGACGGGTCCTACGGGCACCAGAACCTCGTCTACGGAAAGCACTTCCGTCACAACAGCAGACTCCCCACTCGTCTGCGTAGGCACAATGCAACTAGATTAATTGAAATCAGACTCATGGGGAACAGCAATTGGCTGTTTCCCCCATAACGGACTTACCTCGTCCCCTACTCTGGGTAGAGGAAGGGGAAGGAAAACCGCTCTCCAAAGGAGCTGACGGAGACGCTGACGGCGAACCGATACCAGGCTTCCTCAGTGACCGCTTTGATGCCTTCTTTTTCTTTGTACCGAACAAAGTCCACTGCAGTTCCGGCCAGGATGCACACTCCGGACACGAGGAGGCAGGCGACCACACTCTGCCTCTACATGAGGAGCACAATGTGTGCGGATCGATGCTCAACTTAGAGAGCCATGCCCCACATGACTTACCGGCCTTGGGCCCAGGAAAACGACGATGGGATTCCATAAGGGAATTCACAAGTAACACAAGGAAGGGATATGAACGGGAAAGCACAAAGGGAACACGTGTAACACAATGGTGGGTCGGACAGGATGTGAGAAAGAGCGGCGAGATGTTATCTACGTCGCGACCAGATGCTTACTGGCGACACAGACCTAGTGGCGCACCCTCGCGCGCTGACCCCAGGTCGCCTCAAGCCACGTATCCATCCGCCACGGAGGGACCCGGCAAGGGAAAACAGAGATAGGGGGAACTACACAAAATTCTTGGTCGGTTAGGGAGGAGATCCTAGATACTCCTAAGAAAGTAGTTCGAGGTAAGTACTCCGTGTTGGAACAAATGTATTTTTTGTTGTCAATGGTACCAGAAGATTGGGTTTGTGCGTGTATTGTAACACTATATAAGGGTAAGGGAAATGTGCATGAGTGTTGTAATTCAAGGGGTATTAGTTTGTTGAGTGTGGTGGGAAAAGTGTATGGTAAGTACTGATTAATAGCATTACAGTGAACCCTCGTTTATCGCGGTAGATAGGTTCCAGTCGCGGCCGCGATAGGTGAAAATCCGCGAAGTAGTGACACCATATTTACCTATTTATTCAACATGTATATTCAGACTTTTAAAACCTTCCCTTGTACGTAGTACTATTAACAAACTACCCTTTAATGTACAGAACACATAATGCAGTGATACCTCGGTACTCGACCATAATCCGTTCGAGATCCGTGTTCGACCTCCGATTTGTTCGAGTACCGAATTTTTTTTCCCCATAAGAAATAATGGTATATATTCTATTCCGTTCCCAAGCACTCGAACAGGCCCAAAATATTAATAAAACGTGTACCTAAACAACAATAATTATCTAAATGTGTATGAAATTGGTCAGAAAATCCTATAAAACAATTTTAAACCATTTACTGTACTAAAATAAAACAATTTTAAACCATTTTCTGTACTGTAGTGAACATACCTTTGAGCAGCGGTTCGATGGCATACAGGGATGGATGTGGAGAGGATGGAAGGGGGAGGTTACTGCTTGGAAGGAGAGTCCCCTTCCATGATGTGGCGGGGTAGTTCTCCTTCAGGAGTTGTTTCTCTCTCCAATGAAAGGGTGGGCAGATCTATTTCAGGGGTTTCTTCTCTTCTTTGTCTCTTCTTTGGAGGAGAAACAGGCTTTGATGTAGCAGCTTTCTTTTCTTTTGTGAAAAACTGGTCTATTGTTAATTGTTTCTTCCTCCTCTGCAGTATTCTTCGAAAATGATACATGACACTATCATTAAACATATGCACTGCCCGGTTTGCTACTGCAATTTCTGGGTGGTATTTTTCAGCAAAAGCCTGCACATCTGCCCACTTGGAACAAATTTCATTGATGAGAGAACTTGGAACATCCTCCCTTACCTCATCCTCTTCTGAAGATTCCTGCTCCACAATCAGATCCTGCTGCTGTTGTTGTTGCAGGTGCAACAATTCCTCCACAGTCAACTCGGTAGAATGGCTTTCTACAAGCTCATCAATATCATCCTTGTCGACCTCAAGCCCCAAACTCCTGCCCATGACAACAATTTCCTCAACGACATCAGTGTCATCAGAAATTACAGGGGTAGCAGTGCTTGGACCCGCCTCTGGTTGGAAACCTTCAAACTCCCTCTCTGTGACACATGATGGCCACAGCTTACGCCAGGCAGAGTTCAATGTCCTATAGGTCACACCTCGCCAAGCTTGGTCAATCATGTTAACAGAGTTGAGGATGCTGAAGTGTTCCTTCCAGAATTCCTTTAGGGTCAACTTCGTGTCACTGGTCACTTCAAAACACTTTCTGAAAAGGGCCTTGGTATAGAGTTTTTTGAAGTTTGAAATGACCTGTTGGTCCATGGGCTGGAGTATGGGAGTAGTATTGGGGGGCAAGAATTTGATTTTGATAAAGCTGTATTCTTCTTTCAAGTCATCCTCGAGACCTGGAGGATGTGCAGGAGCATTGTCCATAACCAGAAGACATTTCATTGGCAAGCTCTTTTCAATGAGGTAAGCCTTAACCTGGGGGGCAAACACTTCGTTTATCCACTCAGTAAAGAATTGTCTTGTGACCCAAGATTTAGTGTTCGAGCGCCACATAACTGGTAGTGCACTTTTACAAATATTATTTCGTTTGAACACCCGGGGGTTGTCCGAGTGGTACACTAACAAGGGTTTGATCTTGCAATCGCCACTTGCATTTGCACACAGCAACAATGTTAGCCTATCTTTCATTGGCTTGTGACCTGGCATCTTCGTCTCGTCCTTGGTAATGTACGTATTGGCTGGCATTTTCTTCCAAAATAACCCAGTCTCATCACAATTAAAGACTTGTTGTGCGATCAAATTTTGTTCATTTATGTACCGATCGAATTCCCCCACGTATTTATCGGCTGCAATTTGATCCGAACTAGCTGCCTCCCCATGCCTAGTAACACGATGAATACCTGTTCTATTACGAAACTTTTCAAACCAACCCCTGCTCGCTTTAAATGTAAATGAATCACTTTCACTGGTACTCGGACTTTTCTTCACTAATTCTTCATAGATATGCAACGCTTTTTCACAAATGAACGCTTCACTAACACTTTCCCCGGCCAACTGTTTTTCTTTAATAAATATTAAAAGCAACTTTTCCATCTCCTCAATCACTTGTGGCCTTTGCTTAGTTACCGCCGTAACTCCCGTTGCAACATTCGCCTTCTTAATCATTTCTTTATGCTTTAAAAACGTAGAAATGGTCGACTTCGCCATTCCGTATTCTACCGCTAAATCGGACACTCGTACACCATTCTCATATTTCGCTATAATTTCCTTCTTCAACTCGATCGTTGTTCGCACTGTTTTCCTCTTCTCCTTCCCCTTAACACTCATTACTTTCTTGGGACTCATTATGAAAGCTAAAAAAGCAATTAAAAGCACTGAAAATCACTAAATCACAACGAATGCTGATCGCGCGTTGTCTGAGTGACGCTCTCGAGAGAACTGATGCTTCCCGAACAAGCGAGAGTGGCCGAGATGGCGCGATCATCACAAAGCCCATGCGGTCGTCACGTGTTCGGCTGGTCGAGTACCGAATTTTTGGTCGAGCACCGCAGCAAAAATTTCTCGAAAATTTTGGTCGAACTCCGAATTGTTCGAGTATAGAGTCGTTCGACTACCGAGGTATCACTGTACTACAGTACCCTAAACTAAAACAGGCACAAATATTAAAGGTGATTTTATATCATGCATTTCCTAAACATGCTAAAAAGCACGATAAAAAATGGCAACCAATGTTTTGTTTACATTTATCTCTGATCATAATGTAGAAACAAACTGGAGGTAGAGCTTTGCTTATTACCCAGATATATTTCCCATATTTTTCCCTTAGAACTACATCACATCTTCCTACTTTAGATATATATATATATATATATATATATATATATATATATATATGTGTGTGTGTGTGTGTGTGTGTATATATATATATATATATTTATATGTATACACATATACATACCTACATATATACATAAATACATGCATACATATATATATATATATATATATATATATATATTACTGTATATATATGGGTTATGGAAAAAATCCGCGAAGTGGTGAATCCGCGATGGTCGAACCGCGAAGTAGCGAGGGTTCACTGTAAGGTTAAAACAGAAAATGCAATCTTAGAAGTACAGGGTGGTTTTAGAAGAGGTAAGGGTTGTATGAATCAGATTTTTACAGTTAGGCAGATATGCGAGAAATATTTAGCAAAAGGTAAGATGTATGTTGCGTTTATGGATCTGGAGAAAGCGTATGATAGAGTTGATAGGGAAGCAATGTGAAATGTACATACTGTACATACATATACCAAGGCACTTCCCCCAATTTTTGGGAGTAGCCGACATCAACAAATGAAACAAAACAAAAAGGGGACCTCTACTCTCTATGTTGCTCCCAGCCTGACAAGGGACTCAACCGAGTGGAATGTGATGAGGTTATGTGGAGTTGGTGGAAGGTTGTTGCAAGCAGTGAAAAGTTTCTACAAAGGTAGTGAAGCATGTGTTAGGATAGGAAATGAATTGAGCGATTGGTTTCCAGGGAGAGTGCGACTGAGATGGGGATGTGTGATGTCGCTGTGGTTGTTAACTTGTATGTTGATGGAGTGGTGAGAGAGGTGAATGCTCGAGTGCTTGGACGAGGATTGAAACTGGTAGACGAGTTTGCGGATGATACTGTACTGGTTGCAGACGCGGAAGAGAAGCTTGGCCGATTAGTGACAGAATTTGGAAGGGTGTGTGAGAGACGGAAGTTGAGAGTTAATGTGGTTAAGAGTAAGGTTATGAGATATACGATAAGGAAGGGTGGTGCGAGGTTAAAAGTCATGTTGAATGGAGAGTTACTTGAGGAGGTGGATCAATTCAAGTACTTGGGGTCTGTTGTTGCAGCAAATGGTGGAGTGGAAGCAGATGTACATCAGAGAGTGAATGAAGGATGCAAAGTGTTGGGGGCAGTTAAGGGAGTAGTAAAAAATAGAGGGTTGGGCATGAATGTAAAGAGAGTTCTGTATGAGAAAGTGATTGTACCAACAGTGATGTATGGATCGGAGTTGTGGGGAATGAAAGCGACGCAGAGACAACAATTGAACATGTTTGAGATGAAATGTCTAAAGAGTATGGCTGGTATATCTCGAGTAGATAGGGTTAGGAACGAAGTAGTGAGGATGAGAACGGGTGTAAGAAATGAGTTAGCAGCTAGAATGGATATGAAAGTGTTGAGGTGGTTTGGCCATGTTGAGAGAATGGAAAATGGCTGTCTGCTAAAGATGGGAGAAGTACAAGAGGAAGGCCAAGGTTTGGCTGGATGGATGGAGTGAAGGAAGCTATGAGTGATAGGAGGATAGATGTGAGAGAGGCAAGAGAGCGTGCTAGAAATAGGAATGAATGGCGAGCGATTGTTACGCAGTTTCGGTAGGCCCTGCTGCTTCCTTCAGTGACTTGGAAGACCGCGGAGGTAGGAGCAGTAGGGGATTCAGCATTATGAAGCTTCATCTGTGGTGGATAACAGGGGAGGGTGGGCTGTGGCACCCCTAGCAGTAACAGACAAACTCGGTTGAGTCCCTTGTCAGGCTGGGAGGAACGTAGAGAGGAGAGGTCCCCTTTTCTGTTTCATTTGTTTGATGTCGGCTACCCCACAAAATTGGGGGAAGTGCCTTGGTATATGTATGTATGTATTAACCAAATATGAGAAAATAATATGCTGCATAAACAACTAATATGTCATAGCGCCTTCTGCTACGAGACCAATAGTTGACATGTTTCCTTGTAGAAGCGAGTTGGTGAATTATCAGCTGATTACCAAAACAAACAATTTGCTAGTGTACTTCATTAAAAGAAGTTCAACATAAAAATAAACCAATCTATTACATATGAACGATAATTGTAGGTTTATATTTTATGTCTCATGAGTTTGGGTGCTTGTATGTCAATGGTTGGGTGTCTGAGGGGTGTCAAACTCCAATTACAACTTTTTCTTAGTGTTAAGACACAAGGTGATTTTGGGGGAGTATTTTTCAGGAAAAAGGGTGCGTCTTATGACACGGGAAATACGATAGTAACTTATTTACTAGGTATGTCACTAAATATTAGTGCACAAACACAACCATCTATATTACAATAGGTGCTAATATTCACTCATTAAAAATGAAAAACTTGTTTTGTCCCTTGTTCAGCAAAAAGGAATAAGGATACTAAAACTTCTATCCAGAAAGAAGTTCTGTTTCCAAGAAAAGCAAGTTTCAAACAGAAATGATCCAGATTCACCCAACAAGGTTTATACAGTATTATGCAACACAAGGTTACCTGTTGTTGTTTTACCTCTCCCTCATTAGCATGAAATAAGACCACAGAAATTTTAAAAGATTAAGGCATACATATTAATATGTGCATCAGTATTACCACATGGCTTTGAAAAGTTATTATTTTCCTGTAAACTATAAGGGGTGAATATTCCCAGGGAATTCAAAAACTAAAAAACTCTTACCTCTGCTGCACAAAGAATTGGAATGAGAAGTGGAGGAGGACAGCAGGAGTATTCTGCTATGTAATGTCTGTCGCCATGAGATACTTGCGATCGAGGAGCAACAGAAAAGGCAGCTGCAACTAGGGCTCTACGTACAACGGATTGCGTACCCGCATCCACTGGAACATTCACCTGGGGAAAAAATTAAATACCTTATATTAGTTAAGAATCAAAATCCTTTCAGAGAATTAAACTTTTATAAAACACTTTAAAGAAATAACAAATTTTGAAGTAATTTGTATTTTTCCTAACAATATAAACCTTTAGCTATTTATTTGTATTACATAACGGCGAAGCTGAAAGGAAGAGCCAATATATTTGAGTAAGGGTTAATTACCTATCCTTCTAGTTAGCAGGAGGGTGGGGGGGAGGTAGTTAGCTACCCCTCTCACTCACAAACCTGTGACTGTGCCTCACTTTGCTTGGAGGTAAGACTTCATGGGGGATAGGGTAGGTGGGTAAGTTTGTATAAATAGCTAAAGGTTTGTATTGTTAGGAAAAATACAAATTATTTACAAATTTGTCATTTGTTCCGTAACTGGAATACAAGCCTACGCTATTTACAGGGGCGACTCACCCATTAGGAGGGTGGACGTCCCTACCAATTTGGCTTTTTGGCTTCACTCGGGGTTTCTTTTTCTTATGAAGGTTAGTACAAAAAGTAAGGAGACCCTAACACCTCACTAAACCTTGCTATACATGGTCTGTGGCGTACACAAACTGTGTGTCAAGATACAGACAAAAAGCGCGAAAGGGAATTGTCGCAAATAAATGCTGCACTAGGGTGGACTAACTAGTAACCTGACTCTTGCCACGAGCGGTTGCCCAAGCTGTAACCAAAAAAATACTGCCAGAAAGTTTTAATTTGGTTTCTACAACAGTTTATAATGTATAATAATATTACTATCATACAGGTTAACACACACACACACACACTATATATATAATATATATATATATATATATATATATATATACGTATGTATATATATATATATATATATATATATATATATATATATATATATATATATATATATATATATATATATATATACTGTATATATATATATATATATATATATACTGTATATATATATATATATATATATATATTATGTGTATATATAAACAGTGTATATATATATATATATATATATATATATATATATATATATATATATATA
>NC_090739.1:72747313-72817313 GCF_036898095.1 Palaemon carinicauda
GTACAATTCGAACACGTTCCTACTCTACACCTAAATTTTTTTTCGACACCCGAAGTAAACAATACCCGTGCACGTAGATGGTACTCATAGCGCCGGATGTATTTTTTATTTCCGCCGATAGAAGGCAGCATTTCTACCTCAGAAGGACCCTCAATTAGCGTGGCTTGGGACATTCCTCTGTTCTCGTCGGCTTCGTGTGGTTGTGCCCTGTGCGTTCTGCTATTAACTGTGTTTTAATCGTGATTTTTTAGGTTCATCCTTTTACGGTATTTTACGTAAATCATGGGTCCTAAAAGGCTTAGTTTCGCAAGTGGTAGTGGTAGTGGTGAGAAAAGGAATAAGGAAATGCTTTCTTTAGAAGTAAAGCAAGGAATTATTGAAAAGCATGAGAGAGAGAGAGAGAGAGAGAGAGAGAGAGAGAGAGAGAGAGAGAGAGAGAGAGAGAGAGAGAGAGAGAGAGAGAGAGAATGTTACTACTGAACGTTTGATGGAGATTAAGCATCAAGGGGAGAGAGAGAGAGAGAGAGAGAGAGAGAGAGAGAGAGAGAGAGAGAGAGAGAGAGAGACAGAGAGAGAGAGACAGAGAGAGAGAGAGAGAGAGAGACAGAGAGAGAGAGAGACAGAGAGAGAGAGAGAGAGACAGAGAGAGAGAGACAGAGAGAGAGACAGAGAGAGAGAGAGAGAGAGAGAGAGAGCTCTAAAAACATAAATCACGTTTTAAGTGTGAGTGAACTTGCAAAAGAACATCACGACGAACTTACTACAGAGGAGCTCAAGGAACTCCATGCTATGTCTGAGCACATGAGTGATGACAAGGAAGGGATCGAAGAGGTAGAACATGTGTTAGGTTCGGCGCAAATAAAAGAGGTGTTAGGAAAATATAAAGACGTGGTCGACTTCATCGACAAATACCATCCAAAGAAATTGCAGGTTTGTCGTGAAGTTGCACAGTTTGATGATGTTTCTCTAACTTATTTTCGAAACATTCTGAAAAGCTGTACCAAGCAACTTTCTATCGATAGCTTCTTTAAAAAAAACTACAAAGCGAACTCGTGATGAAGAGGAAGGAAGTGGTTCAAAGAAAATGGCAAAGAGTGAAGCGAAAGAAAGTGAAACAAAGAGAAAAAAATTCAATCAATTTTAAGTGTAGAGTGAAAGTGATTAAAATTAATCATCAAAACGAAAAAAAGAAAATGTAAAAAAAAATATAAAATATAAAAATAAAAAAAATAAATAAGCTAAGTTAGGTTAAAGTTCACTTAGTGTAAGTTAGAATAAGTTATGGTAGTGTACGTTTATCGTAGTCAACCTCTCTACCTCCTCACCGCCCGTCCGTCTCCTCTCTGCGTAGCAAGACCAACACCTGCGCTGGACTTTCTAAGGTAAAGTGACGCTAAAAACCCGTTTCTTATTTATTATTTCTTGATAATTATTCTTTTTTAATGTCTATTATCTAATTTAGAGTGCATATTGTCATGTGTAATTATGTGTAGTAATTTATTAAGGAGTTATCATAGGTTTTTGGGCTCAATCACGGATTAATCCTATTTCAATGTATTCTTATGGGAAAATTCGTTTCTACATCCGAACATTTTCTACATCCGAAGTCGGTTGTGGAACGGATTAAATTCGTAAGTAGAGGTACCACTGTATATATATATATATATATATATATATATATATATATATATATATATATATATATATAATTTATATATATATATATGTATATATATATATATATATATATATATATATATATATACTGTATATATATATATATATAATATGTATATATATGTATATGTATATGTATATGTGTGTCTATATATATACATATATATATATATATATATATATATATATATATATATATATATATATATATATATATATATATATATATATATATATATATATAATGTATGTATATATATACAGTATATATATATATATATATATATATATATATATATATATATATATATATAAATAAATAAATATATATATATATATATATATATATATATATATATATATATAACCCCTTACAGCATGTTTCACTTAGGGCCAAGATATCCAAACTATATTTCATAAATTTACTCTCCACTTGCTGTAACTTCCCAATGTGATTCTTGGTTCTAACATCCCAATAAATATATTTCAATATTTCTTCAGTATCTATAAACCAGGAGATTCTTAGCACCCAACTATGCCCGTGACTGAGGTCCATTTTGTCATTTTCTCTTTCCATAGACTGACTGAATCCATAGAAGATTTATTGGCTAGAGTCAAAGGATAGCCAGTTCCTTGTGACGTGCAGTGCCTATCTAAGGGAAGTGACCCCTGCCAATCCATACTAATTCCAGTAAGATCAACTTCCAGTCATCAGGAATAGAAGCTGAAGAGACAGTTTGTCTATTGCCTAAAACCCAATCCACCACCCTGCTGTCAGTGACTTCATCAAGATTTAGGGGGGCATTTCTCCAAAGTTCTCGTTACTACACCAGGTTGCTCATCCGCTTATAAAACCGTTGAAAAACATGGATTGCTAAGATATACTGCCTAGAAGCAAGAGGAGACAGATGAGAAACAAAAAACAGGAAAGTTTTTTCCTCTTTCTAAGCCTCACTTCAGGTTCTATAAGCTAAGGACTTGAGGTCTGAGCTAGCAACAACGACAACGCTTCCAAGGAAAGAAATCACATGGGTTGCTCCAACAGAAACCATAACACTGGGGAAGACTGTACACTCAAAGGGGCTTCCAAGAGAGATATGGGCTGGGGTCACAGGGAGCAGGGCTTACAGAGCTCAGACCCCAAGATCAAGGGTAGGAATGGCATTCATATGGATAACCGGGTCCTGGGTGATGCCAGTGGTAACACCTTGATCCAGGGCAACACGCATTTTCAGCACAAAATCTGTCTTACAATCAACTTAAAGCATAGCATTCACAAGGTTTTGAGCTTTTTTTGCCGGTACTGGTGTCACAGGACAAGCCTTAACAATCCTTTAGTGATTAGAAGATGACAACAATGGGGATATCACTAGTGCCACTGACATGCCTTTCAACAATGGCATCACCAAGGGAGACACTGGCACTGAGGATACCAGGACCGAGGTAACCTTCACTGCCAGGTCCCTCAGCGAGATCATGGGGGCCTACCTGTAAGACCTAAGGAGGCCACAATCTTACTTGGGTTAAGTTCTTCAGCGGCAGTCTGCACGGCAACAAGAGAAAAGCCTCCAACTTCCAAAGAGGCAAACACTGGAGGAACCCCACACTCCATCAGAACCTGAATAGTTACCCAACATAGATCCAAGAGCTTCTTGCTCCTTACACATACTCCATGGGGACCAAACCAGGGAGTATGCCCAGAAAAGGCGGTAGCAGTCGTACTCAATGAGAGAATGAAAGAGACCAAACACTTCTTAAGTATCTTTTTGGCCATTGTAAAGACAGATCCTGCAGAAGGATTAGCTCTCGTCCTCCCCTTCAAGGCATACACCTCCCCTTCAAGGCATACACCTGCCACTGCACAGGTGGCCATGACCTACACTCAGCACATGGGGATGATTGCAAACAATCATGCCCCTACAAAAAGCAAAGAGAGTATTGATCTACAGCCAGTTTTGCCATAAATCAGTTGAAAAATCAATCCTCACCCAGGCAAGAACAAATTACTTGTTTTGCATCCATATTCACAAGTAACAGCCCACATTCACTTCTTGCAAGAAAATGACAAATTCGGAGATAATTTGTATTTTTCCTAACCATACAAACCTTAGCTATTTACATTGGGTATTACTTTCGGCGTAGCTGAAATGACGAGCCATTAGATTTTATCGAGGGTTTCCTACCCCGCGCTAGTTAGCAGGGGTAGGGGGAGGGGTAGCTTGCTACCCCTCCCTCCCTCACACACCGGTGAAATGTCTCACTTCAATTAGAGGTAGGACTTGACTTGGGGGACAGGGCTGGCGGGCAAATATGTGTAAATAGCTAAGGTTTGTATGGTTAGGAAAAATACAAATTATCTCCGAATTTGTCATTTGTTCCGTAACCGAAATACAAACCACGCTATTTACATTGGGTGACTAACCCCTTAGGAATGGTGGAAAGTCCCCAGCCATACTGGCTTTGGCTTACCCGGGGACTCAGAATCCGAGTGAGTCGCACTCGAGAAAAGGGGTCCCTGCACCTCACAAGTTCCTTGCTCCGCAAGGAAACGTGTGGCCTACATAAGCTTGTGTGTGAAGGAAGAAAGTGTGACCCGTCCTAGGCAGTTGACCTGGAGTTCCAGAAGGAACTCTGGGTTAGGACGTTCCCAATACCACCTCGTCAGGGTATGGGGGACGCAACAGTATTGACTCAATACTCGGAACACAAGGAAGCATGGTTTACCTGCAGAGGTTTGAAGTCAGCTATGCAGAGACCAGGATGCTGCTTCCCCAGTAGAGGGGACGATGAAGAAAGAAGTAAGGGCCAGACATACTTCTTTCATTCATGCAGACTAAAACCTGATAACAATGCCCTCAACCTTCTGCTACCTGTCCAAAAAGGAGCCTGAGGTTAGACCAGCTGTTGTGTAGCCACCACAGAGCGATAGAAACGTATCGATACTCCTGTGGGTCAAGTCCTGCAGGAAGCGGGCTTCGAAGGTCATTAGACGCTTCCAGACTCCAACTTGTAGCACCTGCGTCACAGAGTAGTTCTACTCGAAGGCGAGGGACGTTGCGATGTATCCGACATCGTGCTGTAGGGCGACGTGACGGGGGAGGGTCTGGATTCAGGTCGAGATGAATGCCCTTGAGTCCGAGCTGAAGAGGTATACTGGTGACTCTCCCGTGTCCTCCCTGTGCTCCCAAACCGGCTTGCACATGAGGACAAACTGCAGCTGTTCTCAAAGATAACTCCTTGATTCCTTTACTGGCAAGAAGGAGAAGGTCTGGGTCATCTGATACAGAACGGAGACTCGAAATCTTGAAGGAGTCGAACCGAAGTTCCGGGACTCCAAGATTCTGAGTCTAGAAAACAACTCAGGAGCGAACCTGAATGTTGCCTTCCCCTATCCTCTTGAAAGGGCGGAGTCGTACAAGACCATGAAGATTGCTTACACACTGGCCGAGGCCAGAGTGAGCAGGAGCACCGTCCCCCAAGACGGAATACGATCAGAGGCCTGACGTAATGGTTCTTGAGATCTCTTAAAGGACTAAAGAGTCCGAACCATGCTCCATGGCGGAGGTCTCACTCCGACTGGGGGCAGGGACGTTCGCAGCTTCGCATGAGCGAAGAAAGGTCCAGCGGGAAGGAAAAAGTCTATTCCTTTCAGACTGAAGGCCAGGGAAAGGCTGAGCGATAGGCTTCACTGCCGAGAGTGGAAAAAGTTTCCTCCCGCCGAAAAGCAATAACTCCGTTATTGCTGGAGAAGAGGCCTCAAGGGAAGAGGTATCTCTCCCACGACACCAACCACAGAAGACTCTCCACTTCGCCTGGTAGACCCCTGCGGATAACTATCGCAGGTGACGCGACCTCCGCTCCGCGACTGTAGCGGGTTGTCTCTTCTTGAGGGGGCAGCGTAGTGTCTCCAGGCGTGAAGCCGAAGCAATGCAGCGGTTCGTGAAAGATGTTGTAGTGTGGTTGTTTGAGTAGCCTGTGTCGTGGAAGAAGCTCTCCCGGGAGTTCCGTCAGGGGAAGCAGAGGATCCGGAAACCGTTCTGCGTATAGTCACAGCGGAGCTCTCAGGGCCATCGAAAGGTTGACAGACAACCTAGTCTTGTTGAGATCCATTCTCAACAGACAACAATGGTGGGAAGACGCAACCGTCGATGTTGTCCCACCGTCACCGTCAGCGGAAGCTTGAAGTTCCAGGCTGTCGTGATCAGGTCCCCCAGACCAGGACTTGCTGGTTACTATAGGCCAAAGACCCCCAGGTACTCTCTATCTGTGAGGCTCTGCTCAGATAGTCGGAGAGAACATTCCTCTGCCCGGAATGAGCAAACCGATAGTGGTATTGAGAGGACCTCGGATCATCTCAGTATCTCTACTGCAAGATGCGAAAGTATGAAAATGCGCCTCCCTGCTGGTTGGAATACGCCAGTACCATGAAGTCGTCGCGCACGGAGCGACTCGGCAGGATCTGTAGGATCTGTAGAGGGACCAGACTACGGCCCCTAAGCCTGCCTGAATGATGGGGAGGTACCCTTCAGGTCCTGACCATAGGCCTGAACCGGAACATGCCCCCCCTTTTCTTTGATGAGTCCGAGAACAGCATCAAATGTGGGGAAAGGACGAGAATATCCACTCCCATGCAAGAGGTTCCATAGGTCAACCCATTGCCGGTCTAAATGTTCCGCTGGTCCCATAGGGACCAGAAAGTCCGGTTAATCGTTGCTTGGATACCACCGGAACTTGGGCCGCCTCACAGGGAACTTATCCTGAGGCGACCGTTCGGAACTAGACGGGTCAATGAGGAAAAGAGACCCAGGAAACATTCCAAGATAAGCCTGTAAGCTCTCCCTGACTGAGAACAGGTACTGCAACTCTCCTCAGCCTTGCCACAGTCAACTGAAGGGAAGGCTCGGAGAAGGAGTCAACAGCATCTGGTGTTCCCAGGCGGTCACCCATCCAAGTACTGATCAGACCCAACGTTGCTTAACTTCGCTGATCGGACGAGAAACGGTGGTTTCAACGTGGTATGGCCGTTGACTCAATATCATGGCTAGATACTCCAGATGTTGAGGCATAAGTAGAGAAGGCTCCTAGCAAATTACCATGATCCCTCACTCTTGGTAAAGACCTGGAAGCTTGTCCCGGCGTTGAAAAAGGTCGAACCCGAGCCTACCGGAGTTGACCAGACCTCCAAAAAGCGAAGGAGGCGGAAGCCTGCTCCTGAGCGGCCATGAGGAAAGCAGGGAGAGTTCTCTTGGGGAAAAACCTGCGATGCCGCGGCGGGATCACCACACCGCATCTTAAGCAGGAACACCTGTAGTCTAGGCTGAATTCCAAGAGCTTCCTGGAAGATGGATGGAATGGAACCTGGAAGTACCCGTCCTTCAGATCCAGGGCCTAAGGAGTCCTGCAGCCTCGCTACCAGTCTGATCGACTCTGCTGTTCCACGCTGGACGAAGTTTGTTCGACAAACTTGATCAGAGCTGAGAGGTCGACGACGGAACTCCCGCCTCAGATGCTTTCCCAGAAGAAAGGATCGACTGAAGAAGCCAGGGGGGGAAGCCGTCGACGACCCTATGGAGGACCTTCTCCTAAGGCATGGATCCTTCTGCCCAACGGGCAAACCTCTTGCCGACCCCATGGCATAGAGGCTCAGTGACACTGGATTCGCTGACAGTGAAGGAGAGATGGTAAGAGCGAGGAGCGATATCCTTGGCTGATCACGGAGATCGTGCAGGAATCGGCATCGGGAGGCGGCTGTTATCCGTACGAGTAACCTTAGGCATCCCCCCAGCGTGAGACCTGCAAGGGGGATTGCCAATCCTAGAGTTTGTGAACTCTGCCGCTCCCTCTGAAGAATCGCGTGGGCGCGTAGGAGATCGCTGACGCGTAAGAAACAAGGGACGGTTGACGGCGAGCGTTGATGCGAGCTGTCAATCAGGCGATCCTGAACGTTCAAGAAAAACCGTTGGCGCCCATTGGTGCGTGGCAGGAAAGGGCGCGCAGATGTGCGCTGGCGATTTGAAGAAAGCTGGCGCACAGAAGGACAGAAGTAAAGGTGAGCGCCGGCGAGCAGGAGGAAGATCTACGGCAAGACTCAGCTACCGGAGCCCGTGGTCCACAGCAGCCGAGCGCTAGATCGCTACTGATGGTGTCCAGGGAACCTGTAACGCGTGGAAGATCGATAGCGAGCAGGCGATCGATGGTGTGTTGGTGAACGCCGGCGCGTAGGCAAGCGATGGCGCGTTAGCGCATAGTGCTTGCGCGCAGGCGAAAGATCACGCGGGCGGTCAGGAGATCGCCGATGTTCAGGGGATCGCTGACGCGCTGGGGATCGTTGACGCACAGGAGATCGCTGACGAGCAGGCGAACGTTGACGCGTCTGTGGTCGCTGGCGAGCTGGAGATCGCTGGCGAGCAGAAGGGCGACGAGTGGAATCCTGTGTGTACAGTAGCTTTAGAAGCACGCGTAGGAGACCACGAGCATTGCTGCGCTGGAACAGGCTGACGAGCCGGATCGCGAGGGCGAGGAGAGAAGAGTCCTTGTCCAAGACCTGAACCGAAGTTCTAGATCGCGCGGGCGAACGTGGGCGCGTATCAGGAATGGGAGCGCAGCTGCGCTCTGACGGGCAGGAGATCTTGAGCGCTCAGGAGGCCGATGGCGCGCAGGGCGCACAACAGGATCAGCAGGATGTTCGGAGTCCTCAGGAGAGCGCTGGCGAGCAGAGGGGCGATGATCATCAGGAGAGCGCTGATGAACAGGAGAGCGCTGGCAAACAGGAGAGCGCTAGCGATCAGGAGAACGCTGACGAGCAGGAGAGCGCCTGTGCGCTAACACTGCAGAAGGGCGCGCAGAGGAACCCTGACGCGCAAGGGAAGCACCCACACCGTGGGAGGCAACCCTTTGCCCCGAAGGGACCGTTGCCCGTCGGATGACGAGGTCAGATTGCTGTCCATCTACGCCAGGGGCGGAAGGTCTGGAAGGCGCTGGAGATCGATCCCCGGAGAGATCTAAGCAGGAAGGAGCTGCAGGCTGCATACGACGAAGAGAAGATTCAAAAAGGCGCCTCTTAGCACCCTTTTAGGGAGACGGGAGGCCCTTACGACGTAGCAGACGGTGAGCCTTACGGCGAAGGCGGCCAACAGCAACAACAGCAGAAGAGTCCACCGAAGAGGAGTCTCTATGAGTGTCCTACCTCGTGAACGAGAGAGAAACACTTCGTAGAAGAGACGGGTCAGCCAGTGACCTAAAAAGAGCAATCCTCCGAAGAGGGGCTCCTGCAGTTGCCCAGCCCCTTGAGCGTAACTGCAGGTGCGACCGCTCAGCACCAAGAGCATAGTCGCACTAAAAAAAGGCAAGAGGAGATCCCCCCAAAGGGAAAAAACTCAAGCCTGGACAGGAAAACTTCCCTCGGAAGGAAAGTTACCCACCCAAGGAGGCGAGCCTCCAGTGTTCTAAAATGAACTGGAGAGCTGTCAGTCGTCACGGGAGTACTTCCAGGAGAAGGAGACACGACCCTGACGAAGATCTATAGGGGTGGCAGCAACAGCAGATTCCCCAGGCCTTAACAAGACAGCTCACTCCGTTGTCACATTACAGAAATGAACTAGATCGTTAACTGTGAAAAATAAAAAAAAAAAAACATTAGTTAACATTCATTCCCCCGGGAAGACTCCGAAGAGGAATCCCGAGGGAAAAGAACACAAGAATTACACAACAGGCATGTGCCTTCACAACCCCTTACACTCACGGAAGGAGAACTGTACCAAACACAGAATTATAACAATTATAATTATGTAACTATGTAATTATGTAATTTAAAAATGAATGAACACTAAATAAAGAACGAAAACCCCGAAAGGAAACGTTCTACAAAAGCTGAACAACCAACAAATACAATTAGATTCATAAACTAATTGAGACAACGTACGGCGTAGCAACCCCACCCATCCGGGAAGGAAGCTACTCAGACGTAGTAAAGGTAAAACATAGTAAAGGGTGAACGACCTCAAACGAGAGAGAGAGAAAGACCGTAGTCAAACTAGATCGCGACCCATGAAATTACACCGTGGTGGCCTAACTGCCGAGGGCTCCACGGAGATATCGTACACTACACACACAAGCACGAACTCTGAAAAGGAAACTTACTGATTTCTATACTCAAATATATACATAAACACAAAATTTTTTTTACATATATATTGAGTAAAAGAAAAGTAAGTGATTAAGTAAAGACAAAACAAATACTGGCTGCCAAGCTAGGACGAAGACAGGCACGTCTGTCCATCGTCCAAGCCAAAAGTGAAGTGAGACATTTCACCGGTGTGTGAGGGAGGGAGGGGTAGCAAGCTACCCCTCCCCCTACCACTGCTAACTAGCGCGGGGTAGGAAACCCTCGTTAAAATCTAATGGATCGTCATTTCAGCTACGCCGAAAGTAATACCCAATGTAAATAGCGTGGTTTGTATTTCGGTTACGGAACAAATGAAAGATAGGAAATTTTGGTAAGGGGACAACATTATACCTGTATTTGTTGCAGCCAAAGACAGAAGTGAAGATCTTCCGACAGGTTTCGGGGACAGGGCTTCACGCCTGCGCTCACCACCTGCCATTAACTACCATATTAACCATTTCAAAAGCCATTCCAGCTCTGTTGAAGAGATGTTCCTTATTTATAGGACGGAAGGTTTGTATACACGTAAGAACAAATAAAAATTTTCTTTCTACCTTATAAATGTCTACATTTTACAGTTTTACATAAATTTACACACAAAAATTTAAAATACTATATCTTATAAGTTACACTGTAAATCTTCCTGTATGAAAAACAGGATATCACTCCTTTGTGGTGTACATCTTAATGGAGAATATAAGCATAATTAATTCAAACTTACCAGACCATAGAACTCTTGAAGATTAATATAGCCATCATTGTTATAGTCAACATGATAGAGCATACTATCAACCATGTCATCTGAAAGAGGTACTTTGCTCACGGGAGTTTGCAACAGAAACTGCTTCAATTCAGACTTAAGGATGAAGCCATCTCCATCACTGTCAATCTGAGAGAAAATAATTAAATAAATTATCTTAAAATTTTCATAATTACAGTACCACATAAATATAAATTCCTTCCCATGAATTAATTCAAGCATAAAAACTGCAACTAAATGTTATCCAACTGAAAACTTATCAAAACTAAAAAATGTACTAGCATACTAACAGTATGAACAAAATCAAATGTCATTACAAGTTTAAACAGCAGATTCAAATCTTTAATTTTTTATAGTATGTTAAAGTTACAAAACCAAATCATAAAATTATCATTACTGGACTACTGAAACCTATACAAAAAAAAATTAAAAGAACCAGTCTCTTAACTACAGGAAGTTAGTTCAGAAAAACTGCTGCATAGATTTCTATATACAGTGCCTAGAAAACAATATAATTAATTACTTCTATAGCTTTGAATGTCACAAGTGATTTAAAAAGGTACTGGATGATGCTTCCATCCAAAGAGTGCTCACACAATGTTCATATAGGAATGAAAAGCACAAAACAACAACAATGATGGCAGCTGAAAAAAAGGGATCTTAAAAGCTTAAGAATATGATCATACCCTTAGGAAACATTGTTAGTCATTCATAAAATAGTAACATGCTTTAGAAAGGTAATGGTATGATTTGTAACATGTATTAATGTTTAAACTTTACCAAGGATGAACATTTCTTAATAAATTAAAAGCACAAATTTCAAAAATATAGTAATTTGTATCTTTCCTAGCAATACAACTTGAGTTATCTAAATAGGTTACTCCTAATATCACTTTTCTACGACCGGACAGTAGAATAGAAAAATGGGATTCAATTGTAACAGTTGGCAACTCCGTTGCTGTGATACAAGCTCCACTCTATCCTGGTGAAGAATTGTGGGGTGGTTGAGGCAGGACATTTACTTAAATGACTCACGTTAGAATGGAAAGAAAATATAAAAACTTGTAGTTTATCTCTATGCAAATACAAACTTCTCAGTCATTTAAATGGGCATCATCCTTAGGTGGGAGGAAGTCGCCATCAAAAGGTCACTCGCTCTTAAACGGGGTTTACTCAGTCGAACGGTTCATCGAACCAGGTTGACAAACCTGCTTGTCAAATAGTTCGAAAAGGTGGAGTCAACCTTAAATGCATATGATTTGTGGACAATGAAGCCCTGCCCACGAAATTCTAGCGAGAACAGACGTTCTTCGAACCATTCTTGTGGACAATGAAGCGCTCCCCACGAAATTCTAGCGAGAACAGACGTTCTTCGAACCATTCTTGTGGACAATGAAGCCCTGCCCACGAAATTCTAGCGAGAACAGACGTTCTTCGAACCATTCGACTAGTGTGTTTGACAACCAAATACAATCGGACCTCGTTTATTGCGGGATCTTGCTTCACAGGTTCAGTTTTTCGCGCATAAAAACAACGCAATAACTATCAAATAAAAATTCTCATAATCACGATGAAATTCACGTTACGCAATTATTTCAAATAGCCCACGCTCCTTTACACTGGGAGTGTTTCGTACCATTACCTATCTCTCCAGCCAGCTGGTCTTAGCTCTCTCTAAACTGTATCCAATAATAAGGCATGTAATATTCACATTTTAGTATCATAGTTATAATTAAAAACATAGCTAATTATAATCTTATGCATTATTCAACCCTGCGTAGTCCACCGTCGACCTCAATTTTACAGGTAGTAGGTTGGCTTGGGCACCAGCCGCCCGTTGAGATACTACCGCTAGAGAGTTATGGGGTCCTTTGACTGGCCAGACAGTACTACATAGGACCCTTCTCTCTGGTTACGGTTCTTTCCCTTTGCCTACACAGACACCGAATAGTCTGGCCTATCCTTTACAGATTCTCCTGTCCTCATACACCTGACAACACTGTGATTACTAGACAATTCTTCTTCACCCAAGGGGTTAACTACTGCACTGTAAATGTTCAGTGGCTACTTTCCTCTTGGTAAGGGTAGAAGAGGCTCTTCAGCTATGGTAAGCAGCTCTTCTAGGAGAAGGACACTCCAAAATCAAACCATTGTTCTCTATTCTTGGGTAGTGCCATAGCCTCTGTACCATGGTCTTACACTGCCTTGGGTTAGAGTTCTCTTGCTTGAGGGTACACTTGGGCACACTTTTCTATCTAGTTTCTCTTCCTGTTGTTCTGTTAAAGTTTTTATAGTTTAAATAGGAAATATTTATTTTGATATTGTTACTATTCCTAAAATGTTCTATTTTTCCTTATTTCCTTTCCTCACTGGGCTATTTTCCCTGTTGGGGCCACTGGGCTTATAGCATCCTGCTTTTCCAACTAGGGTTGTAGCCTAGCATTTAATAATAATAATAATAATCAAATAACTACCTTATTATTAAGGCATACTACAAAAGACTATTTCACATTTACTAAAAGAAACAATTATTACGAGAGAGAGAGAGAGAGAGAGAGAGAGAGAGAGAGAGAGAGAGAGAGAGAGAGAGAGAGAGAGAGAGAGAGAAAGGGAGAGCTAATATTGTAATGAGTACTATAAATGGATTATATGAAAATTATGATAGCTTATAACACATTGGTGCTTATGTAATACTATATCAACTATATATAGTAGATGTTTTGAACAAGTTAAGAAATAGTATAAACAATACTCTTTATTATTGATTTGTATGTGCGAGAGAGAGAGAGAGAGAGAGAGAGAGAGAGAGAGAGAGAGAGAGAGAGAGAGAGAGAGAGAGAAAGAGAGAGAGAGAGAGAGAGAGAGAGAGAGAGAGAATCAGCTATTAAACAGTAATCGAATGCACTATTTTTGTTTTTACTTTGAATTAAACAATTATTACTGGGATATTTATGCTTTTAGTTTATAAAATAAGCTGTATTTCTGTTTCAGAAATACAAAAATAAAACGGTTTGAGAGTTTCAACAATGTTTACAACAAGGTCAATGAGATTATGAAAGCATAAACTCTACAGCCATCTTGGAAAAATACGTACAGCTACTAAATAATCCTAAAGGAATGTTTTTACTGTAAAGATAAAAATAATCTTTATTTTACTTAAAAACACAACTACAGTGTATGATTATACAGAGCACATATGTTAAGTCAATCCTTCCACACTACTATGTAAGTAGAAAAAATCATATGATTATTCAAAACGCAACAGCTGTTTACTATTTTTTGGTTTGGTTATTGTGGCTGCAATACAGTACCTGTATGCGTTTATGCAATGAATATACTGTACTGTAATGTTACCGACGATACTTTAATCATTATCTTATTTTTCTAGCCAATTGAAGAAGTTGAAATAAATATAATTACCAGGTTATTGTACTGTAGATATAGCATACTGAACAAGAGACGAGCATAAGAAGTTGTGTCATGCTTCAAGAAAACACGTAGGCTGCGCGAGTCGTCTGAACGAAACACCAAACCCTTACAGTACAGTTAAGCTTTACTATACTGATATTACTGTACATATATTACAGTAATATAAACTACAGTATCAGCGAGTGCTAGATTACAGTATTACAAGTTAGGAACAACAGTTTTGTTATACAAAACAGAAAGGGGATGAGGACAACTCGGTATATATTTACTTAAAGCACAATAATGTACCGTAGCCTTACTGTGTCCAGTACATAGTGTACATGTGTGCAAATGTACTGAACACTGTAAATATGATTATAAACTGTGGTAGAAACCAAATAAAAACAATATTAGGCAGTATTCACTGTGTTACTCATCAGCTTGGGAACCAGCTCTTGGCAAGTGGCAGTGACTTTTTAGGTTAAGAGGTAGCCCTCCAAAGTACATCCCATATTCGCAAAAATTCGCTTTTTGGACCTGTGACTGTAAACTAACTGTCACGATAAACGAGGGCCGACTGTAACCCGTTCACATGTTCGAACATCACTTCAAACACTTGTTTGTCGAACTGCGTTCGCCCGTAAACCTGCCTATAGACATTTAAAATAGTAAAACCAGACTTTATGCAAAACTCAAAAGTAAGTAGGTGAAGACAGTCCAACTGGCTCATGAAGAGGCAGGGTTGTAGTGTCCATACCCTCAAGTTCAGACTAAGATAGAGGTGAAGCTATATCAAAATTAGGCATCAGAAACAAAATCATGAGAAATAAATGTTCATAATTATAAAAGGATCAAAAGGAAAAAAAGTTGCCAAAGACCGAGAGCAATCATTTAGGTAGTGGCCTGTGAAGGAGTTCTGTCTTCTCCAGACCCTTGCACTAAGAACTTAGAGTACTGAATGGTCCCTGCAGAACGCTAAGGTTGCAGCAAGACCGCAGTCATCATATGCTCTAGGGAGGGCCCCTGGCGACACTCCCCCTGAAGATTTATATGGTGTTCTTAGATATTTCTTTTTGGAGCAGACTGTGCTCACATATAAATATGGAACTTTAGGTCTAAGAGAAGCTATTCTCTTTACATATTTTGTGACTACTCTTATGGGACAAAGTAACAGATTACTGTATCCGGATCATCAGTTACCTCTTTGACAAGACGAGGTACACAACGCAGTGTAAAGGTAATCCAGTGAGGAGAAGTGAAGTCGTAATCGTATATGAGCAGAGGGGAGAATTCTAAACAGTACAACGACCAGGAGTACAACAGAGGTTGCCTGTAACGCTGCCTAGCAGTGGAATTGCTAAGTATTATATGAGAAATTTGTAGATAATTTGTATTTTTCCTAACTATACAAACGTTAGCTATTTAATAGAGGTACTACTTTCGGCGTAGCTGAAATGACGAGCCATTAAATTTTAACGAAGGATAACTACCCACACCGCTAGTTAGCGGGGGTAGGGGAGGGTAGCTTGCTAACCCCCCCCCCCTCACACACCTGTGATTAACCTCACTTTGCTTGGAGGTAGGACTTCAAGGGGGATAGGGCTGGCGGGTAAGTTTGCTTAAATACCTAAGGTTTGTATAGTTAGGAAAAATAAAAATTATCTACAAATTTGTCATTTGCTCTGTAACTGGAATACAAACCACGCTATTTATTAGGGGTGACTCACCCATTAGGTAGGGTGGACGTCCCAGCCAATCTAGCTATGGCTTTACCCACGGGCTCCTTATCTGAGTGTGTCAGTACTCAAAAATAAGGAGTCCCTGCACCTCACTAAAACCTTGCTACGCAAGATCCGCGGCCTACGCAAGCTGTGTGTTGAGGTATATAGAAGTGTGACTGTCCAGGTAAAGTTATTCAGAGTTCTTTAGAATGAAAAACTGTGTAACTAGGACTTTCCCAATACCACCTCGTCAGGGTATGGGGATGCAACAGTATTAGCTTAATACTAGGTACACAAGGGAGCATGGTTTACCTGCAGTGGTTTAAGGTCAGCTGTGCAGAGAACCCAGGATGCTGCTCTCCCCAAGAGAGGGGAGAATGAAGAAAAGAATAAGGGCCAGTCAAACCTTTTCATTCACGCAGACTAAAACCGGGTAACAATGCCCTCAACCTTCTGCTACTTGTCCAATAAGGAGCTTGAGGTTTAAACCAGCTGTTGTGCAGCCACCACAGGACCGATAGAGAACGTATCGAGTCTCCTGTGGGTAGGGACTTGCAAGTAGTGGGATGTGAATGTGGTCTGACGATTCCAAACCCCAGCTTGAAGACCCTGTGTCACTGAGAAGTTTCTCTTGAATGCCAGGGACGTAGGCACGCCCCTGACATCATGAGCTCTGGGGCTACGTGAAGGAGGAGGGTCTGGATTCAATGCATGGTCTATGACCTTGCAAATCCATGCTGAGATAGTGTTCTTGGTGACCCTCATCTTGGTCCTTACTGTGCTGACGAATAGTGCAGGCACACGGGGACAGGCTGCGGCTGTTCTCTTAAGATACACCCTCAAACTTCTCACTGGGCATAGTAAGAGATGGTCTGGGTCATCTGTTACAGTACGGAGACTAGAAATCCGGAAGGAGTCGAATCGTGGATCCGCTACTCCAGGGTTCTGAGTCTTAGCAATAAACTCAGGGACGAAGCTGAACGTTACCTCTCCCCATCCCCTTGAATGGGCGATGTCGTATGAGAGACCATGAAGTTCACTGGCTCGTTTAGCCGAAGCCAAAGCTAGCAGGAACACCGTATTCCAAGTCAGGTAGCGATCGGTTGCCTGGCGTAATGGTTCATAGAGAGGTCTCTTAAGAAACCTGAGAACTCGAACCACATTCCATGGGGGAGGTCTCACTTCTGACCGGGGGCAGGTAAGTTCATAACTCCGTATGAGTAAGGGAAGTTCTAGCGATGAAGAAATGTCCATTCCTTTCAGTCTGAGGGCAAGGCTTAAGGCTGAGCGATAGCCTTTTACTGCAGAGACAGACAGGCGCATTTCTTCACGCAAATACACAAGGAACTCCACTATTGCTGGAATAGTGGCATCGAGTGGAGAGATACCCCTTCCATGACACCAATCACAGAAGACTTTCCACTTTGCCTGGTAGACTGCTGCTGATGACTTACGCAGGTATCCTGACATCCTAGTTGCAACTTGTTGCGAAAATCCTCTCTGAAAGAGGAGATGCTGGATAGTCTCCTGGCGTGAAGTCGTAGTGAACCTATGGCTTTGTGGAATATGTTGACATGTAGTTGTTTGAGTAGATTGTGTCGTGGAGGTAGTTCTCTTGGGGGCTCCGTTAGGAGCTACAGAGGGTCTGGAAACCATTCTGCATGATGCCATAGCAGAGCTATGAGGGTCATTGAAAGATTGACCGATGTTCTGGTCTCGTTAAGTACCCTCCTCATCAGACAGAATGGGGGAAAGGCGTAAACGTCGATGTTGTAAGAGGGCCTTGGGGTCTGGGACTGGGGAACAGTACAGCGGGAGCCTGAAGTTCAGGGCCGTTGTGAAGAGGTCCACAGTCGGAGAACCCCACATAAGTCAGGACTTTGTTGACTACTAGATGATCCAAAGACCACTCGGCACTCACTATCTGAGATGCCCTCCTCAGGTTGTCGACGAGCACATTCCTTTTGCCCGGAATGAAGCGTGCCAATAGTGGTATCTAGTGGATTTCGGCCCATCTCAGTACCTCTACCGCTAGATAGGATAGATGCTGCGAAAAAGTACCTCATTGCTTGTTAATGTAAGCCACTACTGTGGTGTTGTCGTTCATCACCACCACTGAGTAGCCTGCCAGGAACTGTTGAAGGGCCAGAAAGACGGCCTTCATCTCTAGGAGATTTATGTGGAGATACTCTTCTGACTCTGACCAGAGCCCTGAGGTCGTGTGGTGCAGCACGTGGGCCCCCCACCCTTTTTTTGAAGCGTCTGAGAACAGCATCAAATCCGGGGGGGGAGGACGAGAAGATCCACTCCCTTTCGTAGGTTCTCGTCTGCCACCCACCACTGGAGGTCTGTCAGTTCCGCTGATCCCATAGGGATCTGGATGTCAGGGGAATCGCGAGTCTGGTTCCACCGGGACTTGAGTTACCACTGGAGGGATCTCATCCTGAGGCAACCATTGGGAACTAGACGGGCCAGCGATGAAAGGTGACCAAGGAGACGTAACCACGTTTGGGCTGGAAGTTCTTCTCGTCTGAGAAAGGGTCTTGCAACTTTCTTCAGCCTTGTTATCCTGTCGTCTGATGGGAAGGCTTTGTGGAGATTGGTGTCTATAATCATGCCTAGGTATACCAGTCTCTGTGTAGGAAGCAGAGAAGACTTCTCGAGATTTACCATGATCCCCAGATCCTTGCAAAGTCTCAGAAGTTTGTCTTGGTGTTAAAGAAGGGTTGACACCGAGTTTGCTAGGATTAGCCAGTCATCCAGATAACGGAGGAGACGGATGCCAATCCTGTGTGCCCAAGATGACACTAGGGAAACACTCTGGTGAAAACTTGAGGTGCTGCGGAAAAACCGTAGCACAGCACCTTGAACTGGTACTTTCTGTTGCCTAGACTGAATCTTAAGTACTTACTTGAAGACGGATGGACTGGGAACTGGAAGTACGTGTCCTTTAGGTCCAGTGTACACATGAAGTCCTGAGGTCTTATTGCTAGTCTGACCGTGTCAGCCGTCTCCATGCTGAACGGAGTTTGTTCGACAAACTTGTTCAGGGCTGAGAGGTTGATGACTGGTCTCCAGCATCCAGACGCCTTTCTTACAAGGAAGAATAGACTGAAGAAGTCTGAGGACCCGTCGTGAACCTCTTGGAGAGCGCCCTTCTTCAAAAGATTTTGGACTTCTGCCCGAAGGGCCTGCCCCCTTGCCGCTCCCATGGCAAGGAAGTCTATTGACACTGGATTCCTGGTCAGGGGAAGGAGAGATGTTATGAACGGGATGCGATATCCTAGACAGATCACAGCCATTGTCCAGGAATCGGCCCGGAGTTGCTTCCACCTGTCTGAGTAACTTTGAATGCTTGTGTTACAGTTCTGACTAAAGCAATGAACCAAGGTTGCTGACTGATTGATGCACTGTCAAACAGATCCCCTGAAGGGAAAGGGACCGAAGGTTCCCTACGAGGAGTCACCATAATAGGTGGGTCCGCCTTAGAAGGCAGTTTGGGGATCCTGAACCCCTCTGCTTGTGCCTGTTTCCCTTCTCCAGCAGGGCGCGCTGGAATGCGTTTGCGGGGAGGGGAATGAGGCGATGGTGACTTTGCCGGGTGTAGATCCTGCGCCCGTGCCTGTTGGCGCACGCTCGCAGGCAGGAGAGTATTGACGAGCGTGGGCAGGTGAAAGTTGGCACGCAGGTGCGTGGTGGCGCGTGCGCACAGGAGAGACTTGGCGCGCAGGTGAGTGCTGGATTGCACTTACTGCTTCTCCTACAGAGTGTTGGTGCGCAGGCATTTGTTGACGAGAAGGTGAGTATTGGCACGCGGGAAAGGGCTGATGCACAGTAGAGAATTGGCGCGAAGAAGGTAATTGGGGCACAGGAGTGTGTTGGTGCACAGGAGAGCGCTGCCGCGCGGGTGAGTGTTGACACGCAGGAGAGCGCTCATGCGCAGTAGGGCACTGGCGCGTAGGAGATCGTGGGCGCTGATGTGCAGGAGAGCGCAAGCGCGCTGTAGTGCACTGGCGCGTGGGCGACCCTGGGCGTGAGCGCAGGTGAATGTGGGCACGTGGGCGCGCAGGCGCATGATCTTGCTGCCTTCTATGAGGGCGAGCAGGTGAAGGGGCACGCCGATGCGCTGTAGAAAAGCTGACGAGCTGCTGGTGAGCGCTGATGTCCTGTAGGTTGATGAGCTGCAGGGCAATGGCGCGCAGCTGTGCACTTTGGTAGAGCTACAATAGGCTTTACCGGTAACAGGAATACAGTGGAACATCTACATAGGATCTTAATTCATTCCAGGAAGTGCTTCTTATGTTAAAACTATCATATGTTGGAGCAGATATTCCCATAATAATACACTGCAATTTGTATAATTCGTTCCACAGCTCAAAAACCTATGATAACTCCTTAATAAATTACTACATATAATTACACATAGCAATAACACAATTGCATAATATGAAAGAAAGATGTGAAAAAAATAATGGTAAAGAAATAAATAAAAAATTGAATTTTTATTACGAAATTAATTTTTAAATATACTTACCTGGTAGTTACATATATAAAGCTTAAATCGCGTGACGAAACATCACAAATTTTAAGTAATTTGTATTTTTCCTAACAATACTTACCGAAGAAACACTTTCTAGGAGATTACTGGTAACTCCTCTCCGACGACCAGATTTTTACGTAGTTTCCCCCTACTTCCATGTTCTATAGTCAGTGTTTCTCAACGTGGGCCATATGGCCCCCTTGGGGGCCATGAGAATTTTTCCGGGGCCACAAGACAAAATTGGAAAAATGGGGGGCCATGGGGGGGGGGCCACAGAAAATTTAGGACCCACAAAATATATAAATGTGTAATATTTTGAAATAAATCATTATTATGCTTCGAATATTCTGTTTATCATGCTTGACTTTAGTTTAAACATCATTCAATTCAATATACAGTACCAGGTATTTTTTGCAGACAGTGAAATATGTGCCTGCTATGTATGACCTCACTCTCAAATGAAAGTATGCGTCCCAGCAAACTGAAAAAGCATCTGGAGACTGCACATAAAGACAAGAAAGACAAGCCGCTAGATTTCTTCAAAAAATTACTTGATGAGTTCCAAGGAAGGATGACAGTGAATCATATGTTTACCCAAAAAGTGGCAAAAGTAGATAGAGGGATGTTGGCTTCTTACAAGAGAGCAAATTTGATTGCAAAAGCAGGTAAGCCTCATACTATCGATGAATCTCTGATCATGCCGTCTGTGGCTGTAGTGCTTTCAACAGTCATCAGAGGCCACAAGAGGTAACTAGTGTTATTCCTCTGAGCAACTCCTCAGTATCACGCCGCATTGATGAGATGGCAGCTGATGTTGAAAGCCAATTAGTCTCAAAACTGCAGGTGAATGAATTCTCGCTTCATCTCGACGAAACAACTTTACCTGATAATTTTGCTCTTCTGGTGGTATTTGTCTGGTTTCTTGATGTTCATGAAATATGTCAAGAAATGCTTTTCGCATTGAAATTAACGAATGACACTAAAGGTGAATCCATCTTCAAAAAACTTGAGGTCTATTTTGAGGGGAATAACATTACACTCAAGAACATTGTGGCTTGTGCAACAGATGGCGCTGCTGTTATGATTGGAAGGTATCAGGGATTCAGTGCTTACTTAAAAAAAGCTGTTTCTAATGTCGTTCGTGTGCACTGTGTTGTTCACTGGCAGCACCTGGTTGCCAAAAACCTAGCAGGACGTCTGCATGAAGCACTTGGGCATGTTATCAAGGCTATCAACTTGATAAAAAATAGTGCACAGAAAGATCGCCTCTTTCAGCAATTATGTGAAAAGAACAATGAAGAATTTGAAAATGCGTTGCACACTGAAGTCAGGTTTTAGTTCAAAACACTTGAAATATTAAATAATTTCACATTTAAATAACCTTAACCTGAAATTACAAGGAAAAGGAAACTGCTTTACGCATTTTAAAAGAAGTGCTGTCATCTTTTCACATAATTGCTGAAAGAGGCGATCTTTCTGTGCACTATTTTTTATTGCACTTAGGGAGTGTTATCTCTTTCTTTAGTGGGACAGAACTTGGACAGAAACTTGTTGATGCAAAGAGTGACATCTTATACCTGTCAGACATATTTGAAAAGCTAAATGTTCTGAACAAAGAGCTTCAAGGAAATAACTCCACCCTGTTTTCCTGCTAGGAGGCAATTACTGCATTTAAAGAGAAACTCAAGCTGTTCTGATTGAACCTTGGAAGACGAGAGTTTGCACAGTTTCCTTCCTTAGCAGTATATCCACCAAACTGCTTGATGATGACCTAGCAGTGAATGTTGACCATCTGAAGCAGTTGCATAATGATATGGAAACTCACTTCTCTGACCTACTGCAAATGACTGTGCCACACTGGTTTGTGGATCCCTTCATTGTTGATGTATCTGAAGTTGATGTCACCCTACAAGAATGTCTCATTGAACTTCAGAATAACACAACAGCTCAAGCAAGGTTCAAGCATGGAGGACACCAGAAGCTGTGGATGAATCAAGATATGTATAAGTAGTACCCAATACTCTGGAAACATGTGAAGTTGCTCTTACTTGCCTTTCCCACATCTTACTTGGTTGAGACTGGTTTCAATCGGGTGATGTGCCTGCTGTCAAAGACACGAATTCGCCTTGACATAGAAAAAAAAAAAAAAAGAGGCAATTTACGTCTCGCTCTAACAGCTTTCAAGCCAAACACTGACAAGTTGGCAGCCTTGCATCAGTCACAGGGATCCCACTGAAACCTTTCGAGATAAAGCCAATTGTACCTACATGTATTCCTTGTTTTGTATTCCTTTTGTAAATAAATAAGTATTCAAATAAAATATTTTTCTAATTAATATTGTTATTTGATTTATACCTGAAATTAGTGTTTTGAGTACATGGTACTATTCAAGCTAGAACCATTAATAGACCTACTTCCCTAGGCGTATTAAGGTGATGGACGGATGGCGGGTGCTGGGGGGGTGCATTAGAACTCATAGTTGGCATGGAGGGGCCACAAGAACTTGCACTGGATTGAAGGGGGCCACCACCAGAAAAAGGTTGAGAAACACTGTTCTATACTGTCCTGAATAACGGGAAATAACATGACCTGGGGGCATTGCCCGAGAAGGTCGCGCGTCTTTGAGAAGCCCTCGCCAGTAAGTTTTCTGGTCGGTTCGTGAACACACGTGCTTCACGAAGCTCCTCATACTCCGTGCGATTTCCTTTGTGTTTGGTTCCACGTGCTTCCCACGTGATCAGGATCTCTTAGTGTGTGTTTAGTGCTTTCACTACGTGCTTTTGATTTCGCTCCCTTGTGCTTTCCTAGTGTTTTAGTGCTTTTCCCTTGTGGCTTGCTTGTGTCTACGGCCCTTTGTGTTGCGTTATGGAACACGTTCGCCGTTGTCCTGGGCCTAGGGCCGGTAGATCATGCGGGGCTTTTCTGTCTAAGCCCGATGTTGACCCGCATACGTTGTGTACCTCGTGTAGGGGTAAAGCTTGTTCGCCGTCGGATAAGTGTTCCGAATGTGCCGATTGGCCCGAGGTCCAGTGGATAAAATTCCGTACCAAAAAGAAGGCATCGAAGAAGTCCCCTAGGAAGACTAGCATTTCTTCCCCTGCGACTTCAGCAGGAGAAGGTAGGGTACATCCGCCTTCCCCTACCCAAAGTAAGGGGCGAGGTAAGTCCAGGGAGAACAAGCAGTTGGCTCCTCTTTCCCAAGAGAGGGAATTTGTGGGCGGTCCTTCGTTGGCCAAGGCAATTCAGGCGACCGTAAGTGAGTGTAGTGGGGGTCCGGGGGACGTGGCTCTCTCTCATAAGGGCCACGTCTCGTCGGGGGACCCCATGTGGTCTAATAGTGTCCCTTTTTCTTCGTCAGGTTCCTGGGTGGAAGTTCCAGGGGCATCAGCGACGAGTGGTGGTGTCGGCAGAGAGGAGTCCCTGCAAGAAGATCCATTGGCTTGGGACGTGCCGAGGACTCCGATGAGGTCCCCACTGGACATGGAGGAAGGCCTTGGCGAGGCCTTCCCCGGTTTGGCGGGCCCGTCGGGATGGTTGCCGCCGAAGACTTCGCTACAGGAGAGTCTCCCCATTCCTTCTCCGTCAGGGGTACGGCGTAGCCCCAAGAAAACGCAGTCACGTGCTAGGTCCCGATACGGGGGTCAGTCTTTCTCGTCAGGACGTGACTCTTCGGATTCGTCAAGCAGTGAACGGAGGAGACGACAGAGGAGGAAACGAGATCGGTCGGTGCGGAGGAACTCCCCTTTGCGGTCTCCCACAAGATCTCGGGACAGGGTGAGTCCCAGTTCCCCTCCTCCCAAAAGCAGGAGAACAACCCCCCCAGTAGGGACGTGGAAACGAGGTCGGTCTGTGCGGAGGAACTCCCCTTCGCGGTCTCCCACAGGATCTCGGGACAGGATGAGTCCCCGTTCCCCTACACCCAAAAGCAGGAGACCAGTCTCTCCGAAAGGGACGTGGGTGTTCGTCCCAGGGAACAACTTTAAAGACTTTTCCAAGCCTATTGGTTCGACACATGAGCGGGCAGGAGACAGTCCCCCTAGAAGGACCTCCACATGCCGCGTCAGGGAATCACCAGATGAGCGAAGGGCTACATCTTGCAGGCCTAAGACCCGTCCTGGAGACGTTTATCCCGCCCAGCGCAGGGGGCCGTCGTCTAGGCCGGGCAGCCTCAACAGGTCTCCCCATCGAGACCCCAGAAGGGGAAGGACACCTCCGTCGAACTTTCTCACGGAGGACACCGTTTCACCGAAAAAGGCCACGAAGAGGAGAGAGACGGCGGACGTCGAAGGTAAAGGGAACCGTGGACCCCGCCATCACGGCAGAGACCGAGATCACGATTCGCCCCGTCGGTCGGAAGGAGGGGAGGGCGAGTCGGCGGTGACGGAGGACTCAGCGTACAGGAGAGTCCTTGCCTTAATTAGGGGTAATAACAACCTTATAGAACCCGCCACTCAAGAGGAAGAACCCTGGACTTCAGGCCTGAACAAGTTCATAGCTGTCCCCGCCCAGAAAAAGTCCTCTCTCTCTCTTCCCGAGGCCAGTAACGTGGGGATTGGAAAGACTCACATTGATAAGGTCATATCCCGCAATAGCGACTCCTGCAGGGGTCACAGCTCAGCAAAGCTCCTACAGGGTTTGAAGTCGCAAACGAAATACTACTCTTTAGAAAATAGGCCGACCGGTGCGTGCAAGACCGAGGAAACCATAGACATCCTGTGCCAGGGCATCTCCGACGGGAGGGCATCGGCAGCATCTACCTTCTTCTCCCCTTCCGAGTCGGCAATGATGGAGGAGATGTCCAAGGACTTAGTTAATGTGGCCTCCTGGCTGGATTGGTGGGCCACCACCCTAGTAGGCACCCAGATTCCTACAGACTCCATGGAACCTGCAAAACGGGAGGCTCTGAATGAGTTGCTGGGGTCAGGTAGCCGCGCCCTTAAATTCCTGACCTTTCAGTCTTTGGCTCTCTCCGCAAACTGGATTCTCCGGAGAAGAGACGCCCTAGTCAAGAACCTGCCCATTAAGATTCCTGACAGGGAAGCGAAAGCCTTGAAGACCTGCTCCGTCTGGGGGGAGCAGCTTATTCCGACGAAGAAGGCGGAAGAGGTCGTGGAGAAGTTGGCCAAAAAGAGGGAGCTACCTACCCTGAAGCCACAGACGGCACGCCGCCCCATCTTCAGGAGGCCAGTGACAGAAGCACCCATGGCCGCGCGTACCACACCAACTCAAGGAAGGAGGGAACCTTCGTCAGGACAGTGGTCTTCCTCTGTGGTTCCCCCCCGAAGAGGTTCATCTTCTAACCCCCCAACGTATAGGTCTTCTTTCTACTCCTCCAGGAGGGGGAGAACAGGCCGTTCCTCCCGTAGGAGATAAGATGGGAGGCCCCCCTCCCCTGCCCAAGCCTCAGGTAGGGGGATGCCTCAGACTCACTTGGCAAGCATGGAAGCTCCACGGAGCAGATCCGTGGACAGTAACAGTACTAAAGGAGGGCTACAGGATCCCCTTCATGGAAGAGACACCCCCCCTAGTTCCAGCAACGCAGGCAGACTGGTTGGTGCCCAAGGACCTGGCGAAGAGGGCAGCGTTGGACGAAGAAGTCAAGACGTTGCTGCAGAAGGGAGCTTTAGAAACAGTGACATTCCCGGGTCCGGGGTTCTACAGCCGCCTGTTCCTAGTGGAAAAAACGACAGGAGGGTGGAGACCTGTAATAGACCTGTCAGCCCTCAACAGGTTTCTCAGGAAAGTGACCTTCAAATGGACACTCCAAGAACGGTCATGGCATCCTTGAGAGAGGGCGACTTTATGATTTCTACAGACCTCAAGGACGCCTACTTCCAAGTGCCCATTCATCCGTCGAGCAGGAAGAGGAAGTTTCTCCGGGTCAAGTGGGGTACCCAGGTGTTACAATTCAAGGCCCTATGCTTCGGTCTTTCAACAGCCCCCCAGGTATTCACGAGGGTCTTTACGACGGTCTCCATATGGGCCCACGAACGGGGCATTCGACTCATCAGATACCTGGACGACTGGTTACTCCTTTCATCCTCAAAGGAAGACTTGAAACAACAGGGCGAAGATCTTCTTCAATTGTGCAAGACCCTGGGCATCGTGGTCAACTTGGAGAAATCACAGCTAACCCCATCCAACAGGAGGACGTACCTGGGAATGGTCCTGGATTCGTTACAGGTCAAGGCATTCCCAACCACGGAAAGGCTGGACAACCTGGATCGAGTGCTCCGGCCCTTCCTTCTGGGTCGCCCCAGAAGAGCGCAGGATTGGCAAAGGTTGGTAGGGCACCTGGTGTCCCTAGAGAAGCTGGTACCTCACGGGAGACAGAACTTAAGGGTGGTTCAATGGAACCTGAAAGAACATTGGAACCAGAAAAGTTCCCCGGACATTGTGGTTCCTCTCCTTCAGGAGTCCAGGAAGGCCTTGGAATGGTGGCAGGATCGGTCGAACACCCTAAGGGGGATGCCACTGTCCTCCCAACCTCCGGAGGTCCTTCTCTTCACGGACGCATCGAAGGACGGGTGGGGAGCCCATCTCCGGGAAAAGACAGCAAAGGGGGCGTGGTCAGAGGGGGAGAAATCCTTAAACATAAATATCCTGGAAATGAGAGCGGTCCAAGAAGCCTGCAACCACTTCGAGGAGGACATGAGAGGGCATTCGGTGGCCCTAATGTCAGACAATGCAACGGTGGTGGCTTACGTGAAGAAGGAGGGGGGACTGAGATCAAAAGAGTTGTGCGAACTAGCCCTTCAAATCCTAAAATGGGCGGAACAGAAGGACGTCATCCTGACGGCAAGGTTCATTCCAGGGAAGAACAACGTCCTAGCAGACGGCCTCAGCAGAGTGGGGCAAGTGGTAGCAACAGAATGGTCCCTACACCCACAAGTGGCAAGCTACATTATACAGATGTGGGGATCTCCGGTAATGGATCTGTTTGCAACAAGGTTGAACGCGCAACTCCCCGTATTTTGTTCTCCCGTCCCAGATCCGAAGGCGGCAATGGAAGACGCCTTTCAGCACAAGTGGGACGGACTGGACGTGTACGCCTTTCCCCCCCTTCTCCCTGATAAGGCAGGTCCTCAACAGAGTAAGGGCAGCAACCAACCTAAGGATGACTTTGGTAGCGCCTTGGTGGCCGGAGAGAGAATGGTTCGCGGACCTAAGGAACCTCACCGTCCTACCTCCTTGGCCTCTACCCGACAGGTCAGACCTATTAAAACAGCCACACTTTCAGCGGTTTCACAGAAACCCGCAAGCCCTTCGTCTTCATGCCTGGAGATTATCCAGCGGCTCCTGAAGAAGCAAGGGTACTCCGGCAAGACAGCCAGGAGGATGCCGCTATACCTGAGGAAATCATCCACAGCCGTCTACCAGTCTAAGTGGGCGGTATTCGTGAAGTGGTGCAGGGACAAGAAGATAGAGCCCTTGGAAGCGTCAGTGCCCGTGATAGCCGACTTCATGGTTTATCTCAGGGACAAGTTAGACATGTCAGTTCCAGCGATCAAGGGAGTTCGGGCGGCTCTGGGTCAAGTCTTTCTTCTCAAGGGACATGGGATTTAAGCTATATATATGTAACTACCAGGGAAGTTACATATTTAAAAATGTGTTTTTATTGTCACTTTACCTTAGAGACAGGCCAACGCAGGTGTAGGAATTGCTACGCCGGAGGAGACGGACGATCGGCGAGAAGGTAGAGATGGTGACTTTAAAAAAGTCCTCTCTTTATTTCTGTTTCTCTCTAAACAAAGCATTAACATGCTTTTTAAATAAATTCTATCTCTCTCTCTCTCTCTCTCTCTCTCTCTCTGTTAGTGTTAGAGATGTCTATTATTTTTTTCTGAGAGAGAGAGAGAGAGAGAGAGAGAGAGAGAGAGAGAGAGAGAGAGAGAGAGAGAGAGAGAGAGAGAGAGATTAAACAAAAATGTGTTTAGAGTACATATGATTTTTAACAGCGTCAACGAGTTGAAAGACAATTAAATGTAACTAAAAAAGCAATATCAGCAAATCTGAATTCCTTTATTAATTAAAACAAATATAGATACAAACACACTTGTGTGCGTATGCACAAACACACACACACAGGTGTAGGAATTGCTACGCAGGAGGAGACACGACCGGCGAGGAGGTAGAGATGGTGACTGCTATAACGTACCGTAACTTACACTACAGAAACTTTAATCTAACTTAACTTATTTTTTTTTTATTTGTAAAATTTCATATTTATTACATTTTTTTTTCCTTTTTTATTTTTAATTTTCATCACTTCCCGACCGTCGGTCTCCTACTGCATAGCATTTCCTACACGTGTGTGTGTTTTTGCATACGCACATGAGTGTGTTTGTATCTATATTTGTTTTAGTTAATAAAGGAATTCAGATTGGCTGATATTACTTTCTTAGTTACAATTAATTGTCTTTCAACTCGCTGACGCTGTTAAAAATCATATGTACTGTACAGAAGACCCCCCTCCATATGACATTACAGTGAACCCTCGTTTATCGCGGTAGATAGGTTCCAGTCGCGGCCGCGATAGGTGAAAATCCGCGAAGTAGTGACACCATATTTACCTATTTATTCAACATGTATATTCAGACTTTTAAAACCTTCCCTTGTACGTAGTTCTGTTAACAAACTACCCTTTAATGTACAGAACACTTAATGCATGTACTACAGTACCCTAAACTAAAACAGGCACAAATATTAAAGGTGATTTTATATCATGCATTTCCTAAACACGCTAAAAAGCACGATAAAAAATGGCAACCAATGTTTTGTTTACATTTATCTCTGATCATAATGAAGAAACAAACTGGAGGTAGAGCTTTGCTTATTACCCAGACATATTTCCCATACTTTTCACTTAGAACTACATCACATCTTCCTACTTTAGATATATATATATATATATATATATATATATATATATATATATATATATATATATATATATATATATATATATATATATATATATATATATATATATATATATATATATATATATATGTATATATATATGTGTGTGTGTGTATATATATATATATTTATATGTATACACATATACATACCTACATATATACATAAATACATGCATACATATATATATATATATATATTACTGTATATATATGGGTTATGGAAAAAATCCGCGAAGTGGTGAATCCGCGATGGTCGAACCGCGAAGTAGCGAGGGTTCACTGTAATCCGTTCCGGAGTTGGTATCGTATAGTGAAAATGTCGTATGGCAGGCAATAGAATTGCAACTGGGTGCAAAACTCCACGTAAAAACACTGAAAATTAGTACGTAACAAAATAGTATAGTAAGCACTGTACTACAGTATACTTATATATAATAAACATGTACTGTACAGTATATAATTAAATAACATTACAGGTATAAATAAAAATTATATACTGTACTGTAAACGAAAAATTAAATTTTATTTACCTTTGGAGTGACGTGACTTGAGCTGGTAGTGGGTGGAGGCAGAAGGGGGAGGAGACAGTAGATATAAAATCGTATCAATGCTAATTATGTTATGTACACTTTAATAATAAATTTATTCTTACTATTAAACACTTAAAATTAAAAATGATATTTTAATTATAAAATAAATTTTTGAATATACTTACCCGGTGAATATACTGTATAATAGCTGCTGCTCCAGCGGCTCGACAGAAAAACACACAAAAACTCGCGAACGATCGCTATGAAGGTTGCGGGTGTGCCCACCAGCGCCAACTATCGGCCAGATACCGCATATGCATGTAAACAAGCCTCAATTCTTCTCGTCCCGCTGCGTCTCTATTGGGGAGGAAGGGAGGGCCTTTAATTTATATATTCACCGGGTAAGTATATTCAAAAATTTATTTTATAATTAAAATATAATTTTTAAATATTTAACTTAGCCGGTGAATATATAATAGCTGATTCACACCCAAGGTGGTGGGTAGAGACCAGAGTTAATTAAGTTTACAGCGTATATGCTTAGAGTTTTTGACAGTTATAATATAACAAAACCCAAATATATAGGTACCTGGTAAGGAAGTTGACTTAGACGATTACTCTGCCTTGTAAGTCTGTCTTCCTCACGAAGCCCAGCGATCCTCTTAGGATGCTGAAAGACTCCCAGGAGCTGAAGTATCAAGGGCTGCAACCCATACAAACAGGACCTCATCAAACCCCTAATCTGGGCGCTCTCAAGAAATGACTTTGACCACCCGCCAAATCAACCAGGATGCGAAAGGCTTCTTAGCCTTCCGTACAACCCAAAAAACAATATTAAAAACATTTCAAGAGACAGATTAAAAAGGATATTGGAATTAGGGAAATGTAGTGGTAGAACCCTCACCCACTACTGAACTCGCTGCAACGAATGGACCCAGTGTGTAGCAGTCCTCGTAAAGAGTCTGGACATCTATTAAGTAAAATGACGCGAACACTGACTTGCTTCTCCAAAAAGTCGCGTCCATAATACTTTGCAGAGATCTATTTTGCTTGAAGGCCACGGAGGTTGCTATAGCTCTAACTTCGTGTGTCTTAACCTTAAGCAAACATCGGTCTTTCTCATTCAAGTGAGAATGAGCTTCTCGTATTAAAAATCTGATAAAATATGACAAAGCATTCTTTGACATAGGCAATGATGGTTTCTTAACTGAGCACCATAATGCCTCAGATTTACCTCGTAATGACTTATTACGAGCTAAATAGAACTTAAGAGCTCTAACAGGACATAATACTCTTTCCAGTTCGTTGCCTACGATCTCTGATAAGCAAGGAATATCAAAAGATTTAGGCCAAGGACGAGAAGGCAGTTCATTTTTGGCCAGGAAACCAAGTTGAAGTGAACAAGTGGCTTTTTCTGTAGAAAAGCCGATGTTCTTACTGAAGGCATGAAGTTCACTGACCCTTTTAGCCGAAGCCAAGCACACTAGGAAAAGTGTCTTGAGGGTGAGATCCTTCAGGGAGGCTGAATGTAATGGCTCAAACCTGTCTGACATGAGGAACCTTAGGACCACGTCTAAGTTCCATCCAGGAGTTGCCAAACGACGTTCCTTAGAGGTCTCGAAAGACTTAAGGAGATCTTGGAGATCTTTATTGTTGGAAAGATCTAAGCCTCTATGCCGAAAGACCGAAGCCAACATGCTCCTGTAGCCCTTAATTGTGGGAGCTGAGAGGGAGCGAACCTTTCTCAGATGTAAAAGAAAATCAGCAATTTGGGCTACAGAGGTACTGGACGAGGACACAGATGCTGACTTGCACCAGTCTCGAAAGACTTCCCACTTTGACTGGTAAACTCTAATGGTAGAAGCTCTCCTCGCTCTTGCAATCGCACTGGCTGCCTCCTTCGAAAAGCCTCGAGCTCTTGAGAGTCTTTCGATAGTCTGAAGGCAGTCAGACGAAGAGAGGGGAGGTTTTGATGGACATTCTTTACGTGGGGCTGACGTAACAGATCTACCCTTAGAGGAAGACTTCTTGGAAAGTCTACCAACCATCGAAGTACCTCGGTGAACCACTCTCTCGCGGGCCAGAGGGGAGCAACCAACGTCAACCTTGTCCCTTCGTGAGAGGCGAACTTCTGCAGTACCTTGTTGACAATCTTGAATGGTGGGAATGCATATAAGTCCAGATGAGACCAATCTAGGAGAAATGCGTCTATGTGTATTGCTGCTGGGTCTGGGACTGGAGAGCAATAGATTGGAAGTCTCTTGGTCATCGAGGTGGCAAAGAGGTCTATGGTGGGTTGACCCCAAGTCGCCCAAAGACTCTTGCACACGTCCTTGTGGAGGGTCCATTCCGTAGGAATTACCTGACCCCTCCGACTGAGGCCGTCTGCTAAGACGTTCAAGTCGCCCTGGATAAACCTCGTTAACAGGGAGATGCCTCGATCTCTTGACCAAATGAGCAGGTCCCTTGCGATCTCGTACAGCGTGAGGGAGTGCGTGCCTCCTTGCTTGGAGATGTACGCCAAGGCTGTGGTATTATCGGAGTTGATCTCTACCACTTTGTTTCGAAGGAGACTTTCGAATTTCATCAAGGCCAAGTGGACTGCCAAAAGCTCCTTGCCGTTGATGTGCATGCTCCTCTGACTTGAGGTCCACAGACCTGAGCATTCCCGACCGTCCAGGGTCGCACCCCAACCCAAATCCGACGCGTCTGAGAATAGTACGTGGTTTGGGTTCTGAACTGCTAGGGAAAGTCCCTCTCTCAGACTGATATTGTTGTTCCACCATTTCAGGCATGCCTTTACTGGTTCGGAGACCGGGATTGAGACCGTCTCTAACGTCTTGTCCTTGTTCCAGTGAAAGGCTAGATGGAACTGGAGAGGCCGAAGGTGTAGTCTTCCTAGCGAGACAAACTGCTCCAGGGATGATAGAGTTCCTACTAGACTCATCCAATTCCTGACTGAGCACCGTTCTCTCTTCAACATTAGTTGGACTTTGAGCAGGGCTTGATCTATTCGGGTGGCAGACGGATAAGCCCGAAAAACTGGACTGCGAATCTCCATCCCTAAATACAGTATAGTTTGGGATGGAATCAGCTGGGACTTTTCTAGGTTGACCAAAAGTCCCAATTCCTTGGTCAGATCCAATGTCCAATGAAGATCCTGCAGACAGCGATGACTGGACGAAGCCCTGAGAAGCCAGTCGTCCAAGTACAGGGAGGCTCGGATACCCGATAAATGGAGGAATTTTGCCACATTCCTCATGAGCCTCGTAAACACGAGAGGAGCAGGACTTAGGCCAAAGCACAGGGCCCGAAACTGGTATACCACATTCCTGAAAACAAACCTCAGAAACGGTTGGGAATCTGGGTGTATAGGAATGTGGAAGTACGCATCTCGTAGGTCGAGAGAGACCATCCAGTCTCCCTTTCTGACCGCTGCTAAGACTGACTTCGTGGTCTCCATAGTGAACTTTGTTTTCGTAACAAAAACGTTGAGCGCACTGACGTCTAGCACCGGTCTCCAACCTCCTGTCTTCTTTGGGACTAGGAAGAGACGGTTGTAAAACCCCGGTGATTGAAGGTCCGAGACTTTCACCACCGCTCCCTTCTCTAGCAACAGAGACACCTCTAGGTTTAGGGCTTGTCTCTTTGACTCCTCTCGGTACCTGGGAGAGAGGTCGATGGGAGTTGTCACTAGAGGAGGTTTGCGTACAAACGGAATTTTGTACCCCTCTCTGAGCAACCGAACAGACTGTTGGTCTGCGCCCCTCTTCTCCCAGGCCTGCCAGAAGCTCTTCAATCTGGCTCCTACCGCTGTCTGAGGCTGTGGGCAGTCAGACTCTGCCACGTGAGGACTTGGCTCCTCTCTTCTTTCCTCTCTTTCCCTCGGCACGAGTACTTCCCCTGCTGGGAGCTCTGCCACGAAAGGGCGGGATAAATCTGGATGCCGGAGTCTCGATCCTGGGTCTTACAGCAAAGGATGTAGAAGGAGTCCCTTTGCGAGCAGAGGACGCCATCATGTCATGGGTGTCCTTCTGCACAAGTGAAGAAGCTATGTCCTTAACTAATTGTTGTGGAAACAAAGACTTTGATAAGGGAGCAAAGAGCAGTTCTGATCTCTGACAGGGAGTAACTCCTGCCGAAAGAAAAGAGCAAAGGGACTCTCGCTTCTTTAACACTCCCGACGTAAAAGAGGAGGCGAGCTCATTGGAACCATCGTGGATGGCTTTATCCATACAAGACATTATCAGTAAGGAAACATCTCTATCAGCCGACGAGATTTTCCTACTTAAAGCCCCTAATGACCAGTCAAGGAAGTTGAAAACTTCAAAGGCCCTGTATACGCCTTTCAGCATATGGTCAAGGAGGAGGACCAACTAATCTTCGAGCGTCTCATGGCTAGGCGGCGGGGAGAGTCTACGAGGCTTGAGAAGTCACCCTGGGCAGAGGCAGGGACTCCCAAGCCGAGAACTTCTCCCGTGGCATACCAGACGCTCGATCTAGACGAGAGCTTTGACGGAGGGAAGGCAAAGGCCGTCTTCCCCAAACTCCTCCTGGTATCCAACCAGTCGCCTAAAAGTCGTAAAGCTCTCTTGGAAGAGCGAGAAAGCACTAGCTTAGTAAAGGCTGGCATGTTAGCAGGTAAGCCTAGAGCAAACTCAGACGGTGGCGAACGAGGAGCAACGGTAACAAAGTGATCGGGAAAAAGCTCCATGAAAATTAACATGACTTTCTTAAAGTCCATTGAAGGAGGAACCGTTCTAGGTTCGTCTACATCCGAAGGATGATCGTCATGATGAGGGTCAGCAACGTCCTCATCTGAAGGATCTTCATCCGACAACTGCTGAGTAACAAGCAAAGGGGTTGGCAATGCTTGACACGCAGATTCCACACACGCACTGGTGCATCAGTAGCAGTCCAGGACGCTACGTCATGTAACTGCTTAACAGCCTGACTGTCAACAACAACAGGAGCGGGAGGACGCTCGACGTCAACACGAGATTGTTTTGACTGCCTAAACTGAGCAGTCAAAACAACTCTAGACTGCGGTGGTTGACGCTCAGCGTCAAAACAAGTCAACTCCGCTGGTTGGCGAACGTCCTGAACGTCAACAAGAGCATTAGGAAGTGGCTGAACGTCCATATGCGGCTGAAAGTCAACACGTGACTGCATCGAGTGAGGCTCTACAAAGCGTGATTGACGTGACTTAGCAACGCCAACGTCAACAGGACGAGCAAAGGCTCGTTTTGGCGGCTGAAGGCCAGGATCTCGATTAGCTGAGCGGCGAGGATCATCGTGAACCTTTTCAGCAGAATAGTCTTCCATAAGGGAGGCGAGCTTGATCTGCATGTCTTGCAGTACAACCCATTTAGGATCAACGGGAATGGGTGCGGTAAAAGACGGGGTTAACGTCTGAGACTGCACAACCTTGCCTACACCAAGACTCTCTGAGCCTGTGTAACGTTGCTGCTTAGGCGGCGAGCAGTCTTCCGATGACTGTAAAGGGTCAGAGCTGTCCCAAAGGCTACAACCAGGACGCTGGACCTGTCCTGAAGGGACCGACTTTCGCTTCAAGGGCCTTGAAACCTTGCTCCACGGTTTCTTATACGAAAAGCCTTCGGATGACGAGGAGAAAATGGTCTCTCTCGTCTTATGGTAGGGGCGGTCTTGATGAGACACGCCTGTTACCATAGAGGGAACGTCTGTTCGCTGATCAAGGCCTCTCGAACCCATAAGTCGTACGACATTACTTCTCCCCTGGGCTTGGGAGCTTGCAAGAGGTCTCAGACTAGGCGAACGACAGGCACGAACAGACGAACCCTCGGTCGCAACACTGACAACACTTTGCGCACTAATCACTTTCCCACGATTTTCCGCTGTGGCGCACTGACACTTTAGCTCTTTAACGTCCGCCATGAGTTGATTACGATCTGTAGCTAACGACTCAACTCTTTCACCCAAAGCATGAATGGCACGTAACATGTCCCGCATTGATGGTTCCTGAGTGCCAGTAGGGAGTTCAGGCACAACCACTACAGGGGAAGGATTAGGTTCAGGGGCATGGGGAGAGGAAAAATCTACTGATCTAGAGGAACTCCTCCTCACCCTATCTCTCTCTAGCTTACGAGAATATTTGTCATATTCGAGCCAATCGAATTCCGAAAGGCCCACGCATTCCTCACACCGATCTCCTAATTGACAGGTTTTACCCCGACAATTAGAACACACAGTATGTGGGTCGAGATTGGCCTTTGGAAGACGCCTATTGCAATCCCTAGCATTACACTTACGAAATCTAGGGGCTTGAGAAGCGTCAGCCATTTTGAATTAGTCAAAGAAAGTCCAAAAAACAATCCAAGTCATCAACAATTAAATCTGTCCAACAAAGAGTTCAAGAGTTTAAGTTGAGGAAAAACACCTGCACTGCGAAAGCTCAAACCAAAATGAAGTACTTCACCAAGTCTGTTGAGAAAACTCCAGGTTATACAGCGAGTAATGATACGTCTTGTCGTTAAGGCCGACAGAGAAGAATTGAGGCTAGTTTACATGCATATGCGGTATCTGGGCGATAGTTGGCGCTGGTGGGCACACCCGCACCTTCATAGCGATCGCTCGCGAGTTTTTGTGTGTTTTTCTGTCGAGCCGCTGGAGCAGCAGCTATTATATATTCACCGGCTAAGTTAAATATTTAAAAATTCTTTTTTTTTATATTTTTGTCTTTTGAAATTTTTTTTTATTTTTTTTTTTTGAACTTAAAAAATTACTCTTAGCTTTTTTAATAGAATCACTTATGGCATCTTTGCTTTCTGACACTTCTCTTTTGGAGAAATATCTATCCAAAAAAGCCCGTTTCTGACGATTCCTCAACATATTTCTAAAATGACTCATACACTTGTCATTAACACTCTATAAGACGACTTGTGTGAAGTTTTTCTGGGCGTTTTTTTTTTTTTTTCAATGAAACTCGTAAGGTTTTCATACCAACCGATAGCTTCCCTTATTTCTGCCAATGTCGTTTCTTCAGTCTGCCCCCTGTTCTCGCCACCACTAGAGCAGTGCTCTTCTTGAAGGATGGTCAACTGTATTGCCTCCATCTCCTTCAAGTCTTCAGTCGTAAGCTCCTCCCTGTGCTCCTCGATAAGGTTATGGATGTCAGCCTCATCGACAACAAGCCCCATGGACCTCCCGATTGAAATTATTTCCTCAACATCACCCTCAGGGGCAGGATCATCAACGGCCTCGTCTTCAGTTGAGGGATCGAAACCTTCGAAGTCTCGTTCTGCCACAATAGCTGGCCACAGTTTCTTCCATGAGGAGTTCAAGGTGCGCCATGAAACCTCATTCCAAGCTTTATCGATCATCTTCAGGCATTGAACGATGCCAAAATTCCCCTTCCAAAATTCACAGAGGGTGAGTTGAGTGCTTTCGGTCACTTCGAAGCATCTTTTGAACAGATGCTTCGGGTAAAGCTTCTTAAAATTGGCAATCACTTGCTGGTCCATAGGCTGGAGGAGAGGGGTGGTGTTTGGTGGCAGATAGAGAACCTTGATGAAGGAGAAGTCAGGATGAATGATGTCCTCGAGGCCAGGAGGGTGAGCAGGGGCATTGTCCAGTACCAGGAGACATTTGAGAGGAAGATTGTTCTCTTCTAAAAAGTTCTTGACAGCAGGACCGAAGCAGACGTTTATCCACTCAATAAATATGGTCCTCGTGACCCAGGCCTTGGCATTAGACCTCCAAAATACCGAGAGCCTCTCTTTCGTGATATTGAAGGCACGAGGATTCTCTGAGTGGTATACCTTTCTAAGCCCCCACTGGCATTTGCACAAAATGCGAGCGTAAGTCTGTCCTTCATCGGTTTATGGCCAGGTAGTAGGTTGGCCAGGGCACCAGCCGCCCGTTGAGATACTACCACTAGAGAGGTATTGGATCCTTTGACTGGCCAGACAGTAATGCATTGGATCCCTCTCTCTGGTCACGGCTTATTTTTTCTTTGCCTACACTTACACAGAATAGTTTGGCCTATTCTTTACATATTCTCGTCTTTCCTCATACACCTGACAACAATGAGATACTTAACACTTCTTCACCCAAGGGGTTAATTACTGTACTGCAATTTGTTCAGTGTACTTTCCTCTTGGTAAGGGTAGAAGAGACTCTTTAGTTGTGGTAAGCAGCTGGTGAAGGACACTCCAAAATTAAACCACTGTTCTCTTGTCTTGGGTAGTGCCATAGCCTCTGTACCATGGTCTTCCACTGTCTTGGGTTGGAGTTCTCTTGCTTGAGGGTACACTCAGGCACACTATTCTATCTTATTTATTTATTTTTTTTTTTTCTTCCTCTTGTTTTTTTGAAATGGTGTGTTGGGCAGGCTTAATAGAAGGGCCATGGATGCCTGGTGGTTTATCAAGAGGTTGTCTTTTCCTTTTTCTGATTATTTTTCTTCTCAAAACCATCCTTACTGTCCTCGCTTCAGTTGAAGTGGCTATCCTGGAGGGTATTTAGCCTTGCATGGTGTATCGGCTCCTCCATGTTGACCAGTTTTTCCGACTTTTTACTATAGTCTATGGGTATCATCAATCACTTTGTTTATAATTCTGTACGTATTGTTTTTGTTATAATTCTTGTTAATCTAGTTTTTAAGTATGATGTCTCTTTTTTTATTTCTATTAATTCTTATGCTGTCTGGCGACATTGAGCAAAATCCGGGACCAGTACGTCCTAGATTTCGTCAATGTCGTCTTCTGTATTGCAATATTCGTGGTCTTCATGCAAATATCCAAGACCTTACAGTTGCATCCAGACAGTATGATATTCTTTTGTGCTCAGAAACTTTGGTTTCTAATATGAAGCACTCATCTGAGCTCCTTATATGTGGTTTCAAGAAGCCAATAATGTTGAAACGCAATGCCATCCCTAGGGCCAGGGGAATGGCGGTGTATATTAGGACCGAGTACCCTGCTTCTCATAAGTCCTGCTATCAATGTGGATGTCATGAGATTCAGGTAATAAAAGTTTGTGGCAGGCATAACAACTTTTATTTGTGTTCGATCTACCGGAATCCAGACATAGATGTTTCTATCTTCGATTGTCTTCTTACCATTATGGCTAAGATACAAGATGATGATAGAAAGGCTTCTTTTGTCTTTGTTGGTGATTTTAATGCTCACCATAGGGAGTGGTTAAGTTCTATCTCTCCTACCGATCGCCATGGCTTAAGAGCTTTAGACTTTGCCTCTGAATCAGGCTGTGAGCAAATCATAAATGAAGCTACTCACAGGTCTGGTAATTGCTTGGACCTCGTATACACTGACTCCCCTGGCGTTATAACTAGTAAGGTTGGTTCTCCAGTCGGGACATCTGATCATGCCTTGATTTCATTATTAGTGAAGACTGAGCAGCCTGTCCCTGATATATCATATTCTTGTAAAATTTATATGAAATCCCAAGCAGACAGGAATGGGATTTTACATGATCTTTGTGCTTGAATTGGTCACAATTATATAATAGTGTAGATCCTGTTGTCCCTTTGAATGAGAATCTAGTCAACATAATTGATAGGCGTATCCCTTCTCGTGTGCTATGGTACCGAGTGAAGGACAAACCGTGGTTTAATGATGATTGTAGACGTGCTTATTTGGAGAAACAGGAGGCCCATCATCTTTGGAAGGGTAACAGATCAGATTTGACCTAGAACAACTATACTCAGCTTCGAGCTTTTGCTCAGAGAGTACAATTTAACCATAAAAGAAACACTTTCTGGTACAACTCAGGAACATAAATGGTGGTCTACCCTTAAATCTGCACTCTTTGGGTGTAGATGCAACAGTTCCTCCTTTACTTAAACCAGATGGCTCAGTCACACACTGTTCAAAGGGAAAGGCAACCGTTTTGGCTGATGTTTTTGACAGTAAACAGAGTAATGAAAAACTTGAACCTCCTCATTCCTGTTTCCTGAGGCTAAACTAAGTAGTTTAGCTTTTTGATCTCATGAGATTAAAGCTCTGTTGGTGGACCTTGATGCGTATGGAGGTGTAGTCCCAAATGGTATTTTTCCTTTGTTTCTTATAAAGACTGCAGATTTCTTAGCTCCAAAGTTATCTGTTATTTTGCACAAGTTAGCAAGAAGAGGAGCTTTTAGCGCTTGTGGGAAAATTGGTAATGTTACTCCTCTATGTAAATGTGTTTGTGGTAGCTCAAGTCCAACTGATTACCGCCCAATTTACATAAATCTCATATTATCTAAAGTTTTTGAATGTCTTCTGGCAAAACGTCTTGATAGGTTTGCTGAAGGTAATCATCTATTCCCTAGTTTGCAATTTGGTTTTCGTAAAGGCCTTGGAGCATGTGATGCCCTTCTCACAATCTCCAATGCTGTACAGAAATCCCTTGATTGTGGTCGGGAAGTTTGTATGATTGGCCTTGATTTTAGTGCTGCCTTTGACCGTGTTAATCATGAGTCCCTTGTTTTCAAACTGAAACAGTTGGGAGTGGGTGGCTCGTTTCTTAGCATTATTATTGATTTTTTAAGTAATAGATGTCAAAGAGTTGTTGTTGATGGGCACCATAGTGATTATAAGAATGTGATATCCGGTGTTCCACAGGGTAGTGTTCTTGGCCCATTACTTTTCATACTATATACACATGACATGTGGTTTGGCCTAGAAAACAAGATTGTTGCATATGCAGATGATGCTACTCTCTTTACATCAATTCCATCCCCTGAATGTAGATCTAGGGTTGGTGAATCCCTTAATAGAGATTTAGCTAGAATTAGTGCATGGTGCAAATTATGGGGTATGAAGTTGAATCCTAACAAAACTCAAAGTATGATTGTAAGTAGGTCAAGGACGGTGGCTCCTCAACATCCGGATCTCAGTATTGATAATGTTTCTTTAAATATGTATGACTTTCAAAATTTTAGGTGTGATTCTCGACAGTAAATTTACTTTTGAGAAACATATAAGGTCTGTGTCTTCTTCAATTGCACAAAAAATAGGCTTATTGAGAAAGACTTTCAAGATTTTCAGTGATCAATCTATTCTGAAGAAGTGTTTTAATTCTTTCATTCTACCTTGTTTTGAGTATTGTTCTCCTGTCTGGTCTTCAGCTGCTGATTCTCATCTTAATTTGTTGGACAGAAACTTACGGTCTCTTAAATTTCTTATTCCTGATCTAGATATTAATCTCTGGCACCGTCGTTCAATTAGTTCATTATGCATGTTGCATAAGATTTTTCATAACTCTGACCATCCTTTACATTCAGATCTCCCTGGACAATTCTATCCTGTTCGTAATACTAGGCAGGCAGTTAATTCTAATAGCCAGGCCTTCTCCATCACGAGGCCCAATACTACGCAGTACTCTAGAAGTTTTATTCCAGCTGTTACCAAGTTGTGGAATGATCTTCCTAATCGGGTGGTTGAATCAGTAGAACTTCAAAAGTTCAAAGTTGGAGCAAATGCTTTTTTGTTGACCAGGCGGACAAGGGTCTTTTTATAGTTTATTTATGACATATTTGTTTTTGATGTTGTTAATAGTTTATATATGACATGTCTGTTTTGACGTTGTTACTTATTTTAGAATGATTTATTGTTAATTTGTTCTCTTCATTTATTTATTTCCTTATTTCCTTTCCTCACTGGGCTATTTTTCCCTGTTGGAGCCCCTGGGCTTATAGCATCTTGCTTTTCCAACTAGGGTTGTAGCTTGGATAGTAATAATAATAATAATAAAGCTGTGATATATGTACGGCGGGGCATTTTCTTCCAGAAAAGGCCAGTTTCATCACAGTTAAACACTTGCTGAGGAATGTAGCCTCTCTGGAAATTACTTTCTCAAACTTCTTGAGGAATTCTTCTGCTGCTTTCTTGTCAGAACTGGCTGCCTCTCCATGCCTGACGACTGAGTGAATACCAGTCCTCTTCCTAAAACGATCAAACCACCCACGAGAAGCCTTGAACTCTTGGGGGGCTTGCTGCGACGTTCCTTCGTCTCCACCGTCTCTCTGAGCTTTGTGCGAAATTACCGATTGCGTGAGTGTATCACCAGCGATTTCCTTCCCTTTAATCCGTAGTAAGAAGGAGTCTCTCCATCTCGTCGTTGATTGAGGTCCTTCCACTGGCAAGGACAGTCATGCCTTTAAAAGATTTACTTGCTTTAATGGCTTCCTTGTTCTTGATAATTGAACCAATCGTGGACTGGTTACGGCCATACGTACTAGCGAGGGTAACGATGCGCATGCCTTCTCCGTATTTCTTTATTATCTCCGGCTTCGTTTCCATAGTAATCATCTTCTTACTTCTCCCTTTAACATCACTAGCAATCTTAGGATCCATGGCTAATTAATTAAAGTTATAATTAAGCACTAAAATGCACAAAAAATACGATATCGCAAGCACTCACACGAGATCAAGTCTTTACGAAACGCACACGAGATTCTGACCTCAGCGCGCGTACAACAAAGAGAGAGCGAGGCAGTATTCTCAGGCATTGTGGGAGGGATTTCGGCCAATAGCGTATCGGCATCTTAGTGATGCCGTGACGCTGACCAATAGCAGACCAGCTTCTTAGTGACATAGGCAGTGACATAAGAGCGTGGTGGTAGGCTAGTGACTCGCACAGTCGTACACGTAAAAACCGCCAAGTTTGGATTTTGGAATTCGATGCCGTAAGGTGGGGAAAATGTCGTAACAAGGGGACGAAAAGACATCGTATTCCACACCGTAACGTGAAAAAAATGTAGGCTGGGGACGGCGTACCCCGGGGGTCTACTGTACACTAAATACACTTTTATTTAATCTCTCTCTCTCTCTCGGAAAAAAATTAATAGACGTCTCTAACACTCTAACAGCGGAGAAAAACAAAAGAGAGAGAGAGAGAGATTTTATTTAAAGAGCATGTTAATGCTATGTTTAGAGAGACAGAAATAGAGAGAGGACTTTTTTAAAAGAGCTTGTTAATGCTCTTAGTTTTCTTTGCTTCACTTTCTTTCTTTCTGTTCATCACGCTGTCCCTTCTCACAAATGATCGTTGCCAACAATCTCTTTGTCCTTTATCCGTATCAACAAAAGGCGTTCCATCTCTTCCAGGGTATTGCTTCAACATTTTGAAATAATGGTGATCCCTTCGATGGTTTGACTGCTTTAATGGTGATCCCTTCGATGGTTTGACTGCTTTAATGGCTGCCTTCTGCTTGATGATCGTCGAGATCGTAGACATATTCCGGCCATATTGTTTAGCCAGATCACTCACATGCACACTGTTCTCATGTTTTTCTATAATTTCTTGCTTCAATTCTAATGAAAGAAGTGCCTTCTTCCTTTACTCACTACTACCTATACTGATACTTAGCTTCTTAGGCACCATAATTATAGGTAAAATCAAAAAGGAAATGTGAGAAAAGGAAGATAATAAGCACAGTTAATAACAGACCGAACAGAGGACAACCACACGATAGCACGAGAACAGAGAACAGAGCACTCGCCGTTCAATGGCGTCCCTTCCACGTGCTGCCATCTACTGGCGTAAGCAAGATCTACATCGGATGTTGGAGCATGACTTCGGGTGTCGAGACAAAAATTTGATCAAATTTTACTTCGGATGTTGGAACAATCGTATGTAAAGACAATCGTATGTAGAGGTTCCACTGTAGTGATGGCAGGTTGGCAGGTCTGAAAGGTGGATGGTCGATGTGCCCTTTGTAAGGACGAGCATCCATCGAAGGGGATCGCAAACGATCAGCAGAGAGGTCCAGGACCGAAGTCACAGGAGCCGTGACGATCAATGGATGAAGGTCAGATGACTGCAGCGGAGGCTCCTCTGCAGGGGACGGCTGCGACGACGATGAACCAAAGAGGCGCCTCTTCGCCGCTTTCCAACGAATGCGCCCTCTGGGGGCCGTTGGATCAGCAAGCTGACCGTGCGCCGCAGCAGTCCTCCGAAGAGGAGTCTCTATAAGAACTCCCCGAGGAAGAGAAACACTTGCAGGAGAGACAGACGTTGGACTTAGTTTCCCCCTCGAAGGATGTTCAGGAACGAGGGAAACTAAGTCGGCAGCAACCGTTGGAGAGTCTGGAGGGGCAGAGGAGTTGGATGATAACGCATGAGACACCTTTGACACAATAACGTTGACGAGGATAAGAGTATTTACCTCTGACGGCGACGATGACTGCTGAACAGAAGCACCCATGCGGATGAACTGTAGCAAAGCTTCCTTGGAGGGCGGACCCGTAAGCCCCAAGGAAGACCAAATCTGTAAAAGAGGGGTTAGTGACAAGGTGGGGGTGCTTCGCTAGGGGAAGCAACATCATTTCTCAAGAACAGGGGTTGGCCGACATTAACTTGGTCTACGCTACTACTCGACGGTCTCTCGTACGAGGCCGAACGAGTAGGAGCTTCGGAGACAGAAGAGGCCTTGGGTTTCTCTCCCTTCGAATATCCCGCTTGGACTTCTTCCGCCGTCACCCAAACCTCTCCCACTGGGAGGAAGACCACTCCCTACACTCATTACACTTATTTACACTATCACACCGTTGACCTCTGCATACAGGACAAAGGGTGTGAGGATCAGTCTCCACCGCCAACATAAACGTCCCACAAGGGCGGCCGGAGAGTCCAGAGCAGGTGCGCAATGGTCGCAGAAGTCAACTTCACAAACACACACCAAGAGAAAAAGAAAAAGCAAAAGTCATTAATGGCTGCCAACATTCGGCGAGGATGAAGAGCGGCAACGTCCGTTCACCATCCGAGCCGAAAGCAGAGAGCTCATCACAGGTGTGTGACGGGGGCGGTAGCAAGCTACCCTCCCCTACCCCCGCTAATTAGCAGTATGGGTAGTTAACTCTCATTAAAATTTAAAGGCTTGTCATTTCAGCTACGTCGAAAGTAATACCCCTATTATATAGCGTGGTTTGTATTCCAGTTATGGAACAAATTACAGTTATAATTTAACCCTGTTTTTCTTTCTTATTGCCTAGTTGAAGAAAATCTACATTAGGAGTAACCCATTTAAATGACTCGGAAGTTTGTAGCCATGTAGGAATAAAATCACAAATTTTAAGTAATTTGTATTTTTCCTAACAGTACTTACCTCGAACTACTTTCTTAGGAGTATCTGGGATCTCCTCCCTAACCGACCAAGAATTTTGCGTAGTTCCCCCTATCTCCATTTTCCCTTGTCGGGTCCCTCCGTGGCTGATGGATACTCGCCCTGAGGCGACCCAGGGTCAGCTCTCGAGAGTGCGCTGCTAGGTCTGTGTCGCCAGTAAGCATATGTTTAAGTACTATTTCGAACTCCTGTAAGACACTCGGGGCAGGATGGGTGGACAATAACCCGAAAGTAGTTCGAAGTAAGTACTGTTAGGAAAAATACAAATTACTTGAAATTTGTGATTTGTTCCAACACGGAGTACTTACCTCGAACTACTTTCTTAGGAGACTTACACTTTAGGAGGAGGGGATGGGCTTACAGGCCGGAAGACCCCCATTACCATCCCAGGACACGGGACCTAGATAGGAGGCTAGGTCTAGACGACACAATGGACAGGGTAGGAGAGTCGGGGGAAGCACGCAAAAGTCTACCTTTTGTATAACTCACCTTTATGCATAATCAGGACATGGGCTTCCACAGCATTCATCTCTCACATGGGAGGAGGAAAGGAAAGGGAAAAAGGGGTAGCAAGGAAAAGGGGGAGTAAGGAAGAAACTTGTGTCGCTTGCGATTACTTCCCTCAGACTACCCGGGGCTTTTAGCTTTAAACTTGTTGCATGGCGGAAATAACTGGACCAATGGAGAAGGAGTTCAGGGATTTCTTCGTACAGTCTTTCAGATAGTGAGCCGTAAAGGTGGACTGCCTGGACGATATACCTGCTCGCATGATTTGGCCCACTGCCATGTTGCTATCAAATGCCAAAGATGTGCTAAGGCCCCTAATATCATGGGGTCGCAGGGTACCAGGGACCGCAGACCCCTCACTGTCGTAAGCTCGCTTGATGACTTGCCGAAGCCAGAAGGAGATTGTGTTCTTAGACACTGCCCTCTTTACTGGGCCTGAAGAGACAAACAGACTTTTGATGGCTGGCCTGAGTCTGGCTGTCCTACTAAGGTATTTCCTGACTGTTCTCACTGGGCATAGGAGCAAGTCTTCCGTGTTGTCTGAGTGAGGGATTGCCGGAACCGAGAACTCCTCGAACCTTGGGTCCGCAACTGCCAGGTTCTGGGTTTTGGCCACAAATTCAGGCAGAAACTTAAAGGATAGGTCCTTCCACCCTTTCCAGTGAGAGACCTCGAAGGACAAGCTGTGGAGCTCACTCACATGCTTGGCTGAGGCTAGAGCTAGTAAAAACACTGTCTTGAGTGAGGTCTTTATCCACGATATCCTTAAGGGGTTCGAAGGGAGGCCTTGTCAAAACCTAGAGAACCTTGGCCACGTCCCACTGCGGGACCCTAGAGGCGCATGGGGAACAAGATTGCTCGAACTCCTGATGAGCATGGAAATCTGGCAAGAGGCCTCCAGGTCGATGCCTCTGAGTTAAAAAACCTGCCCAAGGGCAGCTCGGACCCCCTTGATAGCTGGAATGGAGACCCCAGGTCATCCCTCAGGTGGACCAGGAAGTCTGCAATCTTGTGGACTGATGCATCCAAGAGTCTCGGGTTCTATGTGGCACACCACTTCACAAACGTGGCCCACTTGGCCTGGTACACCACGCTCGAGGACTTACGAAGATACCCTGACATCCTCGAAACTGTATTCTCCGAGAATCCTTCCATCCTTAATAAGCGCTCGATAACCTCCACACGTGTAGCTAAAGGCACTGAGGGTTTTCGTGAAACCTTCTAAAGTGAGGCTGGTGCAGCAGATCTTCCCTTACTGGCAGGGGCCACGGAGGAAGGGTGGCCAGGTCCTGTAGATCCGCGAACCACTCCCTCTCCGGCCACCAGGGCGCTACCAAAGTCATCCTTGTGGCCCTTGATTGTCTGAGCCTGTTGGGCACCTGCCTGAGAATCCCGAAGGGGGGAGAGGCATATGCGTTGAGTCCGTCCCACGGGTGCTGGAAGGGGTCCTCGAACGCTGCTGCTGGGTCTGGCACAGGAGAACAGAACACGGGGAGCCTCATGGCGAACAGGTCTATTACCGGTGAGCCCCACAACTGGAGGACCTCCTGGGCCACTTACAGGTGTAGGGACCACTCCAATCCCACAACTTGCCCTGCCCTGCTGAGGCCGTCGGCCAGAACGTTTCTCTTCTACGGAATGAACCTGGCCGTGAGAATGATGTGGTTCCTCTCGGCCCATTCCAGGATCTGAGACGTGAGGTCGCACAGTTCCCTTGACCTCAATCCTCCCTGTTTCTTTATGTATGCCACCATGGTGGCGTTGTCGCACATGAGGGCAATTGAGTTTCCCTGAAGGTGATGGGCGAATGTTGCGAGGGCCTTTTGAACTGCCAGGAGCTCGAGCAGGTTTCTGTGGAGGGGCTTCTCCTCCGGGGACCACTTTCCCTCTGCTGTCTCTTCGAGCAGATGGGCTCCCCACCACTCCTTTGACGCGTCTGTGAAGAGCAACATCTCCGGAGGAGCGGACGCGAACGGTACCCCCTTTAGGGTGTTTGCCCTGTCGGACCACCAAAGGAGCATGTTCCTGGAGGCCGCAGTCATCCTGACTAAGTTCTGAGGAGGGTCTCCCGGTGACCAGAGGTCCTTCAGGTTCCATTCGACTGGCCTCAGCTTGAGCTTCCCCTGAGGAACTAACTTCTCCAGCGAGACCAGGTGGCCCACGAGTCTCTGCCAATCCTTGGCTCTCATCGGTGCATTTGTCAGGAATGGTCGTATAACATGATCCAGGTTGTTCAGCCTCTCTTGAGAGGGGAATGCCCTCGCTAATTGGGAGTCCAGGACCATCCCTAGGTACGTCATCCTGGTGGTGGGGACTAACTGGGACTTCTCTAAGTTGATGGTGACCCCCAGTTCTCTGCAGAACTGCAATAGCTTCGCCCTCTGCTCCTTTAAGGCTGCCTCTGAGGCTGAAAGCAGTAACCAGTCGACTATATACCTGATCAGCCTGATGCCCTGCTTGTGTGCCCAGGGTGATACTACGGTGAACACCCTCGTGAACACCTGAGGGGCCGTTGACAGGCCGAAGCAGAGGGTCCTGAACTGCAGAGACTGGGATCCCCACTTCACTCTGAGGAACGTCCTGCTGGAGGGGTGTAGGGGGATCTGAAAGTAGGCGTCCTTGAGATCCAGGGACATCATGAAATACCCTTCTCTCAAGGCTGCCAGTACCGACTTCGGCGTGACCATCTTGAAGGACGTCTTCTTGATGAACTTGTTCAGGGCCGAGAGGTCGATGACTGGTCTCCAACCTCCCGTAGCTTTCTCTACCAGGAAGAGCCTGCTGTAGAACCCCAGGGACGATTCCTGGACAGGTTGCAGTGCTCCCTTGTTCAACATGGCTGACACCTCTTCCTGCAAGGCTTCTCTCTTCTTGTGATCCTTGGGTGCCAGCCATTCTGCCCGATGTTCGGGAATCAGGGTGATACTACGGTGAACACCCTCGTGAACACCTGAGGGGCCGTTGACAGGCCGAAGCAGAGGGTCCTGAACTGCAGAGACTGGGATCCCCACTTCACTCTGAGGAACGTCCTGCTGGAGGGGTGTAGGGGGATCTGAAAGTAGGCGTCCTTGAGATCCAGGGACATCATGAAATACCCTTCTCAAGGCTGCCAGTACCGACTTCGGCGTGACCATCTTGAAGGACGTCTTCTTGATGAACTTGTTCAGGGCCGAGAGGTCGATGACTGGTCTCCAACCTCCCGTAGCTTTCTCTACCAGGAAGAGCCTGCTGTAGAACCCCAGGGACAATTCCTGGACAGGTTGCAGTGCTCCCTTGTTCAACATGGCTGACACCTCTTCCTGCAAGGCTTCTCTCTTCTTGTGATCCTTGGGTGCCAGCCATTCTGCCCGATGTTCGGGAATCAGACGGGGCGGGTTTGTCAGGAAGGAAATCCTGTATCCCTCCCTGAAGACTGTCACGGACGACGGGTCCGCACTGTTGTCCCGCCATGCTTGCCAATAACGTTTGAGGCATCCCCCCACCTGTGGCGTGGGAAGGTGTAGGGGGCCTCCCTTCCTATCTCCTTCTGGGGAGACGGTTTAAGCGACCCCGTCTTGAACCGGCGTATTTCTGCCTAAAGGAGGCCTGGGCTGGGGCACCACTTCTGCGGGAGGGCAGCGGGGATTGATGCCAGGAAGGGGAGGGGGCCTCCTGTCTAGCTAGTGGCGTAGGTGGGTAGGCCCCGTCCACCGATGGTCTCCTATAGGGAGGACGTCTTGCTGCTGACTGTCTGGGTTCCGTCAAGTCTTTAGGCTTCCCAACTCTCTCCATCGTTTTGGCTACTGCCTGAAGGGGGAACACGGTCTCACCCCTCACCGGAGCATTTCTTAGCAACTTTGCCTCACGTTCGTGAAGTCTACGGGGGAGACTGTTAAGAATCGTATCTCCCCTCCTTAACACCCAGTTTGCCGTCTGGGTCAGGGACTGGAAAGTAAGGAACTTCATCGCCTTCCCTCCTGAACGTATCAGTTCCTGTAGTAGGGCCTGATTCTCCAGCACTAAGAGATTGTGGAAGACCTGGAACCCTGCCAGGGTGCACGCCCACCAGTCCAGCCAGGAAGTCACATTTATGATGTCCTGTGAAGTGTCCTCCATTATAGCAGCCTCCGCTTGAGAGAAGACCACTGGGGCAGTAAGGCTCCTGTCATCTGCACTGCCCTGGTTTAAAGTCGCGACGGCTTCTTCTAACGTGCGAGGTCCCGCATGACGCCCGTCTGGCACATGAAACTTTTTCTAGGTCCTCATTCCAGGCAGGAGCTTGAAGGACCCTTGGGCTCTTAGGGAGTTCTTCTGCCCTACGACATACTGGTCGACGTGTTCCATGCCCAGGGCCACGTCCGGAGCCAAAGGTAGGGTCAAGGATGGTTTCTGTTAAACTGGTTTGTCTACCATCCTTCCCAAACACGAAAGCCAAGCCTGCTCTGATGACGGTTTAGGCTCGTCTAGCCTGCGGCGGTGCTGGATCAGTGCCAGGACCTTCCTGTAGGAGGACACTTCATCGGGGGAACATTCGCCAGTGTCCAGTAAGCCCTCTACCACTTGATCGTCCGTGTCGGCTGTATCCTCGATCAAGGATGGATCTGTGGGGGCGTCCGTATCCTTTTCCTCCGGCCGGCTCGACGGAGCGGCTGCCTCCATCACGGATGGAGCCGTCATGGGTCTACCTCCTCCCGGGGAAATCCGTGGAGAGTAACTGTCCTGTTGTGCCAGCGGCTGCATCCGATGCCTGGATGGAGCCAGTGAGACTATGGGCGTGGGCGCCATGCTGCCGGGCCGAGCCAGCGGCTGCCTCCGGTGGACGGATGGAGCCGGTAACTTGCCGGGCAAAGGAAAGGGAAAGTTAAAGTGTGCCAACGGCTGCATCCGATGGGCGGACGGAGCCGAAGAGACACTGGGGGTGGACCTTCCTGTAGGAGGACACTTCATCGGGGGAACATTCGCCAGTGTCCAGTAAGCCCTCTACCACTTGATCGTCCGTGTCGGCTGTATCCTCGATCAAGGATGGATCTGTGGGGGCGGCCATATCCTTTTCCTCCGCCCGGCTCGACGGAGCGGCTGCCTCCATCACGGATGGAGCCGTCATGGGTCTACCTCCTCCCGGGGAAATCCGTGGAGACTAACTGTCCTGTTGTGCCAGCGGCTGCATCCGATGCCTGGATGGAGCCAGTGAGACTATGGGCGTGGGCGCCATGCTGCCGGGCCGAGCCAGCGGCTGCCTCCGGTGGACGGATGGAGCCGGTAACTTGCCGGGCAAAGGCAAGGGAAAGTTAAAGTGTGCCAACGGCTGCATCCGACAGGCGGACGGAGCCGAAGAGACACTGGGTAAGGGCGCGGGAGCGTTTCCAGCGGCCACCGAGGCAGGCACTGGAGCGGCAAGAGCCCTGTTCGACCCACAAGGGGGAAAAGCCACTTTAACCCACTTCCTCTTGGAAGAATTCCTCTTCTTGTTCTTCCTCCTCATAACCTTGACCTTCTTCCTCGAAGGGCCTGCGAATGAGCTCGACTCCTTCCTCTTAGACCTCTTTCTCTACCTTCTCGTCTCCCGGCTGCTGGAGTCCTCCGACGATGACGAAATGTAGGACGAGGAGTCGTCCGAGGTAGATGAAGAGGAACAGGAGCTATCTGAGTCCTCTGTGTCTTCTGCCACCAACCTAGGGGCTTGTAATTGTGCTGCCGGGGTGACGGGTTGCAAGATGTCCAGCGGTAGAGAAGCCGAAGGTGCCGGGGGCGTGCGTAGCTCGAGAGGCAAACCAACCCGAAAACTCCTCCTCTTGCCGCATGGATGACCTGAAGGGCATTCTTGGTGCCGTCCACACAATGGAGTCGGGGTCTGAAGAGCACGTGGCCTGCCTTTCTTTGTCTAGCCCGGCCCTGGAAACCGCTGTTCCTGAAAAGCACAGCCACGATGGGGGGGAAGGAGCTGTTCCTGACCTTCCCCACACCGGGTCTTTACTGGAGACGGGTCCTGCGGGCACCAGAACCTTGTCTACGGAACACACTTCCGCCACACTAGCAGACTCCCCACTCGTCTGCGTAGGCAGAGTACAATTAGCATCAATTACATCAGACTCACGGGGAACGGCAATGGGCCGTTTCCCCACAACGGACTTACCTCGTCCCCTACTCTGGCTCTGGGTAGGGGTAGGGGAAGGAGAACCTCTCTCCGAAGGAGCTGAAGGCGACGTCAAGGGCGAGCTGATACCCGACTTCCTAGGAGACCGCTTCGAAGCCTTTTTCTTCTTTGTTGCGTACAAGGCCCACTGCAACTCCGGCCAGGACTCACACTCCAGACACGTGGAGGCAGGCGAGCACACACTGCCTCTACACGAGGAGCACAATGTGTGCGGATCGACATCGGGCTTAGAAAGCCAAGCCTCGCAAGACTTCGGCCTTGGGCCCGGGACAACGACGCTGGGATTCCATACGTGAATACACGAATACACAAGCAACACAAGGAAAGGATGTGAATGGGGAAAGCACAAACGGAGGGAAAGCACAAAGAGAACACGTAGAACACAATGGTGGGTCGGACGGGATGTTAGAGAGAGCGGCAAGATGTTATCTACGCCGCGACCAGATGCTTATTGGCGACACAGACCTAGCAGCGCACTCTCGCGCGCTGACCGAGTATCCATCCGCCACGGAGGGACCCAACAAGGGAAAACGGAGATGGGGGAACTACACAAAATTCTTGGTCGGTTAGGGAGGGGATCCCAGATACTCCTAAGAAAGTAGTTCGAGGTAAGTACTCCGTGTTGGAACAATCCTGTTTTAAGTACCCTTAAAAGTAAGTCTTCCTATGGACTACAATATTTTAAAATCTAAGCATAGACCTGATAACATCACAGAAAACATGGTATGAATCACTTTAAAAGGATTAGGAACCCCTAGCAAAAGTGTTGATAAAGCCATGAGCACTATTGTACAATAAAATCTGATGTAGTTTAAGACTACTCAGTAAATATTAATCACAAACTATACAAAATGCACCAATGAAAGGTAATGTTCAGTAAACTAAAAAAGGAAATTTAGTAAAACAAGCAAAGTGCACCAGCACTGAATGTAAGAATGCTAAAAGCTTGGGTTACATTTTATATGCACTAATATCAGAAACTAACTTAAACTTACTTACCCTTTGAAATATGTCATGCCAATTAATTGGCTGGTATTTATCGTCCTGATTCCTTCTTCGAGGCATGGTGAAGCCCAACAAAATCTAAAAAGAAATAAAAAATGGAGTTTTTATGATAAAACAAAGTTTTATGAATACTTACCTGGCAGTTATATATACATAGCTAATTATCTCTATTTCGGCAGAATTTTTCTAAAACTAGGCAACCGCCTTGTGGTGGTTGGGTGGTAACACCCGTTAAAGGGTGGTAGGAGGAATCATTCCCGTTTTCTGTTCTTCAGTTCATCTCTGCCGGCCGGATCGACAACACGTTGGTCCGTCATTAAGAGTTTTTCTTCGCTTTCCCTGCTCGGTGTACCAGTCTGCTTTTTTGGTGAAGTACTCTGATTTGGGGTTTTGGCGATCGTTGTATTTTGTTTTCTCTTAGCTTTTTTTTTACTGTTTTTCATTATGAGTGAAAAGAGTCATTACCGTATCTGTGCGAATGAGGAATGTAAGGTGAGACTACCGAAAATGGCGGTAGATCCTCACACAGTTTGTTCTAATTGTAGGGGTTTTGTTTGTGCCCTTGATAATAGGTGCGGGGAATGTAAGGTTTTGGATGAGAAAGATTGGTTAATTATGAAGCGCTATGTGCGTAAGCTAGAGCTCGATAGAGTTAGGAGAGCTTCTAGGTCTAAGTCTAAGTCTGTTAGTGGTAAGGAAGACGAACTTAGCGTAGATTTATCTATTGATCCTATTATTGATTCCTCTTTGGAAGTTGATCCTTCCCTTGAGGTAGTAACTCCTGCACCTCCTACAGGTTCCGTATCTACGGATGACCCTCGGTACGCTAGCCTGGCGGCCGAGTTGAAGGCCATTAAAGAACAACTGGAGGCCTTTAAAGGTAAGGAAAGTGAAAGTGCTTGTGTTAGTGCAGTGGAGGTGGCGACTGACCGAATCTGTCATACCCCTAGGCCTAGACCTCTACCAAGCTCCCAGGACCAAGGGAGAAGGTACGTCGATGACCGAAAGGGGGTGAGAGGTACGTACCCTCGGTCAGCCGTCGCCTCAGACAGTCCTGTTGTCGATTCCCAGGCTGCTCTTGACCGTCACGGGAAAGACGTGTCGGATGTGTTGTTTTCTTCTCCGAATTCGTCCAGACGTAAATGGAAGTATGAAGCTTCAAGACCTACTAAGAGGAGATGGAACCGCGACGAACGGTCTCGTTCTTTCTCTCCCGGTTCTAGCAGTTATGAACCTTGTCCGTCGGAGGATGATTTCGACTCCGTGCCTGTGAAAAGGACGAAGCCTGCTGCCGAAGATACGAGTGTTATTCGTCAGCCCCCCCCTTCGGGTCCGCAAGACCCAGCTGATGTTGCTAAATCCTTTATGTCTGTCATGCAGGAACAACTTTTGACTTTAGTACAAGCCTTTAGCCGCCCTCACGCCCAGTCTGACAGACGTAAAGACGACTCGTTGCCGATTAAGAAGTCTGCTTCTAAGAGAGAACGGAGTTCTTCTTTAAAGAAAACTTCTCCCTCTCTACGCCAGGATGAGGAATGTGTGCTTTCGCCAGGCGATACTTCTTCGCGATACCAGGGCGATACGTTTTCTCGTTCTCGATACCGGGACGATACCTTATCGAACGACGCTGCTTCTCGTTCTCGATACCAAGACGATACCGCCTCCCGTTCGCTTCGCCACGACGATACCTCCTCTCGTTCGCTTCGCCACGACGATACCTCCTCTCGTTCGCTTCGCCACGACGATACCTCCTCTCGTTCACGACGCCACGACGATACCGACCCTAGTTCTCGACGCCACGACGATACCGCCTCTCGTTCACGACGCCACGACGATACCGCCTCTCATTCTCGCCGCCACGACGACAGAACGACTCTGCCTCTCGTTCTCGGTCCCAGGGCGATACCACCCTGCCTCTTCGGGACGATACTGCCTCTCGTCCCAAGGATTCTTCTAGCGCGGGACTCCAGGATGCAACCCGTCTTTTGCAGGATGATGCCTTTGATTTGCCCTTGTCGGGTTCTAAGGATCCTTCTTCTCTTTCGAAGGATATTGCAGATGTGGATCAGGACCTCGAGGATGTTTCTGATGACGATGATAATCCTGCCGACGCTGTGGGAGATTACAAAGTTCTCTCTCGCTCCCTTCTTGAACTTTTTGGAGAGGAATTCCAACCTGCTGCCTCTCAATCTCCTCAGTCCCAATTTAACAGAAAGAAGGCCAAGAAACAGTCGGCCTTCATCAAGATGAAGCTGTCTATCTCCGCAAAGAAGGCTCTCACGAAGATTGATGACTGGATGATGGAGCGGAGACAAACAGTTAAGACTTCCTTCTCGTTTCCACCAGCTCGTCTTGCTTCAAGAGCGGGTATGTGGTATGCAACTGGAGAACCTTTGGGTCTGGGAGTGCCTTCCTCCTCCAAGGGTGACTTCTCTGGTTTAGTGGACTCTGCTAGAAGGCATGCTCTCAACTCAGCCAAGGTCATGTGGTCGATGTCGGAGCTGGATCATCTCGTCAAAGGTATTTTTAGAGCCTTTGAGGTTTTTAGTTTCCTAGACTGGTCGCTTGGGACTCTCGCAAGGAAAACTGAACAGATGGAAGGATCTAGGGACCTTACCAGTATTATGTCCTGTATGGATAAGGCCCTCAGAGATGGGGCGAATGAGTTGGCTGCTCTGTTCTCAGCTGGGGTCCTAAAGAAGAGAGCTCTGCTTTGCTCTTTTGCTTCTAGGTCTGTTACCAATGCTCAAAAGTCTGAGCTTCTTTACGCCCCCCTCTCTCAACATCTTTTTCCCGAGTCCCTGGTTAATGACATTACGCGTTCTCTGGCCCAAAAAGCCACCCAAGACCTTTTATCTCGTTCTGCTCGTAAGCCCTTGGCAGCCCCTCCTTCTTCTTTGAAACAGGAGGAAAGGAGATTCCAGCAGCCCTTTCGGGGCAGGACTACTTCAAGACCAGATTTTAGAGGGAGAAGGCAAGATTCAGGACCAAGATCTACCAGGGGTTCTTTCAGACCTCGCTCCAGAAAATGAAGTTCGTCTCCTCCAGACAGTAGGCGCAAGACTGTCAGGTTTTTGGCAGTCTTGGAAGAGGAGAGGGGCGGACACCTGGTCCCTCTCAGTCATCAAGGAAGGATACAAGATCCCCTTTCTGAAAAAACCTCCTCTCGCAGATGCTCCGCTGGCCTTAGTAGCCCGGTACTCAGATCCTGGGAAACAGAAGGCCCTAGTAGACCTTGTCAACCAAATGCTAGACAAGGGGGCGATAGAACCGGTTCGGGATCTAGCCTCCCCAGGCTTTTACAATCGCCTGTTTCTGGTCCCCAAGAACTCGGGCGGATGGAGACCCGTCCTGGATGTCAGCGCTCTCAACGTATTTGTGGAGAAGACAAAGTTCTCCATGGAGACGACTCAGTCGGTGCTGGCGTCAGTACGTCCAGGGGACTGGATGGTGTCCCTCGACTTGCAGGACGCATATTTCCATGTCCCCATCCATCCGACTTCGAGGAAGTACCTGAGATTTGTATTGGAGGGCAAGTGCTTCCAATTCAGAGCTCTTTGCTTCGGTCTCAGCACGGCTCCTCAAGTCTTCACCAGGGTAATGGCGAATGTGTCAGGTTGGCTGCATCAGGAGGGGATAAGGATATCCTTCTATCTGGACGATTGGCTGATTCGTTCACGATCGAGGGAGAAATGTCTGGAGGATTTACGGAAGACTTTTATGATGGCTCAAGATCTAGGCCTGGTCATCAACAGGGAGAAGTCTCAGATCAGACCGAATCAGACTATTCTCTATTTGGGGATAGTTCTGAATTCAGTTCTTTTTCGGGCTTCTCCCTCTCAGGAAAGACAGACCAAGTGTCTCGTAAAAGTCAGAACTTTCCTGGACAAGAAGAGATGCACTGCGAAGGAGTGGATGAGTTTGCTGGGGACTCTATCCTCCCTTGAACAGTTTGTCTCTCTGGGGAGACTCCACCTAAGGCCTCTTCAGCACTTTCTTTCGAAGACATGGAACAGAAAGATGCAGGAAGACTCCTTTTCCTTCCCCATTCCAATAGAAGTCAAGACTCTTCTGAAGTGGTGGCTGGACCCAACCTTGTTAGGGGAAGGGATCTCCTTACACAAGAGGAACCCAGACCTAGTGTTGTTTTCAGACGCATCAGAGTCAGGCTGGGGGGCAACACTAGGAAGCAAGGAGGTCTCAGGCTATTGGGAAGGAATTCAGCTGGGATGGCACATCAACAACAAGGAGCTGATGGCCATTTTTCTGGGGCTAAAGGCCTTCAAGGACTTGGTGTCTGGGAAGATTGTGGAGGTCAACTCAGACAACACCACAGCTCTTGCTTACATCAGGAAGCAAGGAGGGACTCACTCTCTGTCTCTCTTCGAGACAGCAAGAGAGCTCCTTCTTTGGGCGAAGGAGAACAGGATAAGCCTGCTGACGAGGTTTGTTCAGGGACAGAAGAATGTGAGGGCGGACATGCTCAGCAGGAAAGGGCAGGTCCTTCCCACAGAATGGACCCTCAACCAACAGGTCTGTCAGAGTCTCTGGAGGCTGTGGGGGAGACCCCTCATCGATCTTTTCGCCTCCAATTTATCCAAGAGGATCCCCATCTATTGCTCCCTAGTTCCGGACAGAGAGGCAATAGCAGTAGACGCCTTTTTGATGGATTGGACGGGGATGGACACTTATGCTTTTCCCCCGTTCAAGATCATCAATCTGGTAGTCAGGAAATTCGCCCTCCTCAATTCGGGACGGCTGATCCTGATAGCTCCGTTCTGGCCGATGAGGGAATGGTTCACGGAGGTGGTGGACTTGTTGATGGACTTTCCAAGAAGCCTCCCTGCAAGTCAAAATCTGCTCAGACAACCCCACTTCGAGAGATATCATCAAAACCCCCTCGCTCTCAATCTGACTGCCTTCAGACTATCGAGAAGCTCGTCAGATCGAGAGGCTTTTCAGCGCAAGCTGCGAAAGCTATCGCCAGAGTGAGGAGGGTCTCTTCGCAGAGGGTCTACCAGTCCAAGTGGGAGACTTTTAGGGCTTGGTGTAGGAAGCACAAGATTTCCTCATCCACTACCTCTGTGAGCCAGATTGCGGATTTCTTGTTGTACCTCAGACAGGACGCTAAGCTAGCTGTGTCCACTATCAAAGGGTACAAAAGTATGCTCTCTTCCGTCTGTCGGCATAGAGGCTTGGACTTGTCTCGCGATAAGGACTTACATGACCTCTTTAAGTCTTTTGAGACGACCAAGCAGACCCAGTTAAAGCCCCCTTCTTGGAACCTTGATGTGGTTCTTAAATTTCTGTGCACCAAGAGATTTGAGCCCATCTCACAGGCTCCCCTTAGGGAGGTTACCAAGAAGACCCTCTTTCTTTTGGCCTTAGCAACAGCTAAAAGAGTTAGTGAAGTCCATGCAATTGAAAAACAGGTAGGCTTCAATCTGAATGGGGCAGTTTGTGCCTTGAGATTAGACTTTCTCGCTAAGAACGAGAACCCTTCTAAGCCCTGGCCGAGGACCTTTGAGGTTCCTAACTTGACCAACCTAGTGGGTCAAGAGCAAGAGAGGCTGCTCTGTCCAGTACGAGCCCTCAAGACCTACTTGTCTCGCACGAAAAGTGTGAGAGGCTCTTCTAGCTCCCTGTGGTGTTCTGTGAAAGATCCTCAAAAGCCCCTTTCCAAGAACGCTTTGTCCTTTTTCCTGAGGGAAGTGATAAGAGAAGCGCATCTCTTGTGTGAGGAGGAACACTTCGGACGTTTAAAAGTGCAAGCTCACGAAGTGAGGGCCATTGCGACCTCGCTTGCTTACCGCAAGAACATGTCGCTCCGTCAAATTATGGATGCGACATTCTGGAGGAGCAACTCTGTGTTCGCCTCTCATTACCTCAGAGAGGTGAGGGTGGATTATGAGAAATGTTATACCTTGGGACCATACGTAGCTACGGCTTCTGTATTAGGCAAAGGAGTTACTACCTCCCCTCAACCTTAGTTTTGTTTACTTGTACATAGGTTGGTGTATTTTTTATTGGTTGTCTGAGGACTTCGACTTGTGTACAGTCACCTCAGTCTAGTTAGATAATTTTTATCTACTTTGCAAATGATAGGTGGTTGGTTTGGTAAAGTTGCGGTTTTTTATTTTGGGCAATAGGTAGTCCTGAAGTCTAGTCAGATTGTTGGTCTCACCCCGTTGACAGACTCGATTGAGTGTTTTCAGCACTGCAGGTCACATCCTGGCTGACACTCCTAAGGGAAAGCGACTCAAGAGGCAGGAACCTTTGAAGTCAGCTACCTTAGCAGGTAAGGAATTAAGGTGTTTATTTATCCTACAACTTTTTTGGTTGTTTCCCCAACGATGTTACTGTCTATCACCCTCCAAAAACCTTACTTTTTACTGAATTCCATATAATAGTGAATATTCCATCACGTACACCGCTTACCTCTCAGTACCTGCTCCTAGTAACCAAATTTTAAAAGGATTCAGATTTATCAGTCTATGCATACTGGGATGCAATTGACAAAACCTGGCCTGCAACAAAATCTATCATAGCAGCAAAATATATCGTAACACCAAAGACAAATAACTACAGTATTGAATTTGTTTAATAAATTTACTCTTGTAAAAAACCATTAATAAATCTTGTAATATAAATACAGTAACTAATAATATCACTCCCCAAAGCTAATCGCGCACAAGTTGACTACATTTTTAGCCACAGAAACTACTGTACACTAACAATTTGGTAAAATGTTATTTTCATTATAAAATAAATTTTTGAACATACTTACCTGGTAGTTATGTATATAGCTTACGTCCCTGACGTCACGACAGAAAAACTAAAAAAACTTGCGCCAATCGTCAATTGGATAGCCAGATGTACCACCATGCGCCCCTAGCAAGGTATCTAGAAACCATCCCATAGATATCCATATTTCCCATGCTTCTAGTCTCTAGAGGGGAGGAGGGGGGGATATTTAATTATACATAACTACCAGGTAAGTAGGTTCTCTGATAGGGAAGCAGGGATATCTCTCAAGATTTACTTCAATCCCCAGATCCCGGTAAACTCGAGGAGCTATCTCGGTGATGACAAAGGGAAGCCACCGAATCTGTTAGGATCAGCCAATCATTCCAAAGTCTTCGGAAAATGAGGCGGACTTTCTGTAGGATGATGTCAATGATCATGCACAGGAGTACCCGTCTCCGATATGGAAGCAAGGATTACTTCTTCAGATTTACCACAATCCTCTGATCGCAGCAAATTCAAGGAGTTTGTGTTGAAGAAGGGAAGCCACTGAGTCTGCTATGATCAGCCAGTCGTACCGGAGTCTTCGAAGACGGATGCCAATCCTGTAGGCCAGGTTGAAACTAGGGTAAAAACTCTCATGGAAACCCGAAGCACCGCACCTTAAACTGATATTGCCCGTACGATCCTTAGATACTTTTCTTGATGACGGATGTACTGGTATCTGGGAGTATGCATCCTAGGGGTCCAGCATGCACAAGAAGTCCTGTGATCTTACTGCTGGCTTGACAGTGTGTGCCGTCTCCATGCTGAACGGAGTCTGTTGAACAAACTTGTTCCAAGAGAGGTCGAATTCTGGAGACTTCTATAGGAAAATTGACTGTAGAAGCTTGGAGATTCTTTGATTAAACATGCAGCCATGCAACGATGATGTAACGGTCAAGTCTGGACGTCCGTATGGATGTTCAGATTCACATAGATTACAGAGGAAACCGCCATCGCACCTTAACAGGTGGATGGGATATGAAGATGTGCATGCTCTTTGTAGCCGAGCTGCAGATTTTCTGCCGTTGTAATTGACCTCGGTAACTCAGGGAGGTTTGCAAACAACACGTGTTCGCATAAGTCCTTATAGGAGAAGGCTCTTCATTCAACTTGGATCCCCTGATCACGAGACGGAGATCCGTGGAAGGCATGAGAGTTTGGTGAGGGGTCCTGTGCTATCCATCAAAAGGATTGACTACAGGGACTGAAGGAGTCCTGTTGGTTGGACGAGACATGTTGGTTGAATAAGAGATGAGTACTCCGAATTAGTCGGAGGGGATCACAGCCACTACAGAGTATACCTAACTCAGACAAGAAAGGTGTTACCCCAATAGAAGACATCCGGACGATGCTTCGGACTTTGAATTCCTATCGCTGGCTAGGTGAACTTAGGTTGGGGGAGAGCGTCATCGTCAGAACGCTGATGAATAAAACCAAGGTAAAGCAGTAGGTTGCCTGAAATATATCCTTCTGAGAGGAGAATCCCGAGGATGGAGGGTTGAAGTCGCTTTCACAAACTGTGAGGGAACCTAGCCCAACAAAGATTGGGTATAAGATGAGAGGATTCGTCAAATCTACGTTTGCTATAGTTCGTAAATGTAAGCATGATTTGATTCAATCCACTAGACAATATTGGGGATGAAAATGAATAGCTACGAGGAGTTATGCCTTACAAGACTGTTGTCCCATGCCGGTGGGAAGGAGCAAAGAGGAGATCACAAGTAATCGAACCCCGAAACCGTGAAATGATCCAACGAGCTCTTCAACTCGTGGAGAGAAGTTGGGGAATAAACTCCTGAAAGATCAATTTCCCTCGGGACATGTTCCAATTCATAGGGGAAGGCAGCAGTAGCGAGAGATCGGAAGACTTCTATTGTGGCAACCGCTGTGTAGAACTATGTTCTATCTACCTGCTGAGATCCAGCAGCGAATGGGTGAGAGCATTTGCAATTAACGTAAATCTTGCCATCTAATGAAGATGTCAACTTGTAAGGTAACAGCATACCAAAACAAATGACCAAAGAAGGATAGAAACAGTAAGCAGAGGAGGCGACCTAGTCGCTAAAGCACATGGCACGTCAGGCCATTAGTAGTACTGTAGTACAGTAGTAGCAGTGGTAATATGACAAATTCGTAGATAATTTGTATTTTTCCTAACTATACAAACGTTAGCTATTTAATAGGGATATTACTTTCAGCGTAGCTGAAATGACGAGCCATTAATTTTTAACGAGGGTTTACTACCCACACCGCTAGTTAGCGGGGGTAGGGGAGGGTAGCTTGCTGCCCTCCCCCTCTCACACACCTGAGCTTGAGCTCACTTTGCTTAGAGGTAGGACTTCAAGGGGGATATGGCTGGCGGGCAAGTTTGGATAAATAGCTAAGGTTTGTATAGTTAGGAAATATACAAATTATCTACGAATTTGTCATTTGTTCCGTAACTGGAATACAAACCACGCTATTTATTAGGGGTGACTCACCCATTAGGAAGGGTGGACGTCCCAGCCAGTCTGGATTTTGGCTTTGCCCAGGGGCTTGTTATTTGAGTGTGTAAGCACCCAAGAAATAAGGAGTCCCTGAGCCTCGCTAGAGTCTTGCTACTCAAGGACTGCGGCATACGCAAGCTGTGTGTGAAGGTATGAAGAATTATGACTTGTCCTAGAAAGTTGTTCTGAAGTTCTTTAGATGGAAACTTGTAGACTAGGACTCTCCCAATATCACCTCGTCAGGGTATGGGGACGTAACTATTAATCTTAATGCTAGGAACACAAGGGAGCATAGTTTACCTGCAGTGGTTTGAGGTCAGCTATGCAGAGAACCCAGGATGCTGCTTTTCCCAAGAGAGGGGATGATGAAGAAAAGAATAAGGGCCAGTCAAACCAATTCATTCATGCAGACTAAAACTGGGTAACAATGCCCTCAACCTTCTACTACTTGTCCAATAAGGAGCTTGAGGTTTTAAACCAGCTGTTGTGCAGCCACCACAGGGCCGATAGAAAACGTATCAAGTCTCCTGTGGGTCATGTCTTGCAGGTAGTGGGATGTGAATGTTGTTTGACGTTTCCACACCCCAGCTTGAAGAACCTGCGTCACTGAAAAATTTCTTCTGAAGGCCAGGGACGTAGCTATGCCCCTGACATCGTGTGCTCTAGGGCGACGTGACGGAGGAGAGTCTGGATTCAAGGCCAGGTCAATGACCATACGAATCCATGCAGAGATGGTGTTCTTGGTGACCCTCCTCTTAGTCCTTCCTGTGCTGACGAATAGTGCTGGCACATGAGGACGGGCTGCAGCTGTTCTTTTGAGGTACAGCCTCGAGCTCCTTACTGGGTATAGTAAGAGATGGTCTGGGTCATCTGTTACAGTACGTAGACTAGAAATCCGGAAGGAGTCGAATCGTGGATCCGCCACTCCAGGATTCTGAGTCTTAGCAATAAACTCAGGGACGAAGCTGAACATTACCTCCCCCCATCACCTTGAATGGGCGATGTCATACGAGAGACCATGAAGTTCGCTGACTCGCTTGGCCGAGGCCAAAGCTAGCAGGAATATCGTCTTCCAGGTTAGGTGGTGATCTGATGCCTGGCGTAATGGTTCATAGGGAGGTCTCTTAAGAGACCTGAGAACTCGAACCACGTTCCATGGGGGAGGTCTCACTTCCGACTGAGGGCAGGTGAGTTCATAACTACATATGAGTAGAGAAAGTTCTAGCGATGAAGAAATGTCCACTCCTTTCAGCCTGAAGGCTAGACTTAAGGCTGAGCGATAGCCTTTCACTGCCGAGACTGAAAGGCGCATTTCTTCACGCAAATACACGAGGAAATCCGCTATTGTTGGAATAGTGGCATCGAGTAGAGATACCCCTTCCACGACACCAACCACAGAAGACTTTCCACTTTGCTTGGTAGACTGCTGCCCAAGACTTTCGCAGGTGTCCAGACATCCTGACAGCAACTTGTTGCAAAAATCCTCTCTCAGAGAGAAGATGCTGAATAGTCTCCAGGCGTGAAGTCGTAGTGAACCTACGGCTTTGTGGAAGATGTTGGCGTGTGGCTGTTTGAGTAGATTGTGTCGTGGAGGGAGTTCTCTTGGTAGCTCCGTTAGGAGTTGCAGAAGGTCCGGGAACCATTCCGCATGATGCCATAGCAGAGCTATGAGGGTCATTGAAAGATTGACCGATGTTCTGGTCTTGTTGAGTACCCTTCTCATCAGACATAACGGGGGAAAGGCGTAAACGTCGATGTTGTCCCACTGTTGTTGGAAAGCATCTTGCCAGAAAGCCTTGGGGTCTGGGACTGGGGAACAGTACAGCGGAAGCCTGAAGTTCAGGGCCGTTGCGAAAAGATCCCCAGTCGGAGAACCCCACAAAGTCAGGATTTGTTGGCTACTAGATGATCCAAAGACCACTCGGTACTCCCTATCTAAGATGCTCTGCTCAGATTGTCGGCGAGCACATTCCTTTTGCCCGGAATGAAGCGTCCCGATAATGGTATCGAGTGGAATTCGGCCCATCTCAGTATCTTTACTGCTACGTGGGATAGTTGCTGCGAAAAAGTACCTCCTTGTTTGTTGATGTAGGCCACTACTGTGGTGTTGTCGCTTATCACCACCACAGAGTGACTTGCCAGGTACTGTTGGAACTGTTGAAGGGCCAGAAAGACGACCTTCATCTCTAGGAGATTTATATGGAGGTATTTTTCTGACTCTGACCAGAGGCCTGAGGCCATGTGGTGCAGCACGTGGGTCCCCCACCCTTTTTTTGAAGCGTCTGAAAACAGCATCAAATCCGGGGGGAGGACGAGAAGATCCACTCCCTTTCGTAGGTTCTCGTCTGCCACCCACCACTGGAGATCCGTCAGTTCCACAGGTCCCATGGGGATCTGAATGTCCGAGAAATCATACGCTTGATTCCACCAGGACTTGAGTTGCCACTGGAGGGATCTCATCCTGAAGCGACCATTGGGAACTAGACGGGCCAGCGTTGAAAGGTGACCGATGAGACGTAACCACGATTGGGCTGGAAGTTCTTCTCGTCTGAGAAAAGGACTTGCGACCTTCCTCAGCCTTGCTATCCTGTCGTCTGATGTGAAGGCTTTGTGGAGATTGGTGTCTATAATCATGCCTAGGTATACCAGTCTTTGAGTGGGAAGCAGTGAGGACTTCTCAAGATTTACCATGATCCCCAGATCTTGGCAAAGTCTCAGAAGTTTGTCTCGGTGTTGAAGAAGGGATGACACCGAGTCTGCTAGGATTAACCAGTCGTCCAGATAACGGAGGAGACGGATGCCAATCCTGTGTGACCAAGATGATACTAGGGTGAACACACTGGTGAAGACTTGTGGTGCTGTCGAGAGACCGAAGCACAGCACCTTGAACTGGTACTTTCTGTTGTCTAGGCTGAATCTCAAGTACTTCCTTGAAGACGGATGGACTGGGATCTGGAAGTACGCGTCCTTTAGGTCCAGTGTGCACATGAAGTCTTACGGTCTTACTGCTAGTCTGACCGTGTCAGCCGTCTCCATGCTGAACGGAGTTTGTTCGACAAACTTGTTCAGAGCTGAGAGGTTGATGACTGGTCTCCAGCCTCCAGACGCCTTCTTTACAAGAAAGAGTAGACTGAAGAAGCCTGGAGATTCGTCGAGGACCTCTTGGAGAGCGCCCTTCTTCAACAGGGTCTGGACTTCTGCCCGAAGGACTTGCCCCCTTGCCGATCCCATGGCAAGGGAGCTTAATGACACTGGATTCATCGTCAGGGGAGGTAGAGATGTTATGAACGGGACGCGATATCCTAGACTGATCACGGAGATTGTCCAGGAATCGGCCCCAAGTTGCTTCCACCTGTTTGAGCAACTTTGTAGGTATCCCCCCACTGGTGGACATGCAGGGGGACTGCCTATCCTAGCGGTTGTGGCCTCGGCTGCTCCCACTAGGATTCTTGCCTCCCCTGGAGGACTTTTTGCCTTTCCTTTCTTTGACAGGAAAGGGCTTAGACACCACGGTCTTCGCTGCTGTCGTCGTTTTAGCGGTCTTGACTGGACGGGACTGCTGTGGTGCTGGAGACTTATAGGGTTTATATGTTAAAGCCCTATGAAGAAGGGTCTTGATGAGACTTCCGCCACCTCTCAGCAGCATGTTCCACATCCTTAGGCTCAAACAAGATGGATCCCTCTAAAGAGGAATGTCTGAGCCTATTGATCTCGGTGCTAGGGACCTTCTGATGGAATCTCTCAGCTACTGCATCCCGATGTTTCAGAATGGTATTTGCCCACAAGTTCGAGACTTGGTGGGCCAGAAACTCGATCGTGCGAGTACCTGAGAGAAGAAAGGTCTCCATAGCTTTCCTGGTACGTTCATTGGAGAAATCCTCAGAACGTATCAGGATACCTAAGGTCCCCAACCAGATATCGAGCCACGAAGTGGCTTGCATAGCACACTTCGCAACTTTCTCCTGGTTAAGGATCTCGGTTGCCGAGAATGAGACCTGCCGGTTGGAGAGTCTCTCAAGAGGGACTCCCCTAGTAAGCTCTTCCAACAAGTGGTGAAGAGGAAGAGCTAAATAAGGCTCCTTAAGGATCTCAAAGTACCTCCTCTGCTGTACGCGAGGAGGTGGGAGGAGCTTGTTGGTGGCACTGGAACGGTTGGAGGAGGACATCTCGGAGAGCTGTACAGAGATCTTGTCCCTGGTACTCTTGACCCCCTTAAGACCAGGGCAGTGCTGCACTGGTCTTGGAGGGTTTCTGAGTACCAAAGACACGGTCCAAGACCGTGTCCTTGCCCTCTCGAGGAGGGATCTCTGGGTCGGAAAACCCGTTGAGAGCCCTCATTAGAGTCAGAACTTGCCAAAACGCATGTTCTGACTCTTGCCGGTCTCCTCCTGATGTAGGACTTGCAACGAAGTCTCATGTCCCCAAAGGCTCTTCTTGTGAAGAGTCGCGGACGTTCTCCGAGTGGCTAGCTGGCTCCATCCTAGTCCTAGTAGAGGACTTCGGCAATGTTTTAGAGTCCTTAGATTCCTTCATGGGAAGGATGTAGGACTCCAACATTGACGAGGACGGCATGTTCCTTTCAATCCCCGCCAGAGAAGACATCTCGGCGCGAGGAGAGGTTTCCCTCATTGGTGCAATGGAGGAAAGTCTCTCCTCGCGTGATTCCCCCGAGGACGGGAAATCTTCGTCCGAAAGGGAAGGAGAGACAGTCTGGGGGAAAGAAGGAACCTGCTTCAAAGGCTTGCGTGGAGTCAGTTTTGCCCTTGGAGAAGTTACCGCGTCTGGAACTCCTCTTTTTCTCTTCAAAGGGGTAGAAGCAGCCATGGATCTGTGCCCTAATTCAGAGAAGACAGGCTTGAACACCTGCGTTACGGCTCTGATCAGTGCATCGAACCAGGGCTGTTGGCTGACAGACACGCTGTCAGACATACCCCTTGAAGGGACAGGAATTGAAGGATCCCTGGGAGGAGTTCTCATCATTGATGGGTTTGCCTGAAAAGGCTTTGGGATCCTGGACCCCTCTAGATGTTCCCCTTCTCCCACAATGCGCACAGGTATGTGTTTGCGGGGAGGGGAATGAGGCGATGGTGACCTTGCCGTGCGTAGTTACGCAGTCTCGCGCGCGGGAGGATATTGACGCTCGTGCGAGGGAGAGTAATGGTGCTCGCGCGAGGGAGAGTAATGGTGCTCGCGCGAGGGAGAGTAATGGTGCTCGCGCGAGGGAGAGTAATGGTGCTCGCGCGAGGGAGAGTAATGGTGCTCGCGCGAGGGAGAGTAATGGTGCTCGCGCGAGGGAGAGTAATGGTGCTCGCGCGAGGGAGAGTAATGGTGCTCGCGCGAGGGAGAGTAATGGTGCTCGCGCGAGGGAGAGTAATGGTGCTCGCGCGAGGGAGAGTAATGGTGCTCGCGCGAGGGAGAGTAATGGTGCTCGCGCGAGGGAGAGTAATGGTGCTCGCGCGAGGGAGAGTAATGGTGCTCGCGCGAGGGAGAGTAATGGTGCTCGCGCGAGGGAGAATAATGGTGCTCGCGCGAGGGAGAATAATGGTGCTCGCGCGAGGGAGAATAATGGTGCTCGCGCGAGGGAGAATACAGGGAATCGGGCGCGGGAGAATACAGGGAATCGGGCGCGGGAGACTGCGGGTGTGCACGTGGGAGGCTGATGGCGCACAAGAGCACGTGCGGGAGACTGCGGACATGCGCGTGGGAGACTGCGGGCGTGCGCGTGGGAGACTGATGGAGCGCACAAGCGCACGAGAGAGTATTCGCACGCGCGGACGTGCGTTGAGTGCGTGCATAGCGCGTAGTGGAGCTGAGCTCCTGTTGGGACGTATATGCGTGTTGGCGCATACGCCCTTGATGCCCTTTGTTAGGGTTTGTTGATGGGGCCTGACGAGCTACTAGAGCGCGTTCGTCAGGTTTCGTTGGCGCATAGCGCGTATCTGGGTGGCACGCCTTAGCGTGTTCAGATGAAACCTTGCTAGGTTTAAACAGGAAGGGTGATGGCAGGTCGGCAGGTCTATCGGGTGGAAGGTCGACGTGTCCTTTAGAAGGACGACCTTCCACCGAAGGAGATCGCGAACGATCTGCAGAAAGCTCCAGGACCAATGTAGGAACAGTGATCGGTGATCGTTGTCGAGGCTCCTCTGCGGGGGACTGCATCAAAGATGTTGAACCAAAGAGGCGCCTCCTCACTGCAGGTGAAGGAAAGCCTCTCTGGCGAAGAGGAAGGCGAGCCTTGCGACGAATGCGCCCTCTGGAGGCCGTAAGGTCAGCGAGCTGACCTTCTGCAGTCCTCCGAAGAGGAGTCTCTGTAAGTGAACTCCCCCGAGGGAAAGAAACACTAGCAGGAGAGACTGTTGGACTTAGTTTCTCCCTTGCTGGTTGAACAGGAATGGGAGAAACTAAGCCGTCAGCTACCGTAAGGTTTGAAGAGGCAGAGGTGATGGGTGATACTGCATTGGATACCTCTGACACCACAACGTCAACAAGAGACAAGAGGATCAACCTCTGTCGGTGATGGCGATTGCTTGACAGCGGCACCCAATCAGATGTAGTCAAGTAAAACCTCCTTGGAGGGCGAACCCGTAAGCCCCAAGGAGGACCAAAGCTGAAAAAGGGGGGTTAGTGACATATCCTCCCCCGGGGGGAGAGGTGGAGCTGCTTCGCTAGGGGAAGCAACGTCACCTCGAGCCCCGAGTTTGGTAAACAGTACATCGGTCTACGCTACCACTCGACGGTCTTTCGAAAGAGACCGACCGAGTGGGAGCTTCGGAGGAGGTTTGGGCAACGGAAGAAGAGGCCTTGGGTTTTACTCCTTTCAAAGAAACCTTCAAAGGAGAAATATCCTGTTTGGCCTTCTTTTTCCGTCGTCGTGAAAACCTCTCCCACTGGGAGGTAGACCACTCCCTACACTCACCACACCGTTGGCCCCTACAAGAAGGACAAGGGCGTGAGGATCGGTCTCGACCGCCGACATGAATGTTCCACAGGGGCGGTCGGGAAACCCAGGGCAGGTGCGCATAATTGCAGAGGCCAACTTCACAAACAGAAAAAGAAAAGAGCATTAAATGGCTGCCAAATGACGGGGAAGATGAAAGCGGACACGTCCGACTACCATCCGAGCCGAGAGCAAAGTGAGCTCAAGCACAGGCGTGTGAGAGGGGGGGGGGTAGCAAGCTACTCTCCTCTACCCACGCTAACTAGCGGTGTGGGTAGTAAACCCTCGTTAAAAATTAATGGCTCGTCATTTCAGCTATACCGAAAGTAATACCCCTATTAAATAGCGTGGTTTGAACAGTGAGCCCTCACTACTTCGCGGTTCGACCATCGCGGATGCACGACTTCGCGGACTTTTTTCATTAAATACGGCATCCGATTTCATCAGCAAACCACTATTTATGGGGGAAACATCATTTTATTCTAGAAAATTGCTACTCTTTAAATAGTTAATTGCACATTAAGAAAGCGTGTACTTTTGTTTTTAAATTTCGGGTGTGTTTTAAAAATCGAGTATTGTTGACTTCTTTTTGTTTTACTTTTGGCTGTGATCAGATCAGCTGACGTCTAGCTGCCGGTCTCAAGAATATGCGCGTACGAAGTATTGTTTATACCATTTCTTAACTTATTCAAACCATCTATACAGTTGATATTACATAAGCACCAATGTGTTATAACCTATCATATTTTTTTTGTTTATTACATTTAAAACAACACACACACACACACACACACTCTCTCTCTCTCTCTCTCTCTCTCTCTCTCTCTCTCTCTCTCTCTCTCTCTCTCTCTCTCTGTGTCAAGCTACTTTTCACTACCTCTCATTCCTTACCTCTATTTCACTAACAAATTAAATCTTTGTTGCTTCACAAAGTTTCATTTATATTGAAAATCAATCATGATTCAATTTTCCTTACTTTCTCCAATCTCGCACTATGTCACATCGAACGTTATAGCGGTAACTTAATTGTTCGACAACTTTAAAAATCGGCCTAGTACTTGCTTCTTCTCTTACTTTTTATTTTTTAGATGGTTTCATAATTGAGGGGGGTACAAGTTGACGTATAACTGAAGTTAGGAAAAGTATTTTGGATATGGAATGGAGAATCATCTTTAGTAACAGTTTAAAATTATCGTAAATTATCATTCGGTCATTAGCGGCAGTTTGTTATTGTTGATTAAACGACAAAAAAAAAAGAAAAAAAAAATTGTTTTCCTGCTTTGCTACGTATGTAGGATTTTATATAGATA
>NC_090739.1:72822313-72874402 GCF_036898095.1 Palaemon carinicauda
GAAGAACTGAGGCTGTTTACATGTATATGCGGTATCTGGCCAATAGTCGGCGCTGGTGGGCACACCCGCAACCTTCATGGCGATCGCTCGCGAGTTTTTGTGTTTCTGTCGAGCCGTCCGAGACGTCAGCTATTATATATTCACCGGCTAAGTTTAATATTTAAAAATTTCAAGATCAGTAACAATATTAAATTAGATCTTTCATATATGAACTAAAAAAACTTCAAAAACCAGAGGAAGAGAAATAATATAGAATAGTGAGCCCAAGTGTACCCTCAAGCAAGAGAACTCTAACCCAGGACAGTGGAAGACCATGGTACAGCGGCTAAGACTAGAGAACAATGGTTTGATTTTTGAGTGCCCTTCTCATAGATGAGCTGCTTACCATAGCTAAAGTCTCTCTCCTACGCTTACCAAAAGGAAAGTAGCCACTGAACAATTACTTTACAGTACAGTAGTTAACCCCTTGAGCAAAGAAGAATTGTTTGGTAACTCAGCATTGTCATGTGTATGATGGAGGAGAAAGTGTTAAGAATACAGTAGGCCAGACTATTCGGTGTATGTGTAGGCAAAGGGAAAATAAGCTGTAACCAGAGAGGGAGATCTAATGTAGTACTGTCTGGCCAGTCAAAGGACCCAATAACTCTTAAGAGGTAGTATCTCATAGGGTGGTTGGGTGTTAAAGCATTAGGAGAATACACCAGTGATGAATATAATATACTGTATACCTGCACGTAACTGAATTATTTAGCATTCTTGCATTAGAAAGATTCTAACAATCATCTTGTGGTATTATGACAAAATTTAGTATAGTATTATGATACATGTTATAACTGTTCGGGTTTAGGTTGTTTGTTGTTTATGGGCCGTGGGTTGGCCAGGGCATCAGCCACCCATTGAGATATTACTACAAGAGAGTTAGTGGGTTCTTTGACTGGCCAGAGAGTACTAAATTGGATTCCTCTCTCTGATTACGGCTCATTTTTCCTTTCCCTCTACATACACTGAATAGTCTGGCCTATTCTTAACATATTCTTCCCTGTCCTCATACACCTGACATCACTGATATTACCAAAACATTCTTAATTGCTTAAGGGTAGCTATGGTAAGCAGCTCTTCTAGGAGATGAGCACTTTAAAATCAAACCATTGTTCTCTAGTCTTGGGTAGTGCCATAACCTCTGTACCATGGTCTTCCACTATCTTGGGGTAGAGTTCTCTTGCTTGAGGGTACACTCAGACACACTATACTATATTATTTCTCTTCTTCTTATTTTTTTTTAATTTTTATAGTTTATATTATACACATATATATATATATATATATATATATATATATATATATATATATATATATATATATATGTATATATGAGAGATTTATTTTAATATTGTTACAATTATCAAAAAAAAATTTCATTTCAATTGTTAATTACTGCTCTTGTAGTTTATCTATTTCCTTATTTTCTTTCCTCACGGAGCTATTTTTCCCTGTTGGAGTCCTTGGGCTTATAGCATCCTGCTTTTCCAACTAGGGTTGTAGCTTAAACTAATGTATATTAAAATGACAAATTATACAAACCTTTGCTATTTCATATAGGTAATTACTTTCGGCGTAGCTGAAATGATGAGCCATTAGAATTTTAAAGAGGGTTTACTACCCCACCGGTAGTTAGCGGGGGGGTAGGGAGGGTAGCTTGCTACCCCCCAACTCACACACACCTGTGATGAGCTCACTTTGCTTAGAGGTAGGACTTCACGGGGGATAGGGCTGGCGGGCAAGTTTGATTAAATAGCTAAGGTTTGAATAGTTAGGAAAAATACAAATTACCTACGAATTTGTCATTTGTTCCGTAACTGAAATACAAACCGCGCTATTTAATATGAGTGACTCAACCCTTAGGAAGGGTGGTAAGTCCCGGCCAGTACTGGCTCTTGGCTTTTGCCCGGGAACTCAATATCTGAGTGTGTCAGCACTCGACAATAAGGAGTCCCTGCACCTCGCTAGCACCTTGCTATGCAAGGGCTGCGGCTGCGGCCTACGTAAGCTATGTGTGAAGGTTGAAGAGTGACTCATCCTAGGAAGTTGACCTGAAGTCCTTTAGATGGAAACTTTAGGCTAGGACTCTCCCAATACCACCTCGTCAGGGTATGGGGACGTGACAGTATTAACTGAATACTAGGAACACAAGGAAACATGGTTTACCTGCAGTGGTTTGAGGTCAGCTGTGCAGAGAACCCAGGATGCTGCTTTCCCCAAGAGAGGGGAGGATGAAGAAAAGAATAAGGGCCAGACATATCTTTTCATTCATGCAGACTGAAACCGGGTAACAACGCCCTCAACCCTCTGCTACTTGTCCATTAAGGAGCCTGAGGTTCAAACCAGCAGTTGTGCAGCCACCACAGGACCGATAGAAAACATATCGAGTCTCCTGTGGGTCAAGTCTTGCAGGTAGTGGGCTGTGAAGGTCGTCTGACACTTCCACACCCCTGCTTGTAGAACCTGCGTCACTGAGAAGTTCTTTTTGAAGGCCAGGGACGTAGCTATGTCCCTGACATCATGTGCTCTAGGGCGATGTGACGGAGGAGGGTCAGGATTCAGAGATAGACGTATTACCTTCCGAATCCATGCCAAGATGGTATTCTCGGTAACCCTCCTCTTCGTCTTCCCAGTGCTCACACACAATGCCTGCACTTGGGGACGAACTGCTGCCGTTCTTTTAAGATACAGCCTCAGACTCCTTACTGGGCACAGTAGGAGATGGTCTGGGTCATCTGTTACAGAATGAAGACTCGAAACCTGGAAAGAGTCGAACCTAGGGTCCGGCACTCCCGGATTCTGAGTCTTAGCAACAAACTCAGGAACGAATCTGAAAGTTACCTCCCCCATCCCCTTGAATGGGCGATGTCATACGAGAGACCATAAAGTTCACTGACTCGCTTGGCCGAGGCCAAAGCTAGTAGAAACACCGTCTTCCAAGTAAGGTGGCGATCTGAAGCCTGGCGTAATGGTTTGTAGGGAGGTCTCTTAAGAGACCTGAGAACTCGAACCACGTTCCCTGGAGGAGGTCTCACTTCCGACTGAGGGCAGGTAAGTTCATAACTTCGTATGAGTAGGGAAAGTTCCAGCGAAGAAGAAATGTCCATTCCTTTGAGCCTGAATGCTAGACTTAAGGCTGAGCAATAGCCTTTCACTGCCAAGACTGAAAGGCGCATTTCTTCTCGCAAATACACGAAGAACTCCGCTATTGCTGGAATAGTGGCATAGAGTGGAGAGATACCCCTTCCACGACACCAACCACAGAAAACTCTCCACTTCGCCTGGTAGAACCCTGCGGATGACTTGCACAGGTGTCCAGACATTCTCTTCGCAACTTGTTGCGAAAAATCTCTCGCTGCGAGGAGATGCTGGATAGTCTCCAGGCGTGAAGTCGAAGCGAAGCTACAGCTTTGTGAAAGATGTTGGCGTGTGGTTGTTTGAGTAGCTCGTGTCGTGCAGGGAGTTCTCTCGGGAACTCCATCAGGAATTGCAGAAGGTCTGGAAACCATTCCGCATGATGCCATAGCGGAGCTATTAGGGTCATCGAGAGATTGACTGATATTCTGGTCTTGTTGAGTACCCTTCTCATCAGACAGAACGGGGGAAAGGCGTATACGTCGATGTTGTCCCACCGTTGTTGAAAGGCATCTTGCCAGAGTGCCTTGGGATCCGGGACTGGGGAGCAGTACAGCGGAAGCTTGAAGTTCAACGCTGTCGTGAACAGATCCACAGTCGGGGAACCCCACAAAGTCAGGACTTTGTTGTCTACTAGATGATCCAAAGACCACTCGGTACTCACTATCTGAGAAGCTCTGCTCAGACTGTCGGCGAGCACATTCCTCTTGCCTGGAATGAAGCGAGCCGATAGTGGGATCGAGTGGACTTCGGTCCATCTCTGTATCTCTACTGCGAGATGGGATAGCTGCTCTGAAAAGGTACCTCCCTGCTTGTTGATATAAGCCACTACTGTGGTGTTGTCGCTCATCACCACCACCAGGTATTGTTGGAACTGTTGAAGAGCCAGGAATACGGCCTTCATTTCTAGCAGATTTATATGGAGGCACTTTTCTGATTCTGACCATAGGCCTGAGGTCCTGTGGTGCAGAACGTGGGACCCCCACCCTTTCTTTGAAGCATCCGAAAACAGCATCAAATCCGGGGGGAGGACGAGAAGTTCCACTCCCTTTCGTAGGTTCTCGTCTGTCACCCACCACTGAAGGTCCGTCCACTCCACAGGACCCATCGGGATCATGACGTCCGGGGAATCGTGTCCTTGATTCCACCGCGACTTGAGTCGCCATTGAAGAGATCTCATTCTGAGGCGACCGTTGAGAACTAGACGGGCCAGCGATGAGAGGTGACCGAGGAGACGTAACCACGATTGGGCTGGGAGTTCCTCTCGTCTGAGGAAAGGACTCGCGACCCTCTTCAGCCTTGTTATCCTGTTGTCTGATGGGAAGGCTTTGTGGAGATTGGTGTCTATTATCATGCCTAGATATACCAGTCTTTGAGTAGATAGCAGGGAAGACTTCTTGAGATTTACTAAGATCCCCAGATCCTGGCAGTCTCAGAAGTTTGTCTCGGTGTCGAAGAAGGGTTGACTCCGAGTCTGCCAGGATCAGCCAGTCGTCCAGATAACGGAAGAGACGGATGCCGATCCTGTGTGCCCACGATGATATCAGGATGAACACTGGTGAAAACCTGAGGTGCTGTGGAAAGACCGAAGCACGCCACCTTGAACTGGTAGATCTTGTTGTCTAGGATGAATCTTAAGTACTTCCTTGAAGACGGATGGACTGGGATCTGGAAGTACGCGTCCTTCAGGTCCAGTGTACACATGAAGTCTTGAGGTTTCACTGCAATTCTGACCGTGTCTGCTGTCTCCATGCTGAACGGGGTCTGCTTGACAAACCTGTTCAGAGCTGAGAGGTCGATGACTGGTCTCCAGCCTCCAGACGCCTTCTTTACAAGAAAGAGTCGACTGAAGAAGCCTGGGGACCCGTCGACGACCTCTTGGAGAGCGCCCTTCTTCAACATGGTCTCGACTTCTGCCCGAAGGGCCTGCCCCCTTCCCAATCCCATAGCAAGGGAGCTCAACGACACTGGATCCGCTGTCAGGGGAGGTAGAGATGTTATGAACGGGACACGATATCCTTGACTGATTACGAAATCGTCCAGGAATCGGCCCAGAGTTGCTGCCACCTGGTTGCGCAACTTTGCAGGCATCCCCCTACTGGTGGACATGCAGGGGGACTGCCAATCCTAGCATTTGCAGCCTCGGCCACTCCCTCTAGGATTGTCCCCCCCCCCCCCTGGAGGAGTTTTTGCCTTTCTTGTCTTTGACATGAAAGGGCTTCGACACCGTTGTCTTTGCTGCCGTTACAGGTTTCGTCGTCTTGGTAGGACGTGGTTGCTGGGTTGTTGGAGGCTTATAGGGCTTAGATGTTAAAGCCCTCTGCAGGAGGGAGTCCTGGTTGGACTTCCTCCACCTCTCAGCTGCCTGCTCCACGTCCTTAGGCTCAAACAGGTTTCTCCCTAAGAAGGACGAATGTCTGAGCCTGCTTATCTCGGTGTTGGGGACTTTCTGGTGAAAGCTCTCAGACACCGCATCTCGACGCTTCAAGATGGTGTTAGCCCACAAGTTCGAGACCTGGTGGGCTAGAAACTCGATGGTACGAGTGCCCGAAAGTAGAAATGTCTCCATGGCCTTCCTGGTACTTTCCTTGGATAGATCCTCGGATCGTAGCAGGATGCCTAGAGACCCTAGCCAGATGTCCAGCCCCGAAGTTGCCTGCATGGCACACTTCGCTACCTTCTCCTGGCTGAGGATCTCCGTAGCCGAGAAAGCCACCTGCCGGGTGCAGAGTCTCTCGAGAGGGACTTCCTTGGTAAGCTCTTCCAAAGAATGCTGCAAAGGAAGAGCTAGACAAGTCTCCTCCATGATCTCGAAGTACCTCCTCTGATGGACACGAGGAGGCGGGAGGAGTTTGTTCCCGGCGCTGGACCGGCTAGAGGAGGCAAGCTAGGAGAGCTGGCCCTCGACCTTATCTCTGGCACTCTTAACCCCTTGGGACTAAGGCAGAGCCGCACTGGCCTTAGCGGGTTTCCGAGTACCAAAGACTCGGTCCAGGACCATGTCCTTGCCCTTACGAGGAGGAATCTCTGGATCCGAGAACCCGTTGAGATTCCTCAAAGGGTCAAAACTTGCCAGAAAGTGTGTTCTGACTCCTGAAGCTCCCCTCCTGAAGGACTGGCAGCAGTCTCCTGTCCCCGAAGGCTCTTCTCGGGGGGACCTCGTGGACGTTCTCCAAGGGCTTGGTTGGCTCTGGTCTAATCCTCGAGGACGACTTCGGAATTGTCTTGGAGTCTTTCGACTCCCTCCTTACCCGAGAGGACTTCTCTGCGCGAGGTGGGGTTTCCCTCATTAGTGCGATGGGGGAACGTCTCACCTTACGGGACTCCCCCGAGGACGGGCAATCCTCATCCGAAGGGGAGGGAGAGAAAGTCTAGGGGGGGAGGGAGCCTTCCTCAAAGACTTCATAGGAGTCAACTTCGCCCTTGGAAAAGTTACCACGTCCATTCCTCCTCTCTTCCTCTTCAGGGGAGTCAAGACTGCCACTGCTTTGTGTCCCAGTTCAGAGAGAACAGGCTTGAAAGCCTGTACGACTACTCTGACGAGAGACCCAAACCAGGGAGGAGTTACCAAAGCAGGGTCGGCCTGAAAAGAAGAAGGCGGCAAGTTCCGGGACCTATCTGGAGAAATCCCTCCCTCCGGCGAGCGCGCTGTTCCGCGCTTGCCGGGGGGGGGGGGGGGAGCGATGACGGTGACCTAGCCGTTCGTCGTCCTACAGCCTCACGCGTGGGATCGCGTTGGTGGTCGCGCTGGCGCTCGCGCGATGGAAATCCGCCTAAATCATGCTTGGGCGATGGCGAGGGCGCGCGTTGGAGCGTGGGCGAGCGATGGCGCGCATAGGCGCGTGGGCTATCGATGGCGCGCCGGTGAGGGCGCACGTGGGCAAGCGATGGCACGCAGGTGAGGGCGCGTCGGCGAACGATGGCGCGCAGGGGCGCGTTCTGAAGATCGCACAGGATCATGATGAGCCCGTAAGGGCGAACACAGTGACCTAGCCGTTCGTCGTCCTACAGGCTCACGCGTGGGATCGCGTTGGTGGTCGCGCTGGCGCTCGCGCGATGGAAATCCGCCTAAATCATGCTTGGGCGATTGCTCGCGCGCGTAGGCGATGGCGAGGGCGCGCATTGGAGCGTGGGCGAGCGTGGGCGAGCGATGGCGCGCAGGCGAGGGCACGCATAGGCGCGTGGGCTATCGATGGCGCGCCGGTGAGGGCGCACGTGGGCGAGCGATGGCGCGCAGGTGAGGACGCGTGGGCGAGCGATGGCGCGCAGGTGAGGACGCGTCGGCGAACGATGGCGCGTTCTGAAGATCGCACAGGATCATGATGAGCCCGTAAGGGCGAACACGTAGGGTGCGCGCAGGGGAAATATCCCTTGCGCACGGGCACGCAAGAGGGCGCACATCTTGGACTGCAATCGGTGGGCGTGAAGGGCGCGCGATGGCGCGTAGGAGCCAATGCTGGCAAGAGCCGACGAGCAGGGGAAGAGATTATCTTCACCTTTGCGCCCAGATCCGAAGATCGTGGGCGCACAGGCAAGAGCTGGCGCGTTAGAGAATGCTGGCGCGTAGGCGAGCGCGTGTGCGCTGTGTCTGGGCGCGCCTCGCGCAGGTGAGCGCTGGCGCGCTAGATCACGACCTGCTGGCGGGCGCCGGGACGCAGACGGATGTGGGCGCGCAGGGGACCCCTGGCGCGTAACAGGAACTGGGGCGTGCACGCGCGCAGGTGAGCGCTGTGACGCTGACTGGAACGGCAGCAGCAGCAGCATGAGGGCGCGCAGGTTGAACCTGGCGCTTGAGGGCATGAGGCGCAGATTTGCGCTCAAGTCCCTCATGCCCTGAAGGGACCGGTGCCTGCGCAATGGCAGGTTCAGGTGGCGCGTAAAGCGCATCAGCATCCTCGAAGAGTGACGGCAGGTCAGCAGGTCTGGAGGGAGACTGGTCACAGGGTCCCGAAGGACGAACTTCCTCCGAAGGGGATCGCGAACGATCCCCGGAGAGGTCTAAGGTGGTAGCTGGCAGGATCGGCGAACGGCGAGTCGTCTCCTCCGCAGACGACTGTGGTGACGACGAGCCGAAGAGACACCTCCTAACTCCCTTGTGAGGGGAAGGAAGACCTCTACGGCGAAGGGGAGGACGAGCCTTCCGCCTTATACGCCCACGAGGGGCCGTGGGGTCAGCAGGCTGACCATCGTAGGGCCTCCGAGGAGGAGTCTCTGTGAGTGAACTCCCCCGCGGGGGGAGAATCACCGGCAGGAGAGACCGTAGGACTTAGTTCCTCCCTCGAAAGGTGTTCGGAGGGGGAAACTTAGCCTTCAGCTACCTCAGCATAAGATGCCTCCGTCACAACGTCAACAACAAACAGAGAATCTATCCCTGCTGTAGTTGGCGATTGTTTGACAGCTGCACCAAGTTTGATCATGTCAAACAGGGCTTCCCTGGAGGGCGAACCCTGCAGCCCCAAAAAACCCCAAAGCTGCAACAAATCATTGTTATTGACAGATAAATCAATGTTCATATCCTCCTCCGGGGGAGGAGGGGCAGCCGCCTCGCTATGGGAGGCAACTACCTCTCCCGCACCCTGGGATCGGTCAACAGCAATATGGTCTACGCTACCACTCGCCGGCCTCTCGGAAGAGACCGCTCGAGAGGGAGCTTCGGAGGAGGAAAGGGCTACGGAAGAAGAAGTCTTGGAATTTTCTCTCTTCAAAGAAGCCTCTGAAGGAGAAAGATCCCTTTTAGACTTTTTCTTCCGGCGCCGGGCAAACCTCTCCCACTGGGAGGTAGACCACTCCCTACATTCTATACATACATTACCACTATCACACCGTTGGCCCCTACAATGAGGACACAAGGTGTGGGGATCGGTGTCAACCGCCGACATAAAAGTCCCACAAGGGCGGCCGGGAAGTCCAGGGCATGTACGCATAATCAGTAGAGGCCAACTTCAAACACTCTGTGAGGAAGAAAAAGCAAACACAGATTAATGGCAGTCAAAGCGAGGGAGAGAGCAGACAGGTCTGTTCTCCGCCCGAGCCAAAAGTAAAGTGAAGCAATCACCGGTGTGTGTGAGGGGGGGGGTAAGCTAGCTACCCCCCGCTAACTAGCGGTGGGGTAGTAAACCCTCGTTAAAATTCTAATGGCTTGTCATTCAGCTACGCCGAAGTAATTACCCCATGTAAATAGCGTGGTTTGTATTTCAGTTATGGAACAAATATCAAACTAGCCAACACTAGTGAATTCCAGCACTAGTGAATTTCAGTTTTGCTAGTAATTAAAGTATCATATATTTACCAATATTTCTTTCCTGTGAGAAGGGGTTAGGGGTGTATGTATGATAGCAGCCACCTGTATGTATTATTATGGCTAACTTAGAATACGGAGGTGAAAGGGGGATCACAGAGAGGCGATAATATTAGCACGTGTATTTTAAAGCATTTTTCCATATACCATTTACACAATATATAAAAAAGTACAAAAGGGTACAGAACCTAACAAACACACCTAACCTAACCTAGAAGTTCCCAGGTCACAACCCCTAGCCAGGGGCAAGCCCCCAGACTCCCTTCCCAGGTCACAACTCCTAACCGGGGACAAGCCCCCAGACCCCCTTCCCAAATCACAACCCCTATCCAAGGTTCTACCTGTAAATATATAAAATTAAAGAAATTAATTACTTAATTTTATGACCGCGACAACAAAACTTGTGGGTCACCGGGGTGTTGTGACTGTGACGTCTTGACTTCTGTATATCAAAAACGCCGTTTCTTCTTTATCTTAGCTTAGTACTGCACTTGGGACACTGTAAACGTTGGGCTATTACATTATGAGATTTAAGAAAATTATCAACATTGGAATTCAACAAAATGCTTTCAAGTATGGATTACTGCAGACGTTACAAGTTTCTAAAACATCCATCTAAAATACGCAAAAAGACGCCACTTGAACTAGCGAAGACCTGACTTGGACAAAGGTTTCCATGGAAAATGACAAATTCGTAGATAATTTGTATTTTTCCTGACTATACAAACCTTAGCTATTTACATGGGGTAATTACTTCGGCATAGCTGAAATGACGAGCCATAAGAATTTTAACGAGGGTTTACTACCCCTCCGCTAGTTAGCGAGGGGTAGGGAAGGGTAGCTTTAAGGGTTACTTAGAGGTAGGACTTATTCCGGGGGACAGGGCTGTCAGGCAAATATGTGTAAAATAGCTAGGGTTTGTATAGTTAGGAAAAATACAAATTATCCAAGAATTTGTCATTACGCTATTTACATGGGGTGACTTAACCCTTAGGAAGGGTGGTAAGTCACTGCCATACTGGCTTTGGCTTGCCCGGGGATTCCATATTCGAGTGTTTACGTACTCAGACAATAGGGAATCCCTGCTCCTCGCTTGACCTGGTGTTCCTCAGATGGAAATCTAGGCTAGGACTCTCCCAATACCACCTCGTCAGGGTATGGGGACATGACAGTACTGTATTACACTTAATACTAGGAACACAGGAAGCATGGTTTACCTGCAGTGGTTTGAGGTCAGCTGTGCAGAGAACCCAGGATGCTGCTTTCTCCAAGGGAGGAGAGGATGAAGAAAAGAATAAGGGCCAGACATACCTTTTCATTCATGCAGACTAAAACCGGGTAACAATGCCCTCAACCTTCTGCTACTTGTCTATTAAGGAGCCTGAGGTTTAGACCAGCTGTTATGCAGCCACCACAGGGCCGATAGAAAACGTATCGAGCCTCCTGTGGGTCACATCTTACAGGTAGTGGGCTGTGAAGGTGGTCTGACGCTTCCACACCCCAGCTTGCAGGACCTGCGTCACTGAATAATTCTTCTTGAAGGCCAGGGACGTAGCTATGCCCCTGACATCATGCGCTCTAGGGCGACGTGATGAAGAAGGGTCTGGATTCAAGGCCAGGTGTATTACCTTGCGAATCCAGGCTGAGATGGCATTCCTGGTGACCCTTCTCTTCGTTTTCCCAGTGCTCACGAACAAGGCTTGAACCTGGGGACGAACTGCAGCTGTTCTCTTAAGATACAACCTCAGACTCCTTACTGGGCACAGTAGGAGATGGTCTGGGTCATCTGTTACAGAATGAAGACTCGAAACCTGGAAAGAGTCGAACCTAGGGTCCGGCACTCCCGGGTTCTGAGTCTTGGCAACAAACTCAGGGACGAACCTGAGCGTTACCTCCCCCCATCCCCTTGAATGGGCGATGTCATATGAGAGACCATGTAGTTCGCTGACTCGCTTGGCCGAGGCCAAAGCTAGCAGGAACACCGTCTTCCAAGTAAGGTGGCGATCTGAAGCCTGGCGTAGTGGTTCGTAGGGAGGTCTCTTTAGAGACCTGATAACTCGAACCACGTTCCAAGGAGGGGGTCTCACTTCCGACTGAGGGCAGGTAAGTTCATAGCTTCGTATGAGGAGAAAGTTCTAGCGAGGAAGAAATGACCATTCCTTTGAGCCTGAAGGCAAGACTTAAGGCTGAGCAATAGCCTTTCACTGCCAAGACTGAAAGGCGCATTTCATCCCGCAAATACACGAGGAACTCCGCTATTGCTGGAATAGTGGCATCGAGTGGAGAGATACCCCTTCCATGACACCAACCACAGAAAACTCACCACTTCGCCTGGTAGAACCCTGCGGATGACTTGCGCAGGTGTCCAGACATCCTGACAGCAACTTGTTGCGAAAATCCTCTCTCTTTGAGGAGATGCTGGATAGTCTCCAGGCATGAAGTCAAAGCGAAGCTACGGCTTTGTGGATGATGTTGGCATGTGGTTGTTTGAGTAGCTCGTGACGTGGAGGGAGTTCTCTTGGAGTCTTCGTAAGGAGTTGCAGAAGGTCCGGGAACCATTCTGCGTGATGCCATAGCAGAGCTATGAGGGTCATTGAAAGGTTGACTGATATTCTGGTCTTGTTGAGTACTCTTCTCATCAGATAGAACAGGGGAAAGGCGTACACATCGATGTTGTCCCACCGTTGTTGGAAGGCATCCTGCCAGAGAGCCTTGGGGTCCGGGACCGGGGAGCAGTACAGCGGGAGCTTGTAGTTCAGCGCTGTAGCGAACAGGTCCACAGTCGGGGAACCCCACAAAGTCAGGACTTTGTTGGCTACTTGAGGATCCAAAGACCACTCGGTACTCACTATCTGTGTCGCTCTGCTCAGACTGTCGGCGAGCACATTCCTTTTGCCCGGAATGAAGCGAGCTGCTAGTGTGATCGAGTGGACTTCGGACCAACTCTGTATCTCTACTGCAAGATGGGATACCTGTTCTGAAAAGGTACCTCCCTGCTTGTTGATATAAGCCACCACTGTGGTGTTGTCACTCATCACTACCACAGAGTGGCCCGCCAGGACTTGGTGGAACTTCTGAAGTGCCAGGAACACGGCCTTCATTTCTAGCAGGTTTATGTGAAGGTACTTTTCTGATTCTGACCACAGGCCTGTGGTTCAGAACATGGGGCCCCCACCCTTTCTTTGATGCGTCCGAAAACAACAGCATGTCCGGGGGGAGGACGAGAAGATCCACTCCCTTTCGTAGGTTCTCGTCTGCCACCCAGCACTTGAGATCCGTCTGTTCCGGTTGTCCCATAGGGATCAGGGTGTCCGAGGAATCGTGTCCTTGATTCCACCACGACTTGAGTCGCCACTGGAGAGATCTCATTCTGAGGCGACTGTTGGGAACCAGACGGGCCAGGGAGGAGAGATGGCCAAGGAGACGTAACCACGTTTGGGCTGGAAGTTCTTCTCGGGTGAGGAAAGGTCTCGCGACCTTCCTCAGCCTTGCTATCCTGTAGTCTGATGGGAAGGCTTTGTGGAGATTGGTGTCTAAGACCATGCCTAGGTATACCAGTCTCTGAGAGGGCTGCAGAGAGGACTTCTCAAGGTTTACCATTATCCCTAGATCTTGGCAAAGTTCGAGAAGCTTGTCTCGGTGGCGAAGAAAGGTTGCCTTCGAGTCTGCTAGGATCAGCCAGTCGTCCAGATAACGGAGGAGACGGATACCGATCCTGTGAGCCTATGATGAAATCAGGGTGAACACTTGGGGTGCTGTGGAGAGACCGAAGCACAGCACCTTGAACCGGTAGATCTTGTCGTCTAGGCAAAATCTTAAGTACTTCCTTGAAGACGGGTGGACTGGGATCTGGAAGTACGCGTCCTTCAGGTCCAGTGTGCACATGAAGTCTTGTGGTCTCACTGCAAGCCTGACCGTGTCTGCCGTCTCCATACTGAACGGAGTCTGTTTGACAAACCCGTTCAGTGTCAAGAGGTCGATGACTGGTCTCCAGCCTCCAGACGCCTTTCTCACAAGAAAGAGTCGACTGTAGAAGCCTGGGGACCCATCCACAACCTCTTGGAGAGCGTCCTTCTTCAACATGGTCTGGACTTCTGCCCGGAGGGCCTGTCCCTTTACCAATCCCATGGTAAGGGAGCTCAAGGACACTGGATTCGCTGTCAGGGGAAGTACACACGAGATGAACGGGACGCGATAACCCTAACCGATTACGGAAATCGTCCAGGTATCTGCCCCGAGTTGTTGCCACCTTGTCGCGCAACTTTGTAGGCATCCCCCCACTGGTGGACCTGCAGGGGGACTGCCAATCCTAGCGTTTACGGCCTCGGCCACTCCCTCTAGGATTCTTGCCTCCTCCCCTGGAGGACTTCTTGCCCCTTCTGCCCTTGGCAGGAAAGGGCTTAGACACCTTCTGCTTCGCTGCCGTTGTCGTTGTCTTCCTAGTGTCCTTAGCTGGACGGGGTTGCTGAGTTGCTGGAGGTTTGTAAGGCCTCGATGTCAGGGCCTTGTGGATGAGGGAATCCTGATTGGACTTCCTCCACCTCTCAGAGGCTAGCTCCACGTCCTTTGGCTCAAACAAGCTCTTACCGAGAACGGAAGAGTGTCTGAGCCTGCTAACATCAGAACTGGGGACCTTCTGGTGGAACCTCTCAGCCACTGCGTCCCGACGCTTGAGAATCGTGTTGGCCCACAAGCTCAAGACTTGGTGGGCCAAAAACTCGATGGTTCGCGTGCCTGAGAGTAAGAATGTCTCCAGTGCCTTCCTGGTACTTTCTTTGGACAGGTCCTCAGAACGTACCAGGATGCCCAGAGATCCCAGCCAGATGTCCAGCCACGAAGTTGCCTGCATGGCACACTTCGCAACTTTCTCCTGGCTTAGGATCTCATTTGCGGAATAGGACACTTGCCGGTTGGAGAGTCTCTCAAGAAGGACTCCCCCAGTGAGTTCTTCCACCGAATGGTGTACTGGAAGACTCAAACAAGTCTCCTCTAGGATTTCAAAGTACCTGTACCTCCTCTGATGTACTCGAGGAGGAGGGAGGAGCTTGTTACCGGCACTGGATCTATTGGAGGAGGCAAGCTCAGAGAGCTGGCCCTCGACCTTGTCTCTGGCACTCTTCATCCCCTGAGACCAGGGCAAAGCTGCACTGGCCCTAGAGGGTTTCTGGGTGCCGTAGATTCGGTCCAGGACCGTATCCTTCCCTTCACGAGGAGGAATCTCTGGGTCTGGGATCCCACTGAGGTTCCTCATGAGGGTCAGGACTTGCCAGAACGCACGTTCTGACTCCTGACGGACTGGCAGCGAAGTCTCCCGTCCTCAGAGGCTCTTCCTGGGGAGACTCGCGGACGTTCTCCAAAGGTCTATCTGGTTCCTGTCGGGTCCTTGCGGAAGACCTGGGAACAGTCTTCGAGTCCTTCGGCTCCCTCCTAGGAGGGATGCAGGACTCCAGCAATGAAGGATGTAAGGCCTTTGCCACCTCTACACGAGGGGACTTCTCAGGAAGCAGCGGAGTTTCCCCCATTGGTGCGATGGGGGAACGGACCAGATCTTCCGGCTCTCCTGAGGATGGGTAATACTCATCCGCAGAGGAGGGAGAGAAAGTCTGAGGTGGGGTAGGAGCCTTACGGAAGGACTTGCGAGGGGACAGGATAGTCCTTGGAGAAGTTACCACGTCTGGGACTCCTCTCTTCCTCTTCAAGGGGGAGGAAGTTGCCACTGATCTGTGACCCAAGTCAGAAAGCACAGGCTTCATTGCCTGCATAAGCGCTCTGACAATGGTACCAAACCAGGGCTGCTGGCTGACAGTCGCGCTGTCAGATACTCCCTCTGGAGGGAAGGGGATCGTTCGATCCCTTGGAGGAGTCGACACATGAGGGTTCGCCTGTTGAGAATCTGCAATGAAGGAAGAAAGATCCTTAGACCTGTCCGGAAACCTCCCCTCCTCCGGCGAGCGCGTTGTTCTGCGCTTGCGGGGAGGGGAGTGCGATGTTGACCTGTCCGCCTGTACCCCTGATGTAACTCGGGCGTGATCGCGTTGGCGATCGTTGCGCCAATCACGCTGGTGATCGCGTGAAAAGCCCTGATCTGGATCGCACGTAAATGAATCATGCGCAGCAGGATATTCGCGCATGCGCGTGAGTGTGGGCGTGCGAGGTTGAGGGCGCGTGGGTGCGCGTAGGAGATAGCGAGGGCGTTTACCGCACAGGAGCTATCTTATGAGGAGGGGTAGAAGGCTGGATGCGAGGGCGCGCAGTGGGCTGATGGGCTACTGATGAGCGCGAGTGCACGGTAGCATGCTGGCGCGTGTCTGTCACGACCGGGCGTGGGCGCGATTGCGCCGCCTTGCGCGAGGACGAGCAGGTGAGAGGTGTGCAGGTTGTGCAGCTGCCTTAGGCGATTGTGAGATAGCCGGGCGCGCATCAAGATGTGGGCGCACAGGTGTGCGTTGTTGCGATGGGAGCGCAGGGCGCGCAGCAGGAACTGACCGTGTAGGTGTGCGCTGTTGGGATGTCGCGCGCGACTGGAACTGGGCGCGCAGCTGGAACCTCGCGTGCTACTGGAACATTGTGCGCAGTTTTTATATTACGCGCCGTTAGCAGAGTCTCCAGGGGAACCCGTGAGCGCCCGTGCGCTATCTTGGGAACCTCCTGGACTGCGCGCTGTGATGTAGAAGCGCACTGGTGTGTTGGCGAGCGCGTTTGCCCTACAACAGGAACCACGCGAGGTTGGCGCGCATCACCCTTAGTAGTAAAAGAGTGTTGGGGGTCTAGAGACACCTGTGAGCGCCTGTGCGGTAACTTAGGTGCCTCTTGGACCGCGCGTTTGTCGTCAAGCGACACCTGTGAGCTCCTGTGCAGTAACTTAGGTGCCTCTTGGACCGCGCTTTTGTCAGGAACTGCCGGGCGCGTGTGCACAGGCGAGCGCGTGCACGCAGGTGGGCGCGTGAGCGCTATCTCAGGAACAGCTGATGGGCGCGGGCGCACCGATGGTTGTGGGCGCGCTGAGGAACCCTGGCGTTTAACTGGAACATTTGCGCACACGCGCGCAGGTGAGTGCCGTGGCGCTAAATCAGGATCAGCGGCAACAGCAGGAGGGCGCGCAAGGGTATGATGCGCAGTTTAGCGCTCATTGCCCTTTTGCCCCAAAGGGACCGGTAACTGCGCAATGACAGGTTTAGATGGCACGTAGCGCGCATCCTCCTTGAAAGGAGATGGCAGGACAGCATGTCTGGAGGGTGACTGGATACAAAGTCCCGAAGGACGACCATCCTCCGACGGAGATCGCGAATGATCCCTGGAGAGGTCTAAGGTGGTAGCTGGCAGGAACGGTGATCGTTGAGTTGTCTCCTCCGCAGAGGACTGCGGGGATGACGAGCCGAAGAGGTGCCTCCTAACTCCCTTGTGAGGAGAAGGAAGGCCTCTACGGCGAGGGCCCTTGGATCAGAACTCTGACCTTCGTAGGGCCTCCGCAGAGGAGTCTCTGTTAGTGAACTCCCCCGCGGGGGGAGAATCACCGGCAGAAGAGACCGTAGGACTTAGTTCCTCCCTCGAAGGATGTTCGGAGGGGGAACCTAAGCCTTCAGCTACCTCAGCAACAACAGGCACAGGAGTTTGAGCAGAATCACTCGATGCCTCCATTACAACAACGTCAACGACCGACAGAGGATCTATCTCTGCTGTCGTCGGCGATTGTTTAACAGCCGCACCCAGTTTGATCATGTCAAACAGGGCTTCCCTGGAGGGCGAACCCTGAAGCCCCAAAAAACCCCAAGGCTGTAATAAATCATTATTATTAACAGGAAAATCAATATTTAAATCCTCCTCCAGGGGAGGAGGGGCAGCTGCCTAGCTATGGGAGGCAACTACCTCTCCCGCACCCCGGGGATCGGACAACAGCAATACGGTCTACGCTACCACTCGCCGGCCTCTCGGGAGAGACCGCTCGAGTGGGAGCTTCGGAGGAGGAAAGGGCTACGGAAGAAGTAGTCTTGGGATTTTCTCTCTTCAAAGAAGCCTCTGAAGAAGAAATATCCCTTTTAGCCTTCTTCTTGCGTTGCCGGGCAAACCTCTCCCACTGGGAGGTAGACCACTCCCTACACTCGATACATACGTTAGACCTATCACACCGTTGGCCCCTACACTGAGGGCATAAGGAGTGAGGATCAGTGTCCAAGGCCGACATAAAGGTACCACAAGGGCGGCCGGCTTGTCCAGGGCACGTACGCATGATGAAAGAATAGAGGCCAACTTCAAACACACACTGAAAGAAAAAGCAAAACAGATTATGGCAGTCAAAAATGGAGGAGAGCGCAGACAGGTATGTCGTCTCTCCGAGCCAAAAGTAAAGTGAAGCACTCACTGTGTGTGTAAGGGGGGGAGGGGTATCAAGCTCCCCTCCCTACCCCCCCCCCCCCCCCCCGCTAACTAGCGGAGGGGTAGTAAACCCTCGTTAAAATTCTTATGGCTCGTCATTTCAGCTACGCCGAAGTAATTACCCCATGTAAATAGCGTGGTTTGTATTTCAGTTACGGAACAAAGGGTTTGTTGGAAGGTGGGGGTTGGGAAATATTAAACAACCTGTGCAAACTTTCCATACGTAAGAGTTCGTGATTGGTTAACGGAAAAACAACGGAGTCTAGAGAGTATACATGAATGAACCAGAATGGGAAACTTGTCCAGAGCAAGTATTTATGTGAAATCTGGGCGTGACAAGGTAATAACAAAATGTATAAAAGTAATACAGCAAGATAAAATGGAGTGTATGATATATAATATTTAAAGGTAATATAAAATGAGGTGCTTTTATGATATCGGTCAAACGTAATATGTATACGAGGGTATTACATAAAAGGAATGGTATAGTTGTTCTGAATTAAGTAAAATACTTGAATAAAGCGGGTGAAGTCGAATAGTTGAATGAGGCGGCTAAAATGACGTAGGGGAAAATGGGGAGGGGTTATAAGAGAAGTAATCCTATTGGTAAAGGAGGAGTTTATGCACAGGTGGGAGGAGTTTATGCGCAGAAGGTCGAAAGTTGCAATGTACAAACGAACGAACAAGAGCAACTACAACCGACCGGTAGAATGTCAACAAATGAATGAAAAATGATATTTTAATTATAAAATAAATTTTTGAATATACTTACCCGGTGAATATATAATAGCTGCAACTCTGTTGCTCGACAGACACATACATAAAAAACTCGCCAGCGATCGCTATGCAGGTTGCGGGTGTGCCCACCAGCGCCAACTGTCGGCCAGATACCACTCTCGATGTAAACAAAACCTTCAATTTCTTCTCATCCCACTGCGTCTCTATTGGGGAGGAAGGGAGGGTCGTTTAATTTATATATTCACCGGGTAAGTATATTCAAAAATTTATTTTATAATTAAAATATCATTTTTAAATATTTAACTTAGCCGGTGAATATATAATAGCTGATTCACACTCAAGGAGGTGGGTAGAGACCAGAGTTAAATATGTTTACATCGTATAAGCTAAGAGTTTTTTCATTTTGACAGTTATCAATATAACAAAACCAAAATAAATAGGTACCTGGTAAGGAAGTCGACTTAGACGATTACTCTGCCTTGTAAGTACGTCTTCCTTACGAAGCCCAGCGATCCTCTTAGGATGCTGACAGACTCCCAGGAGCTGAAGTATCAAGGGGTGCAACCCATACAACAGGACCTCATCAAACCCCTAATCTGGGCGCTCTCAAGAAATGACTTTGACCACCCGCCAAATCAACCAGGATGCGAAAGGCTTCTTAGCCTTCCGGACAACCCATAAAAAACAACATTAAAACATTTCAAGAGACAGATTAAAAGGATATGGAATTAGGGAATTGTAGTGGTTGAGCCCTCACCCACTACTGCACTCGCTGCTACGAATGGTCCCAGTGTGTAGCAGTTCTCGTAAAGAGTCTGGACATCTTTCAAGTAAAATGACGCGAACACTGACTTGCTTCTCCAATAGGTTGCGTCCATTATACTTTGCAGAGATCTATTTTGCTTAAAGGCCACGGAAGTTGCTACAGCTCTAACCTCGTGCGTCTTAACCTTAAGCAAAGATCGGTCTTCCTCACTCAAGTGCGAATGAGCTTCTCGTATTAACAATCTGATAAAATATGACAAAGCATTCTTTGACATAGGCAAGGATGGTTTCTTAACCGAACACCATAACGCTTCAGATTGGCCTCGTAAAGGTTTAGTACGAGTTAAGTAGAACTTAAGAGCTCTAACAGGGCATAATACTCTTTCTAGTTCATTGCCTACGATCTCCGATAAGCTAGGAATATCGAAAGATTTAGGCCAAGGACGAGAAGGTAGCTCATTTTTGGCTAGGAAACCAAGCTGCAGAGAACAAGTAGCTTTTTCTGACGAAAACCCGATGTTCTTGCTGAAGGCATGAAGCTCACTGACTCTTTTAGCCGAGGCTAAGCATACCAGGAAAAGAGTCTTAAGAGTGAGATCTTTCAGGGAGGCTGAATGTAAAGGCTCAAACCTGTCTGACATGAGGAATCTTAGGACCACGTCTAAATTCCACCCAGGTGTAGCCAAACGACGTTCCTTAGAGGTCTCAAAAGACTTAAGGAGGTCTTGCAGATCTTTATTGTTGGAAAGATCTAAGCCTCTATGCCGGAAGACCGAGGCCACCATGCTTCTGTAGCCCTTGATAGTAGGAGCTGAAAGGGATCGTACTTTTCTCAGGTATAAGAGAAAATCAGCTATTTGGGCTACAGAGGTACTGGTCGAGGATACGGAAACTGACTTGCACCAGTCTCGGAAGACTTCCCACTTCGATTGGTAGACTCTAATGGTAGACGCTCTCCTTGCTCTGGCAATCGCACTGGCTGCCTCCTTCGAAAAGCCTCTAGCTCTCGAGAGTCTTTCGATAGTCTGAAGGCAGTCAGACGAAGAGCGTGGAGGCTTTGGTGTACCTTCTTTACGTGTGGCTGACGTAGAAGGTCTACTCTTAGAGGAAGACTTCTGGGAACGTCTACTAGCCATCGAAGTACCTCGGTGAACCATTCTCTCGCGGGCCAGAGGGGAGCAACTAACGTCAACCTTGTCCCTTCGTGAGAGGCGAATTTCTGCAGTACCTTGTTGACAATCTTGAATGGTGGCCGACGGAAAAGCCCGAAAAACTTGACTGTGAATCTCCATCCCTAAATACAGAATAGTTTGGGATGGGACCAGCTGTGACTTTTCCAAGTGACTAGGAGTCCCAATTCCTTGGTCAGATCTAGAGTCCAATTGAGATCCTTCAGACAGCGATGACTGGAAGAGGCTCTGAGAAGCCAGTCGTCCAAATAAAGGGAGGCTCGGATGTCCGATAAATGGAGGAATTTTGCCACATTCCTCATAAGCCTCGTAAACACGAGAGGAGCTGTGCTTAGGCCAAAGCACAGGGCCCGAAACTGGTACACCACATCGTCGAAGACGAATCTCAGAAAAGGTTGGGAGTCTGAGTGAATGGGGATGTGGAAGTAGGCGTCCCTTAGGTCTAGAGAGACCATACAGTCTTCCTTTCTGACCGCTGCTAGGACTGACTTTGTGGTCTCCATGGTAAACTTCGTCTTTGTGACAAAGACATTCAGAGCACTGACGTCTAGCACCGGTCTCCAACCTCCTGTCTTCTTTGATACTAGGAAGAGACGGTTGTAAAACCCAGGTGATTGAAGGTCCGAGACTTTGACCACCGCTCCCTTCTCTAGCAAAAGGGACACTTCCAGTTTCAGGGCTCGTCTCTTTTCTTCCTCTCGGTACCTGGGAGAGAGATCGATGGGGGATGTCGCTAGAGGAGGTCTGCGTACAAAAGGGATTTTGTACCCCTCTCTGAGCAACCTCACAGATTGTTGATTTGCGCCTCTCCTCTCCCAGGCTTGCCAGAAGTTCTTGAGTCTGGCACCTACTGCTGTCTGAAGTTGCGGGCAGTCAGACTCTGCCCTTAGAGGACTTGGATCCTTTCCTCTTCCCTCTCTTCCCTTCGGCACGAGCACCTCCCCTGCTGGAGGCTCTGCCACGAAAGGGCGGGATAAACCTGGACGCAGGAGTGTCCATCCTAGGTTTGGCAGACAAGGCAGGCAAAGGGGGAGCTTTGCGAGCCGAGGACACAACTAGATCGTGGGTGTCCTTCTGCACTAAAGACAAGGCAATTTCCTTAACCAAGACTTCAGGAAACAAGCACTTAGACAAGGGCGCAAAGAGTAGCTCGGATCTTTGGCATGGCGTCACTCCTGCTGACAGAAACGAGCACAGAGACTCTCGTTTCTTAAGGACTCCGGACGTGAATGAAGCGGCAAGCTCGTTGGACCCATCACGGACGGCCTTGTCCATGCAGGACATAATGAGTAAGGAAACATCCCTATCGGCAGAAGAGATTTTCCTACTCAGGGCTCCTAAACACCAGTCCAGGAAGTTAAAGACTTCAAACGCCCTAAAAATGCCTTTAAGAAGGTGGTCCAGGTCCGAGGGTGACCAACGAATCTTCGAGCGTCTCATGGCAAGGCGGCGGGGAGAGTCTACAAGACTTGAGAAGTCGCCCTGGGCAGAGGCAGGAACTCCCAAGCCGAGAACTTCTCCCGTGGCATACCAGACGCTCGATCTAGATGAGAGTTTAGATGGAGGGAAGGCAAATGCTGTCTTCCCTAAACTCCTCTTGGTCTCTAACCAATCGCCTAACATCCGTAAAGCTCTCTTGGATGAGCGAGAGAGAACGAGTTTAGTAAAGGCAGGCATGGTAGCAGGAACGCCTAAGACAAACTCTGACGGCGGCGAACGAGGAGCCACAGAAATAAAGTGGTCAGGGAACAACTCTTTAAAAACCGCCATGACTTTTCTAAAGTCCAAGGATGGTTGAACTGCTTTAGGCTCATCTAGTTCTGAAGGTTGATCCTCATGCTGTGGTTCAGCAACGTCCTCATCCGATAACTGATGAGAAAACGGCAACGGAGTAGGCAACGTTTGACTCCCAGAGTCCGGTCGCACAGGTGCATACGTGACGGAGCCGGACGCAGCGTCCTGGAACTGCTGAACAGTCTGGGAACTGTCAACAATAACAGGTGCGCGAGGACGCACAGCGTCCACCCGAGACTGTTTAGACCGTCTGGGTTGTGCAGTCAACACCATACCGGGTTGCGGAGGTTGACGCACCGCGTCAAAACAAGTCAACTCTGATGGTTGATGAACGTCCTGAACGTCACCAATCGCATCAGTGCGTTGCCTAACGTCAACGTGCGGCTGGAAATCCACACTGGGTCGCATCGGTGGAGGTACCACCCCAACTGGTTGACGCGAGAAAGCTACATCCACGTCAACAGGACGCACAATAGAACGCTTGGATGGCTGAAGGCTCGTGGGTTCAACGGTAACCTTCTCAGCGTTGTAGTCCTCCATCAAGGACGCAAGCTTGGACTGCATGTCTTGCAGTAACACCCATTTAGGGTCTACGGAAGCAGGTGCGGTAACAGACGGGGTTAACGAATGAGACGGCATAACTTTGCCTCTCTTAGGCGGCGAGCAGTCATCAGATGACGGCAACGGGTCCGAACTGTCCCAGTGGCTACATCCGGGACGTTGGACTTGTCCTGAAGGGACCGACTTACGCTTTAAAGGTCTGGAGACCTTGGTCCAAGGTTTCTTACGTGAAACACCTTCGGACGACGAGGTAAAAATGGGCTCTCTCGTCTTACTTAGGTAGGGGCGATCTTGGAGAGATACGCCTGATACCTTAGAGGGAACATCTGATCGCTGATCAAGGCCTCTCGAACCCATGAGTCGTACGACATTGCTTCTTCCCTGGGCTTGGGAGCTTGCAAGAGGTCCCGGACTAGGAGGACGACAGGCACGAACAGACGAACCCTCGAGCGCAACACTGTTCACAACACTTTGCGTAACACTAGGCACTTTGACACTATCCTTCGTGGCACTTTGGCACTTGAGTTCCTTTACGTCCGCCATGAGTTGATTTCGGTCACTTGCTAAAGACTCAACTCTCTCCCCCAAGGCATGAATAGCACGCATCATGTCTGCCATCGACGGTTCCTGAGTTCTAGGAGGGGGGTTAGGAACAACCACTACAGGGGAAGGAATAGGTTCAGGGGCATGTGGAGAGGAAAAATCTACCGACCTAGAAGAACTTCTCCTTACCCTATCTCTCTCTAGTCTGCGTGTATATTCATCAAATTCGATAAAATCGAATTCCGAAAGGCCCACGCATTCCTCACACCGATCTTCCAATTGACAGGTTTTACCCCGACAATTGGAACAAACAGTGTGAGGGTCGAGAGAAGCCTTTGGAAGACGCCTATGACAGTCCCTAGCATTGCACTTTCGAAACTTGGGAACTTGAGAAGGGTCAGCCATTTTGAATTAGTCAAGGGAAAATTCCAAAAACGATCTAAGTCATCAACAATTAATCCGATTCAAAAAAAGAGTTCAAGGATTTATTTGAAGAAAAACACCTGTACTGCGAAAGCTCAAACCAAATTAAAGTACTTCACCAAATATGATGGGAAAAACTCCAGGTTCAACAGCGAGTAAAGTACGTCTTGTCGACACGTCGACAGAGAAGAAATTGAAGGTTTTGTTTACATCGAGAGTGGTATCTGGCCGACAGTTGGCGCTGGTGGGCACACCCGCAACCTGCATAGCGATCGCTGGCGAGTTTTTTATGTATGTGTCTGTCGAGCAACAGAGTTGCAGCTATTATATATTTACCGGCTAAGTTAAATATTTAAAAATGACGCGAATACCGACTTGCTTCTCCAAAAGGTCGCGTCCATAATACTTCGCAGAGATCTGTTTTGCGTAAAGGCCACGGAAGTTGCTATAGCTCTTACTTCGTGCGTCTTAACCTTAAGCAAGCAACGGTCTTTTTCACTCAAGTGAGAATGAGCCTCTCGGATTAAAAATCTAATAAAATACGACAAAGCATTCTTTGACATAGGCAATGATGGCTTCTTAACTGAGCACCACAAGGCCTCAGATTCACCTCGTAAGGATTTGGTACGAGCTAAATAAAACTTAAGAGCTCTAACTGGACACAGTACTCTTTCAAGCTCGTTGCCTACGATCTCTGACAGGCAAGGTATATCAAATGACTTAGGCCAAGGACGAGAAGGCAGTTCATTTTTGGCCAAGAAACCAAGCTGAAGTGAACATGTGGCTTTATCTGTGGAAAAGCCGATGTTCCTACTGAAGGCAAGGATCTCACTGACCCTTTTAGCCGAAGCCAAGCACACTAAGAAAAGCGTCTTGAGGGTGAGATCCTTCAGGGAGGCTGAATGTAATGGCTCAAACCTGTCGGACATTAGGAACCTTAAGACCACGTCTAAGTTCCATCCAGGAGTTGCCATACGACGCTCCTTAGAGGTCTCGAAAGACTTAAGGAGATCTTGGAGATCTTTATTATTGGAAAGATCTAAGCCTCTATGTCTGAATACAGACGCCAACATGCTCCTGTAGCCCTTAATAGTGGGCGCTGAGAGGGAGCGAACATTTCTCAGATGTAGGAGAAAGTCTGCGATTTGGGCTACAGAGGTACTGGAAGAGGAAATAGATGCTGACTTGCACCAGTCTCTAAAGACTTCCCACTTCGACTGGTATACTTTGATGGTAGAAGCTCTCCTAGCTCTCGCAATCGCTCTGGCTGCCTCCTTCGAAAAGCCTCGAGCTCTTGAGTGTCTTTCGATAGTCTGAAGGCAGTCAGACGAAGCGCGGGGAGGCTTTGATGAAGATCCCTTACGTGGGGCTGCCGTAAGAGATCTATCCTTAGAGGAAGACTCCTTGGAACGTCTACCCGCCATTGAAGTACCTCTGTGAACCACTCTCTCACGGGCCAGAGGGGAGCGACCAACGTCAACCTTGTCCTTTCGTGAGAGGCGAACTTCTGCAGTACCTTGTTGACGATCTTGAACGGTGGGAATGCGTACGCGTCCAGGTGAGACCAGTCCAGTAGAAACGCATCTATGTGGGTCGCCTCTGGATCTGGGACTGGCGAGCAATAGGTCGGGAGCCTTTTGGTCAACGAGGTGGCAAAGAGGTCTATGGAGGGTTGACCCCAAGTCACCCAAAGACTCTTGCACACGTCCTTGTGGAGGGTGCATTCCGTGGGGATCACCTGACCTCTCCGACTGAGACAGTCTACCAAGACGTTCAAGTCCCCCTGGATGAATCTTGTCAACAGGGAAATGCCTCGATTTTTTGACCAGATGAGGAGGTCCCTTGCGATGACGAACAGTGTGTGGGAGTGAGTGCCTCCTTGCTTGGAGATGTACGCCAAAGCTGTGGTGTTGTCTGAATTGACCTCTACCACTTTGTTTCGAAGAATGCTCTCGAAACTCATCAAGGCCAAGTGAACCGCTAATAGCTCCTTGCCGTTGATGTGCATGCTCTTCTGAACCGACGTCCAAAGACCCGAACATTCCCGACCGTCCAGAGTCGCTCCCCAACCCAAATCCGACGCGTCTGAGAACAACACGTGGTTTGGGTTCTTGACTGCCAGGGACAGACCCTCTCTCAGACTTATGTTGCTGTCCCACCAGTTCAGGCATGCTTTTACTGGCTCGGAGACCGGGATTGATACAGCTTCTAAAGTCTTGCTCTTGTTCCAGTGTGAGTCTAGATGGAACTGGGGAGGGCGAAGGTGAAGTCTCCCTAGCGAGACAAACTGCTCCAGGGATGACAGAGTCCCTACGAGGCTCATCCAACTTCTTACTGAACAACGGTCTTTTTTCAGCATGAGTCGGACTTTGAGCAGGGCTTGCTCTATTCGGGTGGCAGACGGAAAAGCCCGAAAAACTAGACTGCGAATCTCCATCCCCAAATAGAGAATCGTCTGGGATGGAATCAGTTGAGACTTTTCTAAGTTTACCAACAGTCCCAACTCCTTTGCCAGACCCAACGTCCAGTGAAGGTCCTGCAGACAGCGATGACGGGATGATGCTCTGAGAAGCCAGTCGTCCAAGTACAGGGAGGCTCGAATTCCCGATAAATGAAGGAACTTTGCCACATTCCTCATGAGCCTCGTAAACACGAGAGGAGCAGGGCTGAGGCCGAAGCACAGTGCTCGAAACTGGTACACCACATTCCTGTAAACAAACCTCAGATACGGTTGAGAATCCGGGTGTATAGGAATGTGGAAGTACGCATCCTGCAGGTCGAGAGAGACCATCCAGTCTCCCTCTCTGACCGCTGCTAGGACGGACTTCATGGTCTCCATCGTATATTTTGTTTTCGTAACAAAAACGTTGAGCGCACTGACGTCCAGCACTGGCCTCCAACCTCCCGTATGCTTTGGGACTAGGAAGAGACGGTTGTAAAATCCCGGTGATTGAAGGTCCGAGACTTTCACCACCGCTCCCTTCTCTAGCAACCGAGACACCTGGTATGTAGAGCTTGTCTCCTTGACTCCTCTCGATACCTGGGAGAGAGGTCTAGAGGAACTGTTACTAGAGGAGGTCTGCGTACAAAAGGTATTTTGTACCCCTCCTTGAGCAACAACACAGACTCTTGGTCTGCACCCCTCTTCTCCCAGGCCTGCCAGAAGTTGTTCAGTCTGGCCCCTACCGCTGTCTGAGGACGTGGGCAGTCAGACTCTGCCACGGGAGGACTTGGATCCTCTCCTCTTGCCTCTCTTTCCGTCGGCACGAGCGCCTCCCCTGCTGGGAGCTCTGCCACGAAAGGGCGGGATAAACCTAGACGCAGGAGTCTCGATTCTGGGTCTCACAACAAAGGATGAAGAAGGAGCTCCCTTGCGAGCAGAAGAAGCCATCAGGTCATGTGTATCCTTCTGTACAAGCGAAGCAGCAATGTCCTTGATCAGCTGTTGAGGAAACAAGGCAGCCGATAAGGGAGCAAAGAGAAGTTCCGATATTTGACAGGGAGTAACTCCTGCTGAAAGGAAAGAGCAAAGGGTTTCCCTCTTCTTCAGGACTCCAGACGTAAAGGTGGAGGCGAGCTCATTGGAGCCATCGTGGATGGCTTTGTCCATACAAGACATAATAAGCAAGGAAACATCCTGGTCGGCAGACGAGATCTTCCTGCTTAATGCTCCTAGAGACCAATCTAAAAAGTTAAAAACTTCGAAGGCCCTGTAAACCCCTTTAAGGAGATGGTCAAGGTCCGAGGAGGACCAACAAATTTTAGAGTGTCTCATGGCCAGGCGACGGGGAGAGTCTACGAGGCTTGAGAAGTCACCATGGGCAGAGGCAGGGACTCCCAAGCCGAGAACTTCTCCCGTGTCATACCAGACGCTCGCTCTAGAAGCTAGTTTAAAAGGAGGGAAGGCAAAGGCCGTCTTCCCCAAACTCCTCCTGGTAACCAACCAGTCGCCTAGTAGACGTAAAGCCATCTTAGAAGAGCGAGAGAGCACTAGCTTAGTAAAGGAAGGCTTGGCAGCAGCTAAGCCTAGCGCAAACTCTGACGGAGGCGAACGAGGAGCAGCAGTAACAAAATGATCTGGGAAAAGATCCTTAAAAATCATCATGATTTTCTTAAAATCCATAGAAGGTTGCGCAGCCTTAGGCTCTTCCACGTCTGATAAAACATCCAAAGGATTATCAGTAGGCAGAGGATCAGCAACATCCTCATCTGAAGGAACCTCGTCCGACAATTGATGAGTCTCAAGCAAGGGAGAGACCTGCCGTGGTGGCAATGCTTGACAAGCAAAGTCCACACGCAAAGGAGCATCAGTAGCAGTCAAGGACGCTACGTCATGTAACTGCTTAAAGGACTGACCAGCAACAACAACAGGAGCGGGAGGACGCTCGACGTCAAGTCGAGACTGCCTTGACTGCCTAGATTGAGCAGTCAAAACAACCCTTGACTGCGGTGCTTGACGCTCAACGTCAAAACAAGGCAACTGAGCTGGTTGGCGAACGTCCTGAACGTCAACACGAGCATGCGGCAGCGGCTGAACGTCAACACGAGACTGCGGCAGCGGCTGAAAGTCAACACGGGACTGCATCGAGTGAGGCTCCAAGTCACGAGACTGACGTGACTTTGTAACGTCAACAGGACGAGTAAAGGCTCGTTTGGGCGGCTGACGGCCAGGATCTCGATCAGCGTAACGGCGAGGATCATCGTGAACCTGCTCAACGGTATACTCCTCCATAAGGGAGGCAAGCTTATTCTGCATATCCTGTAGGACAACCCATTTAGGATCAACGGGAGTCGGTACGGGCCGAGACGATGGTAACGTCTGTGACGGCAAAACGTTGCCTTTACTGAGACTCTCGGAGCCCGTGTTACGCTTTCGTTTAAGCGGCGAGCAGTCTTCCGATGACTGCACAGGGTCAGAGCTGTCCCAATGGCTACAGCCAGGACGCTGGACCTGTCCTGAAGGGACTGACTTCCGCTTTAAGGGTCTAGAAACTTTGCTCCAAGGTTTCTTTCGCGAGAAGCCTTCGGATGACGAGGAGAAAACAGCCTCGCTCGTCTTATGGTAGGGGCGGTCTTGACGAGACACGCCCGAAACCATAGAGGGAACGTCTGTTCGTTGGTTAGAGCCTCTCGTCCCCTTAAGTCCTACGACATTACTTCTCCCTGGTGCATGGGAGCTTGAAAGAGGTCTCGGACTAGGAGAACGACAAGCACGAACAGACGAACCCTCGGACGCAACACTAAAAACACTTTGCGCACTAATCACTTTATCCCCACGATTTTCTAATGTGGCACTCTGACACTTTAACACTTTCACATCAGCCATGAGTTGATTACGGTCCGTTGCTAAAGACTCAACTCTCTCGCCCAAAGCTTGAATGGCAAGCAACATATCCCGCATTGATGGTTCATGAGTGCTAGTAGAAGGTTCAGGAACAACTACTACAGGGGAAGGATTAGGTTCAGGGGCATGGGAGGAGGAAAAATCCAATGACCTAGAGGAGCTTCTCCTCACCCTATCTCTCTCAAGCTTACGAGAATACTTATCAAACTCTAGCCAGTCGAATTCCGAAAGTACCACGCACTCATCACACCGATCTCCTAATTGGCAGGTTTTACCCCGGCAATTAGAACACACGGTATGTGGGTCGAGAGAGGCCTTTGGAAGACGTTTGTTACAATCCCTAGCATTACATTTACGAAATTTAGGAATCGGAGAAGGGTCAGCCATTTTGAAAAGTCAAAGAAAATCCAAAAACAATCCAAAGTCATCAACAATAAACGCTATCCAAAAAAGGGTTCAAGAGTTTTAATTGAAGAGAAAAACACCTGCACTGCGAAAGCTCAAAACCAAAAAGAAGTACTTCACCAAGAATGACGAAAAACTCCAGGTCAACAGCGAGTAACGGAATCAACTTGTCAACAAGACCGACAGAGAAGAACTGAGGCTGTTTACATGTATATGCGGTATCTGGCCGATAGTCGGCGCTGGTGGGCACACCCGCAACCTTCATGGCGATCGCTCGCGAGTTTTTGTGTTTCTGTCGAGCCGTCCGAGACGTCAGCTATTATATATTCACCGGCTAAGTTTAATATTTAAAATTTACAATTTAATGCTGTCCCATCAATAAACATTCTTAGTTGAGACACGTCCTTTATAGTGGCATTTGATACTGCTATGATAATTATCAAGAATTGTTAGATAGGGGAAAGGTCGTTATAATGCCCCGTCCGCTGAAGCCACGGCCAAGTTACTCGATCGTAAAATTTTCCCCAAGCATTGTTTCCTGCTTGACTATAACAACACCTGTTTGGTGGCGCTCTGTTCGCCTATCACCTGGTGGCGCAAGCCTTTAACAGTTATTGATGTTCGGACTTTTGTTTTCGCTAATCCCAACAATCTCCATTCTTATACCCTTGTTAAGATTGTTAGTTGGGACAAGTCTTGAAATTATGCCGAATACTAATTTATTATATATACAACCAAAGGTTAGGTTAGCCAACATCTAGTTAGGATGTTTCTGTTGAAAAAGCCAGTGTCAATAAACCACCCGAACTAACCCTTCGTTTCCATGCGCTTGTAGGCCTACTTTTGTTGGCCGGGTAATTTCAAAATTTTTAATCCCCCGCCCCCTCGACCCGAGATTGACCTGCACGAGGTCAACCCTTTCCAACGCTAAACGCTGTAAGGGACAGACATGTTCCGTATATTTTCTCTTTGAGCGATGGTGTTGAGTTTATTACTCAAATAGATCAGCTTGAAGCTCTGAAGCCAATAAGGTTTTTAGACCTACGGGACTTTACTCGAGTTATCCCATAATTTTTTCATTTTTTATTTCGAAAAGGGCTCTTAGGTGATTTTAGGGGTTCCTGTGAAGGCGCAAGAACCCGAGGATTTAGACTTCAGCGACCACAAATATTAGGGTAGGCCTAATCCTGAGTAACTTTTTTATTATTACAATGAGGTTAAGATATAATTTAGAGTGCTGTCTACAGCTTTTTTGTGTAGGAGAGACTTAGAAGGGGGTCTGCCCCCAGCTAGGGGTTGTGACCTGGGAACTACTAAGTTCGGTTAGGTTGGGTTTGTGGGGTTTGTATGATAGTGACAGTGTTTAGGGGGTCGCAAAGGGGCGTTAGCCCCCCGTTAGGTCATTAGAAAGGTAAGGACACGGCTTGTAGGTCAGGTTAGGAGGGGAAGTTTTGGTTATATGTTGTCCATTTTTCTCGCACTTTCCGACATTCATGCGCCGAGTGGTCCTAGTACATAGATTGTCGAGACAAGCATTTACAAATTTAGTGAATTCATTATTTCATTCTGTTAAACTTCACATGAAAAACTCGATAGGTGATGGTCTTTACTCTATTTTCTGGCGATCGCGACCCTGTCCTAGTATGTAGTTTGTTGGGACAAGCATTTATAAAACTAGTGAATTTAATATTATTTAATTCTGTGACCATTCCTTTGAAAAAGAGCCCATTCGGACATTGGGGTGTATGTATGATAGCGGCCGCCTGTATGTATCATTATGTCTAACTTAGAATACGGTAGTGTAAGGGGGATCGCAGGGGGGAGTTAGGCCCCCCCCCCCGTTAGGTAAGTAGGTAAGGACATGGCTTGTAGGTTAGGTTAAGGGGGAAAGTTTTAGTTAGTTGTTTTCCATTTTTAATCAACGCGTGAGGAACTGGCCGTTGATATACAAAGGCTCCCGGACATTTTTAACTCGATTTTCGGGCGGTCCCAGGCCTGTCCCCATAAACTACAAAGGCTCCGTTTTCCCCACCCCAAAACCCCGAGTTCTCACTGGGGGTCCCCCATTATCGTAGGATATAGATGTATATATATTTCTGAAACTATTCATTGGCGACAGGAACGAGTGTCATTTTCGAAGAGAGCGTAATTTTTTCTATAAGAAAAAGTAGTTGTTTTCCTAGGTTACATTACCCAGTAATACACTACAATAAAACCCAATAATACCCCATTTTTAATCCACACGGGAGGAACTGGCCGCTGATACACAAAGGCTTGGAAGGGGTACCCCGAGAGGTATATATAAATAGAAACCACAGTCCACACACAAATTACCAAACCAGCGGATTACAGGGTTGAATCTGAGCGTACATATCTAAATATCTAGACGTCATTTATGACGGATCGAAACCCTGGCAGTTGAATAAAATAGAATGTAAGTACATTAAAAATAGGGGTGCATTAGACTCTGGTGTACTGTGATTCATAACCAACAATGACAAAACCCTCTCGTTCCTTACTCATATGGAGGTTTTGCACCTTTACCTCCCATTTTCCTAAAATGACAACCAATAGAATACAGTCCTACCTCACAGTTCACTGAAGGATCTTTGAAAGGATTCCATGTAGATTTATACCTAAAACATTGGGTTAAGTCTACATCAGGTAAAGGAGATTTTAGCCTATGATACAATCATAGGCGCAATGTTTTGCCCCACTTACGTTCAAGAAACGAGAATCTTGGCCTCCGAATGTTATCAAACTTCTAAACTAAACACTCCTTTACTCTAACAATGAAAGAATTCAATATCAAAAGGCGGAAATGACTCATGACAGAAACCCATTGTTTGACACTGTCCTATGATAAATCAGTAGATGCATAGACTCCTTACTCACTTCTCATACAAGGTTTTTCTTTATCAACTTTTTGTTATAACACTGCGAGAACTGTCATGTCATAACCATATCATAGATATATGTAAACTCTGAAAATTCTGAATGACAGTCGTTAAAATATTGTAATCTAGACTTACCTTTAGCTCTTACTAGGTCAAGAATGTGCCCACAGACCCAAGTTTATGCCCCGCCTAACGGTAAATTCGGTTCTACCCGACACCTTATGGAACCCAATATTAGATGTAATGGTTCTCTCACCTGCAATTTTAAATGTATATCTAGTAAATTTCTGTACAATTTTAATAAATATATATGCTTAAATGGTTATTATAATTATCAAAATACAGATTATAGAATAACTGATTCATATAGGAGAGATTTTGCAAGTCAAATTTCCTTCTTCACGGGGTGCCTTTTGTGCCTAACATATTCCCAAATATGTGGTATAATTAATTTTTTTTTAAACATTTCTATGTGAAAAATTATGCACAAATTACGTGTTATTCGTCGAATATATAGAACCACTACTAAATATAATCTATTCTACTTCGTAGAAATAACTGAGGTCTTAATGTTTTGGCAAGTACGTCATACAGTGCTAGAATAGGAAAAATAAAAAAACACATCAGTAGGAAGCTATTTCCCCCTTGCATTTCCTATAATGTGAATGCATATATATGTGTATATATATATATATATATATATATATATATATATATATATATATATATATATATATATATATATATATATATATATATATATATATATATATCTGTGTTTATATATATATATATATACATATATATATATATATATATATATATATATATATATATATATATATATATATGTATGTATACAGAGAGAGAGAGAGAGAGAGAGAGAGAGAGAGAGAGAGAGAGAGAGAGAGAGAGAGAGAACAGTTGGAAGATCCAGGCCTACATGGCTGAGGACATTGAAGCGGAAAGTAGGAGAAGAATGGTGAAGGATTGATTTAAAAGCCCAAGATAGAGGCAGCTGGCGAAATCCAACCGAGGCCCTCTGAGTCATTAGGCGTTGGAGGACATGACGCAAAGGCCCTTGGTTAGACTCCGCCAGCCGTCTCTATCTTGAACTTTTAATTCAATACTGCTCCATTCATCCTCTACTTAACGCTTCATAGTCCTCAGCCATGTAGACCTGGTCCTTCCAACTCTTCTAGTTAAACGTTTGGTGAACTAATCTTACTTGGGGAGTGCGAAGACCATCCCAAACCATCTGCATTTAAGAATGAGCAGTAGAATGGTAAAAAACATGGGCCAAGACATGAAGAATAACATGAGAGAAATTATGAATGAAATTGAAGACAGAATAGAAGTACTGTACCTGATGAATGGGATGAACTAGAAATATTATCAGTGGGTAAGTCTAAAGGTAGCAGATTAGTTATAGACATTAGAAGGTGTTTATTTATTGCGAATACGATTGGTAAAATGTTTGAAAAATTTAGGCTAATAAATATTAAGAATGAAATTAATGAAAAGATTAGCACATTCCAGTGTGGTGGGATAACGGGTAGGTCAACAACAGATTACCTTATCTAACTGAATGCTGTTATAAACTATAATCATTACTTGGGAACCTCAACATACAGTACATATGGTTTGGGGATGCAGTAAAGTGTTTTGATAAACCTTGTTTGAAAGGTTGTATCAAAGAATGTAGTAAGATGGTAAGGAAAGATGATGCGAAATGATATATAAATCAAATGAGAAAACTAAAGCAATTATCAAGAGTCCTGTCGGATATACAGAAGGAATTAAGATAGAGGGAAATGTAAATAAGGGAACAGTATTCGGATCAAAGTTATGTTCAATTGTCACAGACAAAGTTAATTCTATAAGTGAGAAAACGATAACTCTGATAAAAAAAAGAGAAAAAAAAACATTAGAATAGAAGCCCTGATTTATGTATGTGATGTAGAGTTTCCGAGCAACAATCGATACAAAGTAGAAAAAAACAATAAAGAACTGCCGCAGTTTGGAAGAACTGAAAAAAAAAAAAAATGCTTTTAGCACCAATCCACAGAAGTCTGCGGTGTTAGTCATTAGACAAAAAAAGAAGAGGTTAAAAAGGTGAATGGAGAGGTTAGAAATGGAAGAGTAGAAACAGTTAAGGAATATATATACTTAGGAGGATGGTACTCAGAAAAGGGAACCCATAGTCTCAGCATAAGTAAAATGGAAGCAAGAAATGAATCCATGGTACTGTACAAGAAGTTAGGAAGTATGGAGATATTCACAGAGTAGGAGATTTGGCATTGTTAGTGAGAATAAAGATCTATGAGCCATTAGTAGTACCTAAAATGTTTGAAAATATCGAGATATGATGTGTAATAAAAGAAAAAGAAATGAAAGAACTAGAGAGTATACAGTACAAAATTATGAAAGGAATTGTTTGAACAGGTTGCTACCACACCTTACTGGGAGTTGATAGCAGAAGCAAGAATATGACCAGTTGAAAATAGAAGAGCATAAAAAAGGTGATGCTTTTTCATAACATCAAAACATTAAATGACAAACGACTAGTTAAGGAGGTAGTGGAAGACCAAATAAGGGAACCTTATGAGAAATGTTGGGGAAAAGTATTATAAAAAATATGCAATAAATATGATATTAAAATTGAAGAAGTAAGAAAGTATAAAAGCAAGAACTCAAAAAAGAAATAAAAAGTAAAGTGCTAAATGAAATTATAAGGAAAATAGAGGAAAAGAATGCAGAGATGACCAAATAATGGCAGAAGAGATTCGATAGGAGAACTTAACACTAATGAGGATACTATGGACCATATGTTTTACTGTAATGAATTAAGAAAATTTAGAAACAATGACATAGAAATAGGGAATTTAGAAGCACCAACTAAAGATGTTGCCCGGTATATTAGAAAGGGCTTTAAAGTTAAAAGTAAAAGAAAGTAAGCTATGCTGTCTGTTTAGGAGGTAACTAATGATAATGAATTTTCTGCAGATTGCAGCGCTTTGCACCCACTACGTTTCTTCTAGTAGTGTGCCCACAATCACAGTGTTGTTGAGAGCGCAACGAGGAACTTGGAACTTGGAACCCCTCATCTTGATCTCATCCACATATGGCACTCGAGTAAGCTCTCTTACAGTTAGTTACATTTCTAATCCTGTCCTTCCATTTACCTCCTGTGGTGACCGAGGTGGTAACGTCCCTGACTGGTGAACGCCAGACCCGCTCAGACTTGTAAGTTTCTTTGGTCGCTGTAACCTCACCATCCCTGTGAGCTAAGGATGAGGTGTTAGGGGATCCTATACGTCTATCTGCTGAATCATCAGCTGCCATTGCCTAGCCCTCCTTGGTCCTAGCCTGGGTGGAGAGGGGCTTGGGCGCTGATCATATGTATATATGTTCAGTCTCTATGGCATTGTCCTGCTTGATAGGGCAATGACACTGTCCCTTGTCTCTGCCATTCATGAGCGGCCTTTAAACCTTTAATCCTTTATTATCCTTCTGAGGGGTTTGTTCTCAAATCTACTAAATCCATTGGAGATTGTTTCATTGTCATACCATGACATATTCATATAGTAACACCGATCTTACTAAATTGATATATAGTCTGATTTTTTTATGTAATTACAGGCCATTTGATTTCCAAATTTTACTTAACCTAGATATTGTCTGATTTGCTTTTTTCAACCTTTCACCAAACTCTAATTCTAAAGATCCTGTATTAAAGATCATAGTTCCTAGATACTTAAATGATTCTACCTCATTAATCCTATCTCCTTCTAGTAATATTCCATCTTCCATTCCATATTCCGTTCTCATAATCTCTGTCATTCTTCTATTCACCTTAAGCCTAACCTCATGTGATATTTCATACATTCTGGTATGCAAGCATTCCGAATCCTGTGGTGTTCTGTTAATAAGGACAGCATCATCAGCATACTCTAGGTCTGCAAATTTCCCATTACCAATCCAGTCCAATCCTTCTCCACAATCTACGACTGTTCTGTGTATTACAAAATCCACGAGGAGGATAAACAGCATAGGTGACAATACATTCCCTTGGAGTACTCCGCTGCTCACTGGAAATTCACTTGATAGGAGTCCATTAACATTAACTTTATAATTGCTATACTCGTGAACAGACTAAATCAAGTTCACACTTTTAGGAGGAATTCCATAATAATGTAGGGCTCTCCACAATATTAATCAGTGCACACTATCAAAGGCTTTTTCATAGTCCACAAATGCCATCAAAAATTGATTTCTATATTATACGCATTGCTGTGCAACGTCTCAAAATGAAAATTTGGTCAGTACAACTTCCACCTTTTAAAAATCCTGCTTGTTCATCTCTCACCTTTTCATCAATCTTTCTCTTCAGTCTCTTTAGAATAAGCACACTATATATTTTCATAACAAGTGACGTAAGTGTGATGCCTCTGTAATTATTGCAATCAGTCAGGTGTCCTTTTTGTTGCCATTTTCATCAACACTCATAATTCCCATTCATCAGGGTTAGCTTCTTCATGCTACATTCTACAAATTAATATCGTAAATATTCTGGGGGTCATTACATTTTCAGCCAGTATCATCTCAGCAGTTATTCCATCGTATCCAGACCTTTCCATCTCTTGAGTTTTTTTTCATGATAGCTTCGACTTCAAACACACTGAATTCATTCATGGGCACATCAAGGTCTTCATCAGCTTCAGGTATATCAATCAAATTATTCCCTTCGTATCTCCTATGTATAATCCCATTATAGTGTTTCATCTAACGTTGTCTTTCTTCATCTTCTGTTGTTATAACAGACCAAATTCTCTTTTCAATGGGCATTTGCTTCTTCTTCTTTGCTCTAGTAGAGATTCCATTAATAATTCTATGAGCGATTCTTACAACATAGCCACTCCCTGAATTCAGAGTTTTGTCAGCCTCATCTGCTTTACTGTCTAAATATTATCTCCAGTTATTCCAGGCTTTTCTTTTGACTTCACTATCAATACTGGGATACTTAGCATGCTCTACATTGTAATTTTCATTACTTAATCAAAAACTTTCACCAATCAATCTCTGTCTTTGTCTCCTTTATATAGTATTCTATGTATGATTTGATATACATGGATTTCTCCTTGTAACTGCATGTCCCAAGACTACTACCATCTGACTGATATATGTTCTTAATATCACACCATTCTTCATTAATTGTCTGTTCTTCGTCTCTTAAAGTCTCTAAGACTGCAAATAGATTCCTACATTCAATTGAAAATGTTTCTCTGTGCTCTTCCTCTAAAAGTAGTTGTATCAATCCTAGGTATTCTATTTATCTCTCTGTTGGGTGCTTTCAGTTTTAATTTCAGTGTGGCAATGAGGAGCTGGTGATCACTACCAATATCTGCACCTCTATAGCTTCTTACATTTCAGAGAGTCCTCTTTCTCTTTATTAATGGTAATGTGATCTATCTGATTTCTATAATTGCCACATGGTGAAGTCCATGTATACTTGTGGACGAACTTGTATTGGAAAAGAGTAGCCTACCTACAATGACAAGATTGTTTGCTGAACAGAAACTTATGAAATGTGCTCCATTTGCATTTGCAACTTCGCTAAGACCCTCGTCACCCATCACATTCTCTATCCTTTGATTATTTCTTCCAACTTTAGCACTGAAGTCGCCAATCACAATTTTCATATCTCTGTCTGAGATCTCATCTATTACACTCTGCAGTTCTTCATAGTATTCATATTTCCTTTCTTCAGGGGAATCATTTGTTAGAGCATTGCAAACTATAATACTTATATTGCACTGCTTTGATTTGAACTTTTCTAGTAACAATCTACTATTTACAGCTCTCCAGTCGGTTAATGTCTTTTCTGCTCTTGGTGTCATCATCATTCCAACTCCATCTGCTCTTCCTGAGTAGATATACATATATATTTCCTTGTTCTAAAGTTTCCTTAACAATCCCCTTACAACAAGTTTCACTTAGGGCCAAGATATCCAAACTATATTTCATAAATTCACTCTCCACTTGCTGTAACTTCCCAATCTGATTCATGGTTCTAACATTCCAATTACCTATTTTCAATTTTTCTTTAGTATTCTTAAACTGGGAGATTCTTAGCACCCTGCTACGCCCGGACTGGGGACCATTCTGTCATCTTCTCTTTTCATGACTAACTAAATCCATAGAGGATTTATTGGCCAGATACATCAAAGGATACCACGTTCCTTGTGATGCACAGTGCCAATCTAATTAAGGCAAGTGACCTCTGCCGGTCCATATTAATTCCGGTAAGATCAACCGCCAGTCATCAGGTGTAAAAGCCGAAGAGACGGGTTGTCCATCGCCTTAAACCCAATCTGTCACCCTGCAGCCAGTGACTTCACCGAGATTTAGGGGGCACAGTAAAAATATATATGTGTATATATATATATAAATATACATATATATATATATATATATATATATATATATATATATATATATATATATATATATATATATATACATGTGTGTATATAATATATATATACACACACATTAGTGTATGCGACCTGTCAAAAAAAAGATAGCTAAATGTTTAGATATATATGCACGAGCACACCTACATATTTAACTCTTTCCACCCCTCCCCCTTTCCTAACTACAATACAACATGGCAGTTAGGCAATTTGTGGGAGATTGTGGTTTCCAGGTGTACCTCTCGGGGTACCCCCTATCACAAGTGTATGACTACTCTTTTTATTATATAGTGGATATATATGTGTGAGGTGTGTGTAATTAAACACCTAATGGAAAAACTAACAATATGACAAACCACTATGTATAGCATTTATAGACTATGAGAAAGCTTTCGATTCTGTCAAAACTTCATCAGAATGAAAGCCCTTCAAAGATAAGGAATGGATGACTATTATGTTAAAACACTTGAGGGTATATATTCAGAAAGTACAGAAATCCTAAAACTACAAAAGATACTGAGAAAATTCCAACTGAGAAAGGGGTTAGACTGGGAGACCCTGTCTCTCCTAAATTATTCACAGTGTGCCTAGAAGTTTATAAGAATTCAGATTGGAAAAATGAAGGAATTAACTTTAAAGTCGAATACCTTAATAGCTTAAGATTTGCAGATAACAATTTCATTTAGTGAATCATGGAAGGAATTGTACAAGTTGATAGAAGATTTGAATAGAGAAAGCAGAAGTGTAGGGTGGAAAATGAACATGAATAAAACTAAGATAATATTCAATCAAAATTTATCAATACAACAATTAAAGGTTATGGACGAACTTCTGGAGATTGTTAATGAATATACGTACGTACTTAGGACAAACAATAAGTGTTTCCCCAGGACATGAGACCGAAAATAAAAGGAGGATAAGTATGGGAAGGAGAGCCTTTGATACACAAAATGAGATTATGAAAATTAAAATGCTACTTTCCCTAAAAAGAAATGTATTTAATCAGATGGTCCTACCAGTATTAACTTATGCATCAGAAACTTGGAGCCTTGCTAAAGCCTTAGAATATAAGCTAGTCATAACTCAAAGAGCTATGGAAAGTATAATGATGGGAATAACACTAAGAGAAAGAAAAAGAGCAAAATGGATACGAGAGCAATCTAAAGCAGAGGATATTCTAACGTGTAAGAAAAATAAAAGGACGTGGGCAGAACATATAAAGAGGATGCCAGATAATAGATGGACAAGAAGAATAAAAGAATGGGTCCCTGGAGATTGAAAACGAAGCAGAGAAGGAAGACAAGACGATGGATTGACGATTTAAGAAAATTTGCGGGTATAAAAAGACACAACAGACACGCGTGGAAGGACATGTCTGAGACCTTTATCCTGCAGTGGACTAGCAATGGCTGATGATGACGAAATATGTATGTATATGTTTCTGGGTATTTGTGTAAGTATATATATATATATATATATATATATATATATATATATATATATATATATATATATACAGTATGTGAGTGTTTATATATAGCTGTATCTAAAAGAAAATCATAAACTTTCCTCTAACGAGGAATGGCTCCAGTGTAAAAACAACACGTCGGTCAGTCAGTGGTACACACATAATTTAACAGCTGAATCATGGATGAACCCTCTGCGTATCAGCTGTTTCAAACCCCAACATAAAAGTCTAATAAGCAGAACTAACATCTTTGCGTACTCTGTGTCAGTCACCTTAATATTACATGGACTCTTAAAAGTCCTGTGACTTTTCACACCATCTATCCAAATATTTCCAGATTTCTTTTCTAACAATTTTAAATTATACTTTATTTTCATCAACAAAGTATGTCTGTTTCATTCTACGTCGGAACACTGAGTCATCCTTCCACACACGCTTCAGCATTACAACCATTGCTCTACACGCATTTTCCAAACTATTAATTCTCATTTACGTTTAATATTATATGCAGATATTTTTTCTCAACAGTTACAAGATTTTGCCATAACTTACATTTAATGTCTTCAATTTATTTACATAGGGTGAATTGGCTTAAGAATACAGTCAAATACTTCCGTCGTAGATTTCACAACTCGATTTTCTTCCCATTTTCTTGTTTGTATTTCTTCTCATTTTTTTTCTAATTTGTTGAAACTTTCAAACTCTTTTTGACTTGTATCTGTAATATCTCTTACCCATCGCTAATATGTGCTTTGTCATCTGCAAAGATGAACCATCCCACACTTCATTCATCATTAATTGTTCTATCCTGCATAGCTGTACTTAATCCACTTCGCTTCCGCTAGTATCTTATATCACTCCATCCATAAAGATATCGAACAACCACAGAAACATGGCATTCTCTAGCTTCGATCTGCATTCACACAGATCCAGTCCCTTTGTCGTCTTCAGATACTAGTTTGCAGTTTGTTTTTATCATACATACATACATACATATATACATACATACATACATAAACGTATACGTGTCACACACACACACACACATATATATATATATATATATATATATATATATATATATATATATATATATACAGTCAAGAGACTCATTCATCTTTTGCAACATTGTAATTCTATATGCATATAAATTTGATATTCTTCATTTCCCAGTGAATTATATTGTATCCTCTTCCTATTGCATCATATGATAAAAATTGAAGTAGGTAGCCTTAGTTGCTGCGTGGAAGTATTTCTAGTCCATGCTACTACAGGTTCCGGTCCAGGTCGAAGCTTCGCCTTTGTATCGGCGCTTTCTACCGGCAGTTTCATCTCCTATTGAGTACTTTTCAATGGGCAAGTAAAAGTAGATGCATAGATAAACCATAGTCAGCCGACAATGATCGATCATAAGCCAATATCTTTTAATTCCATGTTGTTGAGTCACATTTCGTTTTAGTGGTAAAAAAAAAAAAATTTTTTACCTTCCCATCTGAGTTAGTGTTCTGCACTGAAAAATGCATCTATTTTAAGATCTAGTATTTTAAGTTTCAATCCTTTTCTTTTCTAATGAATACTGCACAACATGATAAAGTGGCAGAACGAGTAAAATCATGTACGTTGGGATGTGTTTTCTAGCTATCATTAACTCGTACAGCACCATCCAAACATTCAGTCTAGCAAATGTTTTTTCCTCAGATGTGAGTCTTGAAAGTAAACTGCTTTCTATTCAATTATTTTTTCTCTTATATATATTGGTTTGTAACACTATTGATATATTGAGTTACAACGGTGTATTGGCCATTTTCATATTCAATAAATTCTTCTTTCTTGAATTAACTATATATGTCATCCTTAAATCTGCAGTCTTTCATCGGGTGGTTATTTCGATCACAGCAGTTACAGCTCTTCCCTTTGTGCAAACTGTAGCATGTCCTGAATTGATTTGGCATATGTCCATAACGCCTCATAATACCGTTAGCACTTTATCATGCTTTTATGTAAGGGCCCTGATGGCTGGTTAAATCAAATTCAACCAACCATCAGTCCTATGAGGGAGATCACAGTATCTCTGCAGCCGATCGACAGTCTCTCTTCTCTGTTACTTTCATACTTGGTTATTTTGTTGACCTCCGTTCTAGACAGCTAGTAGAGTAGACACTTTAGCAGTAAACACAGTATAGGCGTACCGTTTCTATAATTTTTTTCTTTGCAAATTATGCCTTCTCCATTATCCTCTCGGACTAAAAGAACAACCCAAAGTAAAACATTAGTTCTCTAGTCTTGAGTAGTGCCATATCCTCTGCACCATGGTCTTCCACTGTCTTTGGGTATAGTTCTCTTGCTTAAGGGTACACTCGGTCTCACTATTCTATCTTATATTTCTCTTCCTCATGTTTTTTTTTATAGTTGTTGCTATTCTTAAAAATTTTTATTTCAATCATTCGTTACTACCCTTGTAGTTTTATTTTCTATTCCCTTTCCTCGCTGGGCTAGTTCTCCCTGTTGGAGCCCTTGGACTTTAGCATCTAGCTTTTCCCGCTAGAGTTATAGCTTAGCTAGTAATAATAATAATAATAATAATAATAATAATAATAATAATAATAATAATAATAATAATAATAATAATAATAATAATAATAATATATAATGAAGAATGTCACTATGACTTCGTCTTTACTATCTGGGATTGAGGTAAAATACCAAGGGGATGCGCCTTCGTAAATTGTGTTTGCTAAATCCAAGCTCTGTACTCCATGCTTACTATTCATCTTCGACAATAATTTGAGCCTTCTATGTGCTAGGAAGGGTTAGGAATCAAATTGTTTACACTCTGGAGATAATTTACTGCGTAATCAGTTTTTTGATACATTAAGTATCGTTTCTTGCCTGGCAAGCTTTCGAAAGTTAGTATTTTTTCATCGATAGATTATTCAGAAATACTTGTGAAAATTAGTTGGTTTGAATAAATGTTTTGAATCTAATGTGTCAATCTTACATCAAGATGACTTGCCATTTGTGACAGCAGTTAGACTTTATTCTGTTATCTTCATGATAAAGGGGACAAAGTTATGTTACGATGGGGTACTTATAACATACGAGATAGGCACCACGTGATCACCTGCCACCACTGTCAGAGGTATGAATATCTTGTAAAAGATATCAAGTCTAAGAATGATGATAAAGTCGGCGGGAAATGTTCAGGAAAACATTCCACCAAGGAGTGTAATTCGCAAATATCTAAGTGTATTAAATGCACAAAGTTAAACAAACCAAGTGACCACATAGTAAATTCTAGTAATTGCAAAGCTTATGACTTGGAATTGAAAAGACTTGCAGAAAACACAGGTCATGGATACTAAGGAAGTCATTAACTGTGGCTATGTAAATATACACTCTGTGGGTAATAAAACTATTAAAATTCGAGAATTGATAAACAGCCAATATTTGGACATGCTAGCATTATCTGAAACATAGTTAAATAACTTTGACAATGCTAAGATCACTGAAATGACAACCGTCCAACCCCCCCCCCCCACACACACACACACACGCACACCTTCTTTCACCTACAGAGAGAGGGTAGGTCTGGTGGGGGTGTCTGGCTCTTCATTCATGAAATTTACTCAAATCTCAAAATGTTAAGAAGAACTAGTGTTACAAGCTTTGAAACTATAGAAATAAATTTTACGCAAAAAACAGAAAAATTTCCATTGTAACAGTTTACAAGTATCTTCTTCGAAGAATTTGGTGCATTCATTGAGATGATTATCATGGAGAAAAATGAATGAGTTATTTGTGGAGACTTCAATCTTTGGATTGATGACGCATAAAATCCTGATGCTTTAGCATTTAGTGAGTTACTGGAATCATATCAATTGGTGAATAATGTCAACTGTTTAATTACTTTAACTGGGCATACGTTGGACCTACTGTAGTTTTGAGTTATGGAATGAATAACATTGTATCTGACATAAATGCACGATCTCACCAGTACACAAACTTATTACGTTCAGACTTCCTTTACAGAAAAATGCAGTGGTGAAGAAAATAGACTTTATGCATAAATAAAATTCCTCTCATTTTGTATTTATTGAAGAAGTCACAAAGAAAATAAATGATGCTATCAACATTCCCAGCGATCATGATAACCACCCCTTGTTGGGAGCTATGTGTGTTGACTGCCTTACGAGCACTTATAATAGAGTGAGTAAAGGTGAATACGATACCATATGTCCATAAATGGAAAAGATTATAAATGTTACAGACCAATATCCGTGGTTTGATGGAGAGACTTTAGAGAAAAAGAGGGACAAAAGATGTAAAGAAAGAGAGTACATGAGTAGAATACAAAACTGCAATAAGCCGATACAACTAACTATCAAGAAGGGAAAATATATTACTCGAAGCAGTACCATATGGGTACAGCGACCAGGAACTAGCAAATAATTTTCTAAGATTTTTTAAAAGCAAAATTGAAAATATAACTAGGTCATTTGTAAATATTCATCATCAGACTAACGCTACACCAGATACGTAGATAAAATTGACGAGATTTAACATCATAACACAAGATGATATCACCAGGATTACCAAGAGAGCGAAGAAAACCAACTGTGCGATTGACCCAATCGCACAGTAACTGGAGGAAATAACTTTTCTAGTCTAGACGAAATAATTATGAGAATATCAAATGCAAGCATCGATAAGTGTAAGTTCCCCAAATCTGAAAAAAAATGTCTATAGTCACACCGGTTCTGAAAAAGTGCTCTGGATTATCAGGAATTAAACTCATATAGACCTATTTCGAACCTATCCTTTGTCTCAAAAGTGCTAGAATAAGTAATTCTTAAACAACTAGTCAGTCACTTGTGCCAGACAACCAGTCTGCTAGCAGAAAATTATACTCTTCGGAGACAGCCATCTATTCTGTTGTAAGTGATATGCTAGAAATGATGGATGAAAATAAATGTATTTCAATATTACTCGATCTCAGTGCTGCTTTTGATACAGTTGTGCATGAACTGCTACTAAATGATCTACGGTCCATCGGTGTTGAAGATCAAGCTCTCGAATACCTGAAAGACTGCTTGGTTGGCAGAAATTGCTGTGTAGTATTTTCTATCGAAAATACTACAACGACATGGTGTGAAGTTCAGCTATTTGCGGATGATACACAATTGTACCTCTCCATAAATGATATAGCCGACACTACTGAAACACTAAAACGAATCCTTGATAGTGTTAGAGAATGGATGAAGAGAACAAAACTGAGTTTATGGGGGTGGGAAAGAAAAACAACGTAAGAAACTAAGGTGATATACAAATGAACATAAGTAATGACTCAGTCCCGATATCTAGTATAGTTCAGTCAAGGCCAATATAGAGAGTTCAGTATAGTTCGTGATCTGGGTGTATTTCTTAATTGTAACTTGTCTCTCAATGCCAAAATAAAAAATGTAGTAGAAACTGCTGGTTATCATCCCAGAAACATTGCTTTTATAAAAAAGTACCTGCTAAGAAACTTGCGATAAACTGTGTTATTACCAGGATTGAAGACTGCAACTCCATCTATTTCAATGTGCCAAAAGTACAACTGAAGAAATTACAAAACATAATAAAATAAGGCGCAAGACTGATAAAATGTGTCCCACCAAGAGAAAGAATCATCCATATACTAATTGACTTACACTGGCTGCCGATTAAAGCGAGAATTGAATTTGAAATATGTACAATAACCCACCATGTTATCAGAACCGGTCGTCCAAAATACTTAAGAGAATTGCTACTTATTGCGCAGCCAACAAACCATGTTGACACGAGAATAGTTACGGATGGTTTCAAACTATTGGAAACTAGATATATGTCTAATGTAGGCTCTGGAGCCTTTAAAAATGAGGTCCTAAGACTATACAATAAGCTCCAACGAGACATCAGAATAATTGAAAATATCAAGGTTTTTAAGAGGAAACTGAAGACTCTTATTCCGCGAGTCCTTTGACAGTGACGATTCAACAATAAATGAGCAATATGTGATATGAAATGTTGAATACTCTGAACGAACAAGATAGAATGACAGTGGAGGTCTTGTAGAGAGTAGGGTTCTCCTGTTGTATAGTACCGGAAAAAACAACTGTTAAAGTAAAAGTAAAGAAAGTAGTCTACCTTACGTCAACAGTGGTACCTTATGGGCTACACAAGTCTATTAACAGTATTCTCTTAAAGTCAACTATTCAATAAACACTTCACCATTGTATTCCGTTACCTAAACTACATGGCATGTGACCTTTTACATCTATCAATTAACAAGTAAGGTGCAGTTGCAACACCTAGTAGTAGTTAGAAAAAATACGTAATCTTCTCGTACCTCATTTTAACAGTTGACGAGGAAATCGCCCTGTTTTACATAAAGTGGGACAATTGTAACTGAATTGAACTGGTAACAAATAGGTTTCGGTAGTAAAGGTTAAAATCTGTTTATTTATGGAAAATGTATAATTAGCTGCTGGTTCAGGACGAGAGAAACCGAGAAATTGTTAGATTATGGAAGAAAATTTTGATATGGAGTTATATAAGGGGGACGGAGAAAGCAAGAGTGACTTTGCAGGTAGTTTCGTAGGTCAGCTCAATGATTTAGTCAATATGAAAACTGTCCTTGATGCAAACGCCGTAGCAACAGAGAACTCCAGCCAGCAATTCCATCACCCGTCAAGCCTTTTCTCAAAACTTCAACTAAATTTGATGCGAGGTTAAGGCTTTTTTTTTTAGATATGGATAAGCTCAGGGAAGGTTATATGTTTACCGAAAATGACAGGATGATAGCAATAGATTAAAATTCTAGCTGACAAGTATTCCATAATCTTCTGAGAGGCAATGTGCGTTGTGTAAAACATTTTAGAGCAGAACAACTTGTTAATTATTACAGTTATGGCTGAAAAGATTTCACAAACTTCTCTTATATGAAAGCTACCAAATTTTCAATAAGCATTTCTCCTGATCAACAGAAAGAAGATGATGAATTAGTAAGCATAATGTATTGCCTAACTCACAATGAAATTTAGTAAGCATATTTCGTTACTATATATCCAGTTTATTCACTTACGAATCAATCTTCTATAAAGAATAAAATCTTAAGAGGCAATGACTCAGCAAACGACTTGGTATTGAATACTATCCCCATTACCTCATCGATACCAATACAGTACTACAGGATATTTAAGTTTTAGTATGGTAATCAAGTAAGCTTAGAATGTCCGTAAGTCAAGGGTAGAGTAAAACGTCATGCAATATTATTTTTCGAGGATAAAAGATATTTCGACTGTTATCAACTATCAAAAAAAAAAAATGTTGATATCTCTACTACAGTTTTTGAGATCTAATGTAACAATAATAAATAATTTGGTTTTGGTGGCCTCGTGGTAGCGTCCTTGCCTGGTGACTGCTAGACTGGGGTTCGAGTCCCGTTCAAACTCGTTAGTTCATTTGGTAGCTGCAACCTCACCATCATTGTGAGCTAAGGATGACAGGGGGGGGGGGTTGGAGTTTGGGGAGCCTAAAGTTCTATCTGCTGAGTCAACCGCAAACATTGCCTGGTCCTCCTTGGTCTTAGCTTGGGGGGAGAAGTGGTTTGGGCGCTGATCATATGTAATATGGTCAGTCTCTGGGGGCATTGTCCTACTTGATAGGGCAATGTCACTGTCCTTTGCCTCTGCCATTCATTGAGTGACCTTTAAACCTTTAAATCGCCGCAGCTTTACAAGCTTCGTATGCACATTTGGGATATGAAGCAGCAAAACAACGAATTCCACTTACGGGACATTTGTGTGAATAAAGTAATTGAAATATATGGGCTAAACAGGATATTCAAAAACTTATGTACGTTATTTTGAGAATGAAATAACTTATATTTATAGTTCAAGTTTATTCTAATCATATAACATTCTTTGTTTTTCAAACTAGAACACTTAGGTGGACTACACTGTTGTGGTATCTAATGTAACCTTTCAAAATCTATTTCGGATATATTTATGGCCTCTGGGACTAAACATTGCCTTGACAAATGTATGAACCATAATTGTAGCTATTTTTTCACTTGATTTTAAAACCATTTAATAATTCTTATTTGACTATGCTCTAACTGTTGTTGTTGATAATAGATTTCCCAAATGTTATCTGTGTTCACTATAGGTCTTTTCTTATGTCCACTCCCTCCTCTTCGTTTGATTTTTTTTTTATTTTTTAATAATCTGGTTCCTCTGCTCATTACGTTTTAATTTTTCCTGAATATCCAATCCTTTAACTCTTCGGCCTAGATACCTCATTCCTCATATATTGTTCGTGCTTGATACTGAATTGGTAATTAATCAGCTTTAGAGTATTACAAAGAATTAGACTATTATTTAGTCAAATTCCTTGTGTCTGACCCTTAGATTTTATCGGCGATTTCCCACTCTCCTTCAGTTCTCGTTTTCTGTTCAATATAATTGGGAGCAAACCTTTATATATTCACGTTTATACTGCATTAATTGCATCCAAGTATGATAAATCCTTTTTAGGACACTAGATTTGCTTCTAAAATGAAATGCGTTTAGTTTTATTAGACAAATAATTGTTCATTGTAATCCTAATGTATAATAACTATTTAGCTTAGAAAGCATTGTGACAATGTTTTGTACTAAAACCATTTATTCTTAAAGAAAATTTTTACAATCTACATTATATTCATTGAGCTCTTTACATTCATATCAAAATTGAAAATATTTTTTGACTGTCTATTTAAAATTTTGGACAAATTCCACTTTCATAACCAAATCCATTTATTGCAATTTTTTCATTAATTCACTATCACTGTCAAATGTGATCATTACTACCAATAACTTCTCATATAGAATCATCTGTCATTTTTGGTGTAGGATTTCTTCATACTGCAATCCAGTGACTTTATTGATGTGATTTTCTTCCCGGTCCTTGAAGGCAACTCACCATTAGTAGAACTCAATGGTATTGAATTAGTGAAACTATTACTTTTCCACTCGTCCAATCTAAATCTTGCCAGACTTCACGTTTCACGCCAGGAATGATGACCATAGTACTAGATTTATTGTGAAACTGACGTCGTGTCTTGAAAACCAAGGATCTCTAATGAGCTGTTCGTTTACAAGGTTGACTTTGTTCATATAGGGAAATGTAGTGAGAACATGTCCTAAATGAGTTTTCCCTCAAAATGAAGCTGGATTTATTTGATTCATGTTTCACCAATTTTGCTACTTTGCAAATAATTATAGTCATAATATTTATCTATACCAAAAATTTTCCTAATTATTAGCAATAGTAATATTAGTATTATAAATAACTGTTTAAATTGGTAATTAAATGAATTTCTATATATGGTAACAAAACACATGACACACCATATCAAGAAAAAGCGTTATAAGCAACAGCTGCTCTCCGTTGAAGTGAATACTTTCGTTTTCATTTATCCATTACAGTGACTTTTTTTAAATTAAAGTAGACTCCTGCATTGATCATACACAAATACACACACACACACATATTGACACACACACATACACACACACACACACATATATATATATATATATATATATATATATATATACACTATATATATATATATATATATATATATATTTATATATATATATATATATATATATATATATATATATATATATATATATATATATACACCCTCGTTACAGCAAATTAATTCCATAGACAATGTTTGCTTCCCTTCGAGAATTTAATATATTTTGATTATTTGTATCTTTTCTGGTCAATGAAGTCATCGACACCTTTACCACCAGCCAATGTCATTTTCAAAATAAGAAAAACAAAGTTGCCGATTCTTTCCTTGTTAGGTAGTGCACAGCTTTTCTATCTGCTTTCACCAAATGAGTCATTTCACACCTGTTTTCTTTACTCGTCTAATGAAGAGCGTAACGTGAAACGAATAACGATCAAGATGTGGCCCCTAGTCCTACGTTTATGTAGTAACATGCTTGAGAATAATATACACGGTATATACTTAGTGCTTATTTTTCTACACATTCACTCGTTGCTTTGGTTGGTGATGGGGCCACGTACGATTTTGTGTGGCAGTTTTGGTTTTCTTATCGATACTCAAGTAAAGTTTCGTCTTTCCAGAGAGAGAGAGAGAGAGAGAGAGAGAGAGAGAGAGAGAGAGAGAGAGAGAGAGAGAGAGAGAGAGAGAGAGAGAGAGAGAGAGAGAGATTGGATTGTAATAGGATGTATAATTTCAATGCTGAAGGCATGATAGATAAACTAAGAACAACAGGATACGAGAAATAGTAGAGTGGCGATTCCGGAAATCTCCATTTCCTTTTAATACATTTTCTTTTCTGTAGGAAAGCGAGTTAATAGCTTGAAATTAATGTAATGAAATATTGCCGGTGATGTCGAAATAAACACATCATAGGAACAAGCCAGAGAAGCTATACATTAGCTTTGAAAAGTGGAGGAAATTGATTAAAACTTGCATTACTTAAAATTATCGATGCAGTTAATTTGTGACCGTATAAGCTGCAAATTTACGTATCCAAGTGGCTATAGTTTTTAATATGACTTTGACAGCTGCTAATTTAAGGAAGCTACTCCCTTATTATCAAATTTATCCGCACACCCATTCATACAAGTTATACTATCAGGTAAATTATCGTAATTTTCTTGTGGTAAAATAACGTTTTTTATAATAAAACTCTGGGGATAAGATAATGTAAACTAATATACTGACAGTATGTGCTAAGATATTTAATGGTGAAACTTTGTGCAGAGGTACTATTGTTATCATTCAAGGAAATTATGAAACATTTCCTACTGCTCATAATTTGAACTTCCCGCAGTATCTTCGATCATGCGCAGATCAATTTATCAAATTCTTTCAATACGATATATTCATGTTATGCCTAAATTTACAATATCAATAATCATATATAAATCAAACATTCATGAAAATTTAGTATCTAATTTTTCATATGGTAAAATACGAATATTCTCGAAGGTGCATACTTTTTTTAATGAATCTGTTTAAAACCGTCAAAGTTGCTTAGAAAATTATCGTAAATTATTTAGTAAGAAATATTAATTTAAATAGTATTTATTGCCATGAAATTGAGACTGAATTGCAAATTTTGTGAAAATTCCGATATAAAATAGTTGCTCGTTTGAAGGGAGGAGTCCGTGGGGCGACCAATGAAAACCCCGTCGAGCGCAGGGATTCCAGTCTTCAAGAGGGTTTGGTAGTGAGTGGGTCGAACTACCCTGGGATATTATATACTTTATATTTGTGTAAATAGCTCCTATTTTATAAAACAGGTAAGAGACTTTCTTGTTTCTTTTACCCTCATATTGTTTGAGGGTATGAATTTTGAGAGTTATTTTCTAGATTTTGTGAGTTTTGCTGCCTTTTAAGAGGTAGGTGTGGCCTCGATAAGAGGTGTCTAGAGGTCAGCCGGTTTTGCGAGAATGCCGGTGTTCTAGTATCCAGACATTTATTACTTGCTTTTCGTTATATGTTAGAACTTTACAAGTAAAACTTTCTTATTCTTTGTAAATGTACTGTTGATTCATGTCCTCGTAGCTATTTTTGTGGGCGTGGCG
>NC_090739.1:72874902-72957402 GCF_036898095.1 Palaemon carinicauda
TTTTTGTGGGCGTGGCGCCCTTTTATAGGAAACCATGTGAGCACGTACTCCGGCCGCCATAGTGATATTGGTCGTCCGCTGTAGCTCCCGCCATTTCATGTTGCGACCTATATCTGTTGCATTCTTTCTACGGTAGAGACCTTTAAAGTAGGTACTTTTTCTGTTCAAACTTCGCAGAAATCATTTTAGTAGTGATTTGGATTTTAAAGTTAATTGGTTATGCCGTTCCATTTTCGAAAGTTCTTTAAATAGGTAGATACCTGTAAGCAAGTTGGCTATTGGCTCACGTCGTGCATATTTTAGTGTAATTTTACAAGTCAGTCTTGTCTAGATTGTTTTATTGGAACGAAATTGCCTATCGTGCGATACGTTAAGGGAGCTTGCCCAGGGGTATCTTGATATAGGTTACCATTATTCATGAGATTTGGTCATATTTTCAGTAAGCGCGAAAGCAATGGTTAGATAATGACAGTCTAACTTAGAATATCCTATTCTTACCGAACTTTCTTCCGTTCAATAATCTGGCAGTTACTTAAATGGAGGGCTGCACCTGTACAGAATGTAAGTTAACCAAGTCTAGTTACTGAACTAGGCTAAAGATCTAAAAGCAGTCACCGTTACTGTGCCAATGTTGGTACCGTTCATCAAAGTATTGGCTATTTGCAACCGCTCTGGTAGGTTTCAAAATGAGTACGATATTGGTAGTATAGGCCTAGGCATCATTTAAATGAGGCCTGGTTAGGGTTTAACTTCATACCCTTGATCCTCTTTTCAAATAAGGCAATCTTTTGGAGAATTAAGGAGCTTGGCCCAGGTATTTTTGTGCCTTGGCACTCCATAGCCGAACTGCAACCCATTTTGAAATGTAAGTTTAAAGTATTTACTGGGTAGACTTTCTCTAAAAAATACCCAAACTCAATTTAAAGGAAATAAATCCTATTTGCGTTAATTTATTTTGTTTTTGAACAGAATTTGCGATAGTTCAGAACCCTTATTAGTTCTATGGCAAGGTTGCTCTGTTTAAAAAGCTGCTTTAAAAGCTTTTACAAACTACATAGACGTTTGGTTTAGGGTAAGGACGCAGTTAAGATCGTAGAGCACCACCGTGTAGGTAAGGATCAGTAACTTATCGGTTTGTTTTAGCCATGCTTGAATTCCTAGTAAAAGGGTTTTTTTTTTTTTATAAAGTTCTTTCACAAAGGGAATTGAAGAGCACAAAACTTTCCCTACCTAACCCTTGTTCTTGTTTGGTGTGCGGATATCGCTTTCTATAGCGTCCGCCCCCTTTAAACCTGCATTCTTTAAATATCTAGTGTGTGTAAATTCAGTTATTTTTTTTCCATAAGAAGTTGTCATCTTCAACTAGGAAAAATTAGTTTTAGACATAAGAATGGAAAACGATGTATATTAGGAATACAGTACTTGGAAGTGTCTTCAGGGAAGGCTGCGTGTTAATGGTCTAACAAAACCCTCAAACTTTTATATATATAGAATATTCGGTCAAGTTTTACTATATTACAGATTCTCATTTAGAACAAAAGCATATTCTTTGAAGAGTCAGAGGCTACAAATGACAAGCTGGCCTTAATTGTTTTAGAAGTCTAAATTATCCTTGGTTTTATACCAAATTGGGAATAGTACAGTAGGTATCTAGGGAGTTGAGTTTATATAAGGGTTTAAGATAGTTTATGCAAGTCCACTAAATTGGCCTCTTGTGCGTACGTAATTGTGGAATATTGACGAGAGATATGGAGCAAGTTGTGAAAGCCCTTTAATTTGAGATTATATTGCATTCCTGCAAAATGAACGGAAGACTTGGCTTTGAAGATTTTAAGGTTTGAGAGTTAGAACTTCTATATTCAGTAATTTATCCTGCTATCTAAATAAATTCTTCAGATTTTTATATGCTTTACATACATATGTGTATATATATATATATATATATATATATATATATATATTATATATATATAATTGTATATAATATAGGAGGTAGGCTACTATATGCAGCTTTATTATAGTTGAGGACGGAACAGCATTTAGGTATTTTCTATAGAAAAAATTCAATTTGGTGTTTTCCCTACTGAAACCTGTATTGTCGTTTTTTTTTTTTTTAAATCTTGATTAGAAATTGATTGAATAGAAATTGCCCAAGTTTTCAAAGAAGCATATCGTCCAGTGGAAGCCGATGGTTTGACATCAGCCTGTTGATGCACAACAATTTCCTTAAAAAAAATCTGTGAATGTCTCGTTTTCTCATAACGAGATTGCATATTACCGCTAACGTAGCTAATCTTGCATTCTTGTTTATCAATATGTTGCTGTACAAGTTGTTAGCACTAGGACGTACATAGTGTTATAGGTATTAGGCTTTGAGCCATTAGTGTGGACATGGCTGCTCAATTTTCCTCATCCTTTATTCATTGAAATGTAGATGTAAAAATAGTTAACAGTTCTGTACTGTATGGGTTAGATTTTTGGGTTAATTTCAGGGTTAAGGTTTTTCAGAGTTGGAATCATTTGAAGCCTTCTAGACAAAATTGAGATATTATGAATAGCAGTCTGGGATATTTGATAATTCAGGCCTTTCGTGTGTGTGTGTATATATATATATATATGTATTATATATATATATATATATATATATATATATATATATATATTCATATACTGTTGAAAGAGGACCAATCCTCCACTTACCACGCTAATACCATTGAATATTTGATCATTTACATTTTAATCTAGTAGAATATTTTAATTTGTACAAATTTGAGAAAAAATGCTAAAGAACTGCCATATAACATGCTGTAGAAAAACCATGTCTGCTTCAAACTAGTGTACATTCTTAGCTGCTGTTTGAGTAGATTCTTAAGTCCCACAATCTGACATCAAAGAGGAAGACTGTAATACTATACATAAATCCTTTTCATAGCTGAATCAGAATTACGAAGTATGCAAGCTCAGGGCTTACTATCAGTGGATATTATTGCTTAGAGGTATGTACTGCTAAAGCTGACAATAATTGCTAAGATTTAATGTTATAATTCCTCTAATTGATATGGACATGATTTTGTTGTGCTGATAGTTTCAAACAATTATCCCATAGTGTTTGGGAAAGGAGTTGGACGTGATAATGTATTAGGGTAGTTTTTAGTAATTTCTATATACTGTATTTTATTGAAAGTCAGGTTGTTCCTCTTATTAATTACTAATGCAATTTTAACACTGAAGTATAAGCAAGGTAGTTTTGTACAAGAGTTTATGAATTAGTTCAGCTGATTGACCAGGGTGATCTCAATACCATAGGCCAAAATCTAGTTGTAAGTTGCTTTTTACTTGCTAAACTACAACCTTAGTTGGAAGAGCAGGATGCTATAAGCCCAAGGGGGAAAAAAGTGCTGTGCAGTATCGCGTTAGTTTTTAGGGAGTTGAAATAATGCCTTGTGGTTATTGTCCCTTGGGCCTTTTCATGTTATTACCAGTTTACTGTATTTAAGGAAGAATTAATATATCAATATTGATTTTTATGCACAATCAAATTTTAAACAAATAATTTCGTCCAAATTATTAGTTTTACAAATGTTGTGGGACTAAGGTTGATATTTATTTAAACATCTGAAAAACTTTTTAAAGTTTTGTGAGGGCCTTAAAAATTAGGAAGCAGCATTGGTAAATTTTCTGGTAGGGTGATAGTGTTCACATTTGGTTTACTTTGATGGCATGAACAAATTCATTTCATTTCTTTACAGCAGCTGTTGAAAATACACTTAATAAACTACTAATTGCAGCACTTAGTGCTTTAATTTTTTTTCTCCAATCTGAAAACTTCCAATTACTTTAAAAGCTCAAATTGAGCTATATGTGCACCAGTTTCACATAGCTGCACATACATTACTGTATTTGCTCTCATCTTCACATGTCACCTGGTTGGGGTGAATTAAAACTGCTGATGTAATTTATTATGTGATCAAAGTGTTTTAGATCAATTTTTGCAAATAAAGGTTAGGTTTGGTAAGCACTATCATACTCCTGGTGTTACAAGGTTGTTTTGAATTCCAGAGAGAGGGAAGATAACGTCGGTATAATTTGGCTTTGTTTCTGGCAAAATTCTGCTGTCTTTACACTTGATGTGAATTACTTTCGTGCTATTGTAAAATTTTCTTGTTGCTTAAGATCCTAAGGGTGATGTTCATATTAGTCTTTGAATTGCGCAACTGCGTTGCAGGGCATTATATTGATGGCTCATTTCTCGTATAGATTCTTTAATGGCCCTTAGTGATTTTAACATCTGAATACATATCTAAAGGCGTTCGAGGATACCACCAGTTATGAACACAATGTCATGAGTATTTCAAAAAAATTTATTAGATTAGTTTCATTGTGTTTCTTCAGTGTTCATTACAAATTTTTACCCATGGATTTTTAGTGCTAATTATCAGCCTAAGGTAGTATTTTTTTTTTTTTTTCCAGACTGGTAATGAAAAGTCCATTACTGTAATTTTCAAATTTTAGTAGCTTGATATCCTCTAAAGACTTAATTTCTTTGAAAATATTATTTGTGCTCTTTGAACATTGCTAGGGTTAGTAGGGTGTGGAAATTAGGCATTGATTTGCCTCGAATTGTCTAGTGCTGATTAAAAGAAATATATATATATATAATATATATATATATATGTATATATATATATATATATATATATATACTCCTATTACAGTTATGTAATTTACATATTTTGTCAGTTTAAGCATAGTCCTGAGCAGGGAGCTTTGGTGGATGAAGCAAGCTTGCTGCAAGGTCATTATCTAGTAATGTAATTTTCTTGGATTTTTTGTCTGGAAGTAGGCAGGTAGAAATTTTTTTATCCGTAATGTAAAGGAGATGGTTGTCCTGAAAATATATAGGTGGCTTGTACAGAAGCTTTTTATGGTGAAGGAAATGTTTTAACGTTCTGAAGTTGGGTGTAAACTTAAAATTATGGCATCCTATTAGTGTCGTGTGTATAAATTTAGGAATGTTTCATGGTTCTTTTTTATCAATGTTCATTGTTTAGATTTGTTTGGAGTTGCATAAATGGTTTAGTTATTGCTTGTAGTAGGAAGTTTCTCCCCTCTGGAAAGCATGTTGTCCTCTATTCAGATGTGATATGTAATCAAGAGCTGCTATTGAGATTTAAAATTCAATTTTGAACTTAATTTAGTGGAACAGCTTTTAAAAAGTTAGTTTCTTACAGTAAACTTATTGGATAGAATGGGGAAAAAATAACTTTCAGGTGGCTGGACATTGCTAAACTGATCAATTTTTTAAGCTAGAAATTCTGTGTCAGTTAAATTGGGATTCTGTTATAGAGGATGGATTTTAAAGCTAATTTTATTGCAGTGACATAAATATTTAACAATCTCCTTTTAATGAAGCAAAGAAAATTTTACTACAGGTATACCAGAATGGGGTTCTGCAAGGTTTCTCCCTGGGACCCATACAATTATTAGTAAAAGGTCAATGGTCAATTGTCAAGCATTTTCACCTTTCTATGTTATTTTGCTGCCATAGTAGTATTTTTTCCGCTATTGTCCACAGGTGACAGATCACAAGAGTATGGCAGCAATTCTAGTCCAAAACATAACTGGCTTGTGTATCAAATTCACCTTAAAAGCAAGTAATGTTGACATAAAGATCAATGGCCTTAGTTTTTTCTTTTTCTTAACTTTGCGAGTAATGCATGAACTAGGTTTTGAACTAACTACATTAATGTCAGGCTAGGCAGTCACCTTAAGAAAATCTCAGATTAGCAATTGCTGTTTTAACCAATAGATGACTGGCAATGTTGTTCAACAAAATTCCTGTAAATTTACATTCATGTAAATTGGCTTAACACCTGCCAAGCATTTTTCTAGGGATTTTAACTGAAAACTTGCTTGGAAAAAACAAAATACTTCATAAGCAACAGTGTAGACTGGTATGTTGCCTGAAGGCGTGGGTTACTACTGAAAATTAAGGGGAGGGTTGCCCTTGTGATGTAGAATTGTGTAGACCAGATCATTAGGTATAAGACATTCTAGCACTGAATTTCTTAAACAGAGTTTAAAAGCATACACCTAGTGTAATCAGGCATGCAGAAGACATGATATGATTTAGGAAAGGTTATTGTATCAGAAAACCTGTGTTTGAATACAGTATACAGTAGTTTCATGGGTTCAGTGCCATGTGCCTAAATGGTACGATATGATTTCCATATACTTGACACTTTAGTTCTTTATTCTTTAATTATGTTTACTTTTCTCTAACTTTCATCCCTCATTTTATCCTTTCCTGTTTAATTTCTTACTCCATTGTGCAGTAAAGATTTAAATTTCTCTTTAAGCTAAATGTCCTTCCCGTCATTTTGCTGCCATAACGTCTAAATTCCAAGAATCCATGTTACCCTATTGTTTCGAAGGTCCTCACAGGAGTGCATTATTATAAAGTTAATGAACCATGACTTACCACAGTAAGCTTATCTGGAAAAAAACTAGTTGAAGTTAATTTGAACTTGATTTAGCTGTTAAATAAGTGTCTTAAGTGTCCCCTAAGGTGCAACAGCAATCCAACCTAACTATTGCAGTCATTCAAAGTAGGCCACGTGTAAAATTTTGTAATCTTATTATTTTATTACCGTGCTAAGTTTGCAATTTGCAAATCAAACTGCAATTATGATTTCCAATAGGCTAACTCCTGTCAAGGTTGTTGCAGAAATTAGGTTTTTGGGGAACATTCATAAATCCAACACATCTTGACTTTTCTTGCAAGAAGTTTCCATTTTTCTCCTTATACAGAATGGCAGACAAAGAGGAACAAGTACAGCGGGCAAAACTCGCAGAACAAGCCGAGAGGTATGATGATATGGCCGCTGCCATGAAACAGGTCACAGAAACCGGTAAGTTCATTTTCTGTATTTTCCCCATTTGTAATTTTGTGCCTTCATTAATTATCCATTTAAGCAGTAGCATTCTGTATGGATATCTGCATTTACTATAGTATGAGTTGGATTGAAAGTTCTAGAATAAAAGTTATCCTAATTTGAAGAATAATAATTAATACATTATGGTGGTTTGGCAATTCCAGGGGTCGAATTATCAAATGAAGAACGAAACCTTCTGTCAGTCGCCTACAAAAATGTTGTAGGTGCCCGAAGAAGTTCGTGGCGAGTCATATCATCAATAGAACAGAAAACAGAGGGGTCAGAGAGGAAGCAACAAATGGCAAAAGAATACAGAGAAAAGGTATTGGTATAAAGTTTAATTGAGGGTATAGCAAAATATTAACTTAATATTGGATATACATAACTGTATTTTTTAGGGGGACTCAGAAGTTTCTTTTCTTGTTCCAGGTCGAAACAGAATTAAGAGAAATATGCCAGGATGTTTTGGTGAGTACATTTTGTGATTTTGTTACTGAAGTTAGTTTTGTGCATATCTCTCTCTCTCTCTCTCTCTCTCTCTCTCTCTCTCTCTCTCTCTCTCTCTCTCTCTCTCTCTCTCTCTCTTTCTTTCTTTTTTTCTTTCTCTTTGTGAAAGGTGTAGTTCAAATGGGTTTGTTGGTTGTGTGGACTTGCGACTTTGTACAACAGATGTTGGTATTCCCTTGGGAAAGGTGAATGAAGTTTAAATTTGCATAAAATATAATGTGTTGCAGCTTTGGAAAATATATTAAAACCTAGATTCCTAATATTCATATCAAAAAGCTGCTGGAACTTTGTCAGAAATCTCACAATTCAAAGTGTAGGCATGCTTTAATTTGGTGTAGGTTATAGCATTCATTGGGTTTCTAATATTCCCTCCCAAATTTGTTTGGACCAGCTTTGCAAGTAAAGTTAGACTGGCTGGATAATCTCCCCATTTTCATAATTTGACTATTTCTATGAACTTAGTCAATTAGGGTTATGCCGAGTCGTACTCTCATGTCTCCTAAGGTTGGTAGTGTAGCACAGTTATAATATTTGTTTCAGGGTCTACTTGACAAGTTCCTCATCCCAAAGGCCTCCAACCCAGAATCTAAGGTCTTTTACTTGAAGATGAAGGGAGATTACTATAGGTACCTGGCTGAAGTAGCTACAGGAGATGCACGAGCGGGTGAGTTGATCAATTCTATCGATGAAAGTAGGTTTTCACTCCGAATAAAATGTGTAAGGGTGTAGGAACATATTTTAATAATTTTGTAATGCCTTGTCATTTTCTAGAATTTAGAAATTGGAAAATTTTTAATGCCCTGAAATTTTTTTAAACTTGAGAAATTGATAGTAGGATTAACAATCCATGCAGATTGATATATTAGAAAGTTAACAGTTTTAATGTCACGTCTCTCCTGACCTGTTTTTGTGTAGGTGTAAATTTTAAAACAAAATATTTATTTGATGGTAAAGGGATGAAGAATTATGAGTTTTATTTCTGGTATAGTTCTATGCAACAATATAAATGGATTAGTGTGTAATGGTTACATGGGGTGTTTGTTCTGAGTAATGTTGAATGATGTGATTTTCAGAGATAGACCAAACTAGTTAGATTTTTAAGCATGAACAAGTGAATTTGGTATTTACGTATGTAAGCAAAAAAAATTTACATTAACCCCTAATTGCTCATGTACAGGTGTTGTTGATGACTCCCAGAAGTCATATCAGGAAGCATTCGATATTGCCAAGGCTGAAATGCAGCCTACTCATCCAATTCGATTGGGCCTGGCGCTAAACTTCTCCGTATTCTTCTATGAGATCCTCAATTCACCTGACAAGGCCTGCCAGTTAGCTAAACAGGTATCTCATCACAATTGTTCTCATTTTCAGGGACTTGATGACAGCGAGGAGAGCAATTTTACTGCATTTCATTAGATTTTTTTTTTTATTAATTTTTTAATCACTTGTTCAAGTTGTGGTGGACGACTCTCAGAAGTCGTATCAAGAAGCATTCGACATCGCTAAGTCCAAGATGCAGCCAACGCATCCCATAAGGTTGGGTTTGGCATTGAACTTCTCAGTGTTCTACTACGAGATTCTCAACTCCCCAGACAGAGCGTGTCACTTAGCCAAGCAGGTAACTGACGGCTAACGATTGATAAGTGAACCTAACAAGTTTGTTCATGAAGTGGTGATCCCAAAGCAAAATAACCGTTCCCTTTCCCAAATACTGACAGTCCTGTCAACTACGTCGTGTTCGCATTGCGTGTTGTAAAAAAAATCCTTGTAACAGTTCTATAGGATTTAGTGAAATATAGGATAAATTTATTGCAGACTAACTATAGTGGACTAGTGAGTATCAAGAAAATTGACTGCAAACTAACTTAGTGGTAGCTTTGACAGTGTTTTAGATCCCTATTCGTATAATTGTAACTAAATTAGTTCTCACGTAGCAAGTGTGCCTGTATGATTCTGCATACCATAATGTTTTATGATCCGGTTTTGACAACTTTCCATTATTAAGTCGTGGGTTATTGCCTGTATAGTGTTACCGTTTGGTTTCTGCTGGCTTAGATGACCATCTGCATAAGGGAGGAATTCAGGACAATTGCTCTCCCCGTTCATTACTGGACTTTTTGTACAACTTGAAAGCATGTAAGATTTAAAAAGATATACAGTTAACAATTACTGTACACCATTATTTTCCTAATTCTTAAAAAAAAAATTTCTTTACAGGCGTTTGATGACGCAATAGCGGAATTAGATACGTTGAATGAAGATTCCTACAAGGATTCTACGCTCATAATGCAGCTATTGCGAGACAACTTAACGCTGTGGACGAGTGATACACAGGGCGAAGGGGACGAGGCTAATGATGGAGGCGATCAAAACTGATGAACGCAACCCCTAATAGCAGGCTCTACTCGACCCTCTTCACTCGTACCTACAAGTGCTGATGCTGCCGCCTAAGGGTCGATCATTCCTCACAGCTCCTCCCTCTAGACACCACCTATGTCGCTGAATATTGTAGTCGGAGTACTGCCCTACGGCGGCTGGGCGGCTCGCTCCTCTATGACGCTACGCTCACCAGCTCTCGATACTCACCCATAGAAGGGCCTCGTCGATAAACCACCAACATCCACCCTTCGACGGCCACAGCCTTCTTTTCCTCTCGGCCTTTGCTGGCTGTACTAACAGACCCCCCTTAATTGAAAATGCCTGAGGGGTCTATTTTGTCTTCATAGTTCAATTAGAAAGGAAAATTCTCCCAGTGCGTTTGTGACTCACCGTGGAGGAGCACGTTCCCCCAGCTGTTGTAATAACAATCGTGTGCAGAGACTACAGTTAAAGGCGTGATGTGTGTGTCACAGCTCTTCACTTTTTGCCATCTTAGATAGAAAGAAAGCAATTGCGAGAGAGAGACTGTGAAGTGATTGAAAGACAGTGGGACCTATTTCTTGTTTAGAGCTCTCTGGGCCAACGTGGAGAGACAATTAAATCATTTTTGATAGTGTGAAAACAACGCTTGGGTCGGCTGGCCGCTGCTCTTCCCAGGGCCGGTCAGCCAGACTGCATTACTTACATTGCTAAATATGAACCACTTAGCATTTTGTACTTCCCAATGGGGTCGGGCTCCCTCGGTCCCACCTCTTTGTATGTAACATTGCGTAACGACAGTCAGAGGACAAACCAACAAGTATGAGACTGTTCTGTATTCATTCGTCAGTGCATTCGTGTGGTTGTAGCAAAAGGTAAATTGTAATAAGTGTAATTGTTATAGAATCCCTGGCTTCTTGACTATCTAAATTTCGTATACAAAAGTCTTCATTGAGCATTAAAGATGGCCAGGAAGAAATTCACTCAATGTTACAGCCCATGAGCACTGTACATTTAAGATTAATACTGTATTATTGGTTTCTTAGATGTGACCCCTTCGAAATTGAGCTGATTTCTGTTTTGTCGTGGCCAGTTGGTGTCTACAAGATCAATAAATAAACTTAAATGCGGTAGAAGCAGTAATTGACTTTGTTGGATGTAATAAGCATGGAGTATGTGAATGGAAGTTGATTATAATTTTTTTATTTTATTATAATTTTTTATGTACTGAAAATTATTTGCGTCGCTCTTGAGGATGTTCGGCGTCAAGGGGAGCTTATAAGTAATAGGCTTGGGAAGCAATTTCATATCACCATCAAAAGGGCAAAGTTTAATTGGTGTATTACCATCCGAAATTTATGCTTGATCTGGAGTTGTAATGCCACTTGAGCACGGGAGCAAATTGTACATGTCACTCATCATAATCTTAATCTGATTCATTTTGATCATTTCGCTTAATTGTATAATCATCAGTGTAAATATTCCCTTTCAAGCTCTCCTGACGCCGGGAGTTCTCAATGTGCTTTTTTTTTTGGTTTTTGTTTCATGAAGAACCAGTGAACTGAGGAGCTTTGTTTTTCTCTGGGTTTGTACTTATTCACGATGATTGTAATAGGCCAAGCACACTCGGGGGCATTCCAAGAGGAACAGGGGGGCGAGTAAGTCAATCTGCCCTTCGCAGTTCCTCCCTTTATTCCTGGGGCTCGTGAAAAATCTGCCCACCCCCGAAGTTATATTTAACATGAACGTAAAAGAAATTTTATTAGAACATGTAATTTTATTTTTAATCTGCATTGTAAAGATCCTCCCCGTAATTACACATTGGTATTAATTAAAAAGATATATAAATATATTATATTAGCAAGTGGCCGGCGCATCAGATCGACTGCCAAATGAGATGTTTAAGAAAGCATAAAAAATGTTTTGGTGGTAGTTTAGGTCTTTCCAAATTTAACTTTGAAAAATTCTTGCCCCGTTGTCAAAATTGCTTTCCTAAATCAACGTAATAAACGTTTCATATATATTTGGTGTTTTACTTGTTTCCTTGAAATAAAGTTGAAAGTATTACAAGGTTTAGAAGGTTGTGGAATCAGTCTTCGTCACTGTCAAGTGATGTATCTATCAGTAGCAGTTTTAATTATTTGATATTGGTGGATAAAATTCAAACCTAAGAAATGGTAGTGGGATTGAATTGGTGGGGCAATAACAGGAGAGTATCCAGGGTTTGTGTTTTTAAAAAGGAACCTACAATTCTGGTGAGTAAATCATACAAAATCAAACTGATGTTCACTTTGAGCAATAAACGGTTAAAAATGGGTTGAACAATTTTTATGCACTTTGCCGTGCTGAAGTAATTTTTATTTTTTTCCTAGGACAATTTCCACACAACCTCCGAATCATTCGGACATAATTTGACTATATTACCCCTTAGCCATTTTATCGTGGCTGGTGACATAATTTTGCCAAAAATGATTTTACTCCTATAAGGTGCTAAAATAATGAAGCCAATACTATAGACAGGTGTATAAATAGTTTGCACTTGAGTAGGCTATTAGATGTACTAAATCATATGGTGATTACTGGCTTTCAAAATTAAAAGAAATGAACCGGTCAATGCTATGCGATACTTGCAAGTCTGTTATATAAGTTTAGGGAAACATGGAAGCAAAGTTATGGAGAGGAAAATGTGCCCTCCTTGGTAATGTATGGTTAAAATGGGAAGGTGGTTTATTTCAAAACTGCCAATATGTGAGTGGATTTTTATTACTAACGTCTAGACATGATTAGTGGTGGAAAGGATATGAGCAATTTACAAGTGGGCTCTAATGTTGAAATTCCCATCAGATTCTGTAGTTTACTACATATTTGATTTTTATCTAAGTTAACTAATAAGCGAGGCGTCTAAAGACATTTAGTACTGGCTTCAATCTTGAGTGAAAACTTTGATCCGGGTATCTAATGGAACGGTAGAGTGTTTTTCCAAAAGATTCTTTGACGACCTGTAAGCAAATATATATATATGTATATATATATATATATATATATATATATATATATATATTTATATTTTATATATATATATATATATATATATATAATTTTTATTACATATATATATATATATGTATATATGTATGTATATATGTATATATATATGTATATATATATATATTATATATACATTATATATATGTACATTATATACATTATATATACATGTACATTATTTATATATATGTGTGTGTATATATATATATATATATATATATATATATATATATATATATATATATATATATATAAATTACACATTGTTCACTAGGGCGTGACAATGTGGGAAAAGATACCAGCTACGTCGTAGAAATTGTCCGGTCCACCTTCTCAAAGTTATGGCTCACAGCAGGGTCCACTAGGTGAGCATTGTGCCATGTTCCTACTTTTTAATAGATTCATACGGGGTAATCAGTGTCAAAAAAGAAATCAAGGGCCTCGATATTTTTTCTGTATACATATTAAATTAACACTTGTGGCAATAAAGTTTTCCACTTAAAGGAAAGTCTGAAATCGTTCGGGTTATCTGAATATTGAACGGTTGCAAATATTAGTTTTGCCAAAATTCTTAGAACCATTAAGTTTCCACGTAACCAGCAGCGTTGTATAATCTTGGTTGAATAATTTTTAAAATGCTTACTGAATCGAGTGCGTTTATGAATGAGCTACGCAGTTGAATGAAAAATGGCGTCGCTTACCGTAATGGATCGATAATCGTTGGGTGATATTTTTTATATGATTTTACGCTTGCTTTTAAGTCATAGTTTAATTTTTAAAAGGTGTCAGGTAATTGCCTAAGCTCGATATTGGTATTAGCAAGTTCATTTGTGGAAAATCGTGCAAAATGGATTAGACCCGTAATTGGATTTTAATTTCCACGTTATTCATTAAGGTGTAAAATTCTATTTAGTAGAAAGAAAAAATGCATACACGAGTAAATAAAAAGCCGTTGACTTTATGACGGCCAGAAATTCGAAACTCTTCATACTAAGCATTTTTCATGATGGCCAAGGCAAGATTAATAGTTTATTACCATAGTTGATCTATCTCGCAATAGATTTAATCTGGATAAAATTCTGAATTACGCAATTTGGTATCAATAGGGCCTATTTTATTTAAATTTTTCTATGGCAGGCCTAGCTAGAAATTTCTTAAAAACACTCATGCGTTTTTTTCTAGTTTCATTGACGAAGACGATGGTTATTTTACTGGTTCATTCATCTTTCTATATGCTATTCCATAGCTTTCATTTAAAATAAGCGGCGTCCGTGTCTTTACAAAGACAAGTACAAAAGAAAGAGCGTGAATTAATTCATAAGGTTTAGGATGAGAGCCGAAAACACCGTGTGGTTATAAGCCTTCTGTAATGTGGAGATTGGATGGGTCTTGGGAAAGGACCGATGAAGAGGAAAAGCTGAAAATAAGGGTAACAAACAGTTTAATGATACTTTCTCTCTCCCCCCCCCCCCAAGTTCCGAACCCTCCTAGTTTTCTTCACCCTTAGCACCTCTGTATTTGCATATCTATGACGCATTTGCTCACAATCGATTATATTTGCTTGCCTCCGTTATTCTACAACTAAATTTAAGGTTCGAATGAAAACTATATTACTAATTGATGGAGTTCCTGTATCTTAAGGTTATGTGGTATTTCTGCAACTAAGGTTGCATAATTATAATGGTTTACCCTAAAACTTTTTTTATCGACGCAAACAATCATAAAGTCCAAGTCCTAGGAAAATTCTTTACACAATGAAGGGATTTTCTAACCCGTCGTATCGTAATTATTCCAAATAAGTGGGCATGTGGTAGAGGGGTGAGTCTAGATTAATTGAGTACGAAAGTTAAGATCAAAACTTTTCCTTTTAAGTGTTCGCATTTATTTTGAAAAATAATGAGATACCGTGGATTATAAAAACTATATTATGTAAGGGATTTTTCGACAGCAGGAAATGTGAAAAACACAGACCGTAAGAACGAACCTTAAACCTCGTGGAACAGATTTCCACATCAACGGATATTACATCCCTTATCGCGTGTTTTCCCTTGAAAGAAAGGCGTATCCCAACTACGGTATTGTGAGTATTGTTGGCACACTTGTTTTATCGTCTTGCTTTTATGATTCCACTTGCATTTTCTGCTTGCAGTAACTTCCGTCCTGACAAACGTCAATTACTCTAGAACCAACAGGATGAGATTTTTTTGGTATTTTTCTTTATTTACTGTTCGAATCAAGTAGAAAATAATTTGGTTTACGCAATTGTCGTTAGCAAGTAGATAGGCAAAATGTTGTTCAATATCTGTGCAGGACACTGGTACGTGACAACAGTCCGGGGCTTGGGGCGGATGGCTAAATCATTTAGATGTATTGCTGTTTTCATTTGTTTCAACTTCAGGGAATACAATCAAAAGAAATCTACCACCAGTTGACCTAACGTTTCATCACTACTTCAGGATTAAGTTTCCAAATTACAAAATGTGTTCGTGTAACGTCAGGTAACTACCATATAATTCCGAAAGTCAGTTACTATGCGAATTACACCAAGGAACGCGTCCCTCGGATGTTGAAAAAGTCACATACCAAAGTTAGAACGTGATCCTGTTTCATAACAAGTATCCACTGAGATGTTACTTTTCTCATTTCATTCCAGCTTTTCCTTTATTTTACTTTTATTTGTGTTACTTTAAAATACCTTGCCTTATACTTCGGGTATCAACTGTTGCTGATGAAGCTTATATCTCGAGGCAATAGAAAGCTTATAAACTATAGTAATTGCTAACCAAAATATAACGTTAAATGTTAATAGTATTCTCCCATTTGGCATCTCTCTCTCTCTCTCTCTCTCTCTCTCTCTCTCTCTCTCTCTCTCTCTCTCTCTCTCTCTCTCTCTCTCTCTCTCTATTTTTTGGATACTCGCCAACTTGATATACAGAACATGTAATATCATACGCTTGAACGAACAGCTAAATATGATGTAGATTGAATGGGTTTTTAGTCAAAATCATGAAAACCTTCTACTTGTAGAAATTATTTTTATGGCTACGCTCTTACTTGTTTTGGGCGGATTTAGATAATGAGTAATTTCAATGCATACCCCTAATGGGCAATTTTCCAATTAAGTTATGCAGCTTATTCGGAAGAATATTTTAGATGCCATATACAATTAGTATGAACAAATCTTCCTTCTTGTAATATCACTTTTTTTTTACATATATATGACCAAGGAGATTTGGTATTACGGTATGTAAACATTTGAATAAATAGTTTCTTTAGAGGGAATATTGCATATTACTCGTGTTTGAACGCAAATTATGAGCTTTGACGAAAGTAGTTTATCCCAAACCCGAAACTGCGACGGAGACGTGACCTCAAGGCATGGCTTTGGAGAACAGTGCTTTCGGGCCCTGTGTCGGGGGGGGGGGGGGGGGGGGGCTGTTGTTTTGACCGTGGTCATGTAGCGTAGGCCTATTTGGGTTGGGTATTTTTTGAATCTGAGAGTTGGGGAGACTTGGAGATTAACCACAAAGGTTCAGACCGTTATACCTTTTGCCCGGAGGGATGCGCCAAAGTGAATAACAAAGGATTTATCTTTCAAAACAAGAGTGGCGTGTTTATTGTTCGCCTTCTTTGATAAGAACGGCGATCGTGGATCCACTGGAAATAAGCACGAAGGAAAGCATTTCATGGTCTACCTGAAAAGAAAGTTTCTTTAGATTTTATTTTATTCTGTATTCATTGATAACTTAGTATCATAGCAGCATATACTGTATACGCAAAATTTTTTAGTTGATTAAATAACTTTACCAGTGTCAATTTCTATAGAATTTTCGGTGCTACTATAGCGTGAGGTCTACCGCCATATGTCGCCTACCCAGGTTGAGGGTGAGGTCTACCGCGTGACCAGCGTCCCACAGCTCCTAAATCAGTTTTTCCCTCGGCCTAAAAGAGATATCATCGATTGAGGGTACTAAAAATGTTGCTGAAGGAGTTTTATAGAAGAGTCATTCTGACAAAAGACGCAGCACTCGCCTTTTTAAGAGAGCACAATCTCTTGGATACAGTTCAAGAAGCAGATCTATTTGTGTCATTCTTAGAAGATGTACGAAGTGTGTATCGCTAGAATAAATGTATGGAAATATATGATAACCTGTTTGATGCACGAAGAGTGTATCGCTAGAATAAAAGTATGGAAATATATGATAAAATGTTTGATGTACGAAGAGAGTATCGCAATAAATGTATGGAAATATATAACATGTTTATTTTTATCTTTATTCCTTTTTTTAATGTAATTAGAAATCCAATTATCTATTTAAGTAATTTCCAAGATATGTTTAAATTAAGTGTTTATTGCTTAAACAAATGTATGAAATGTGTTTTATCTATGATGGACGAATAATTCAGCTGTAGACCTCACGCTATAGTACTAACGGGAGGTAGATCTCACACTATAGTGTGGTAGACCTCACGCTATAGTAGCACCGAATTTTCAACGTCCATTTATACATAAAAACACATTATATATATATATATATATATATATATATATATATATATATATATATATATATATATATATATATATATATATAGCGCTAAGCTTCAAACCTAGTTGGAAAAGCAAGGTGCTATAAACCTAAGGGCTCCAACAGAGAAATTAGCCCAGTGAGGAAAGAAAATAAGGAAATAAATAACCGATATGAGAAATAATGAACAATTAATGTACTGTATTTTAAAAACAGTAACAACATCAAAACATTTCATATCTAAACTATAAACAGACTCATGTCAGCCTGTTCAACATAAAATCATCTACTGCAGTTTGTACTTTTGAAATTTTACCGATTCAACTCCCTGATAAGGAAGATCATTCCACAACTTGGTCACAGCTAAAATAAAAGATTTCGAATACTGAGTGTGTAGTATTGAACCTCATGATGGAGAAGGCCGCCCGTTGAGATACTACCGCTATTATTATTATTATTATTATTATTATTATTATTATTATTTGCTAAGCTACAACCCTAGTTGGAAAAGCAGGATACTATAAGCCCAGGGGCTCCAACAGGGAAAATAGCTCAGTGAGGAAAGGAAACAAAGTAAAATAAAGTATTTTAAGAAGAGCAACAACATTAAAATAAACATCTCCTATATAAACTATAAAAAACTTTAACAAAACAACAGGAAGAGAAATAAGATAGAATAGTGTGCCCGAGTGCACCCTCAAGCAAGGGAACTCTAACCCAAGACAGTGGAAGACCACGGTACAGAGGCTATGGCACTACCCAAGATTAGAGAACAATGGTTTGAATTTAGAGTGTCCTTTTCCTAGAAGAGCTGCTTACCATAGCTAAAGAGTCTCTTCTACCCTTACAAAGAGGAAAGTTGCCACTGAACCATTACAGTGCAGTAAGAAGAATTGTTTGGTAATCTCAGTGTTGTCAGGTATACGAGGCAGAGGAGAATATGTAAAGAATAGGCCAGACTATTCGGTGTGTGTGTGTAGACAAAAGGAAAATGAACCGTAAACCAGAGAGAAGGATCCAATGTACTACTGTCTGACCAGTCAAAAGACCCCATAACTCTCTAGCGGTAGCATTTCAACGGGTGGCTGGTGCCCAGGCCAACCTACTGCGCTAGAGAGTTATGGGGTTCTTTGACTGGCCAGACAGTATGGAAAATCTTATGTAACACGCATAACGAACTAATTGAATGACGGTGCCAGAGATTAATATCTAGATCAGGAATAAGAAATTTGAGAGGGCGAAAGTTCCTGTCCAACAAATTAAGATGAGAATCAACAGGTGTAGCATCGTCTACATATGCAAAAAGTTTGTTTTCTAGGCCAAACCACATGTCGTATGTACAGTATATAGTATGAAAAGTAATGGCCCAAGAACACTACCCTGAGGGACACCCGATATCAAATTCTTATACTCACCCATCATTAACAAATGCAGTCGTATCTAGTCCAATGTAGTGCAAAGGCCTCAGACATGTCCTTAATCATGTATGGGGTTTGGCCACCCTCATCACCATGCTGGCCTCAGCGTATTGGTGATAGTGGGAGACTTTTGTCTGAAAACACACGCAGCAAACGGATATATATATATATATATATATATATATATATATATATATATATATATATATATATATATATATATATATGTGTGTGTGTGTGTATCTATCCATATCCTTTCCTGAGTGGGAATACTTTGTGGTGAGAGGGTTTGTGCATCAACATGATCAGCAAAGCCGTACTAGGTAGGTCCATCCATACTAAGTTGGTTTGCTGTGAGTGATCAGACTAAAGTCTCCCGCCATCACCAATCCGGATTGGCCAGCGAAGTGATGAAAACTGGCCAAACCCTAGACATAAATAAGGACATGTCTGATGCCTTTGTCCTGCAACGGGCTAAACCGGCTTTATTTGTTGTATATATATATATATATATATATATATATATATATATACACATATATATGCGTAAAAATCACAGGAAAATAAAAGGGATTTATTTGTTTTATATATATATATATATATATATATATATATATATATATATATATATATATATATATACAAATAAAGCCGGTTTAGTACGTTGCAGGGCAAAGGCCTCAGACATGTCTTTATTTATGTTTAAGGAAAAAGAACAGCCGTTTATGTGATTGTCCTTTACCTAAGAAAATCGATAAAACAACATTATTCACTTTAACATCTGAATTACGGAATATTATATTACACAAAATGTAATTTCTTTTTGTGGCTTTTCCTGGATTCAAGTAATTCGGGCGTTGGTGATTATTTTACGCTTTTTTATCTTTGACTTACCTTTCAAGGCCATCTCTCTCTCTCTCTCTCTCTCTCTCTCTCTCTCTCTCTCTCTCTCTCTCTCGTCTTCAAATTCTGTGATGGTTAGAGTTTATATCTACCAGTTATATTGGAAGGTGGATATTTTAAACCGTTCTATTTTGGTAAGAAAGTGAATGTCGGGTTAACTATTAATTTTCATTTATTTAAAGGAAAATATTCATTACAATCAATTATTCCAAAGTTTTTTGTACCTAATGTCATAATGCTGCAACGAGTCTAGGCCTTTTCAATTGCAACTGAATTTGTAATGACTGCTGAATGGTTGTAACTATTTGTTAGAATAGATCCGATTGGAATCCACTTCTGTAATTTTCTGTATTTAAAATTCATGTGAATAAGCGGACATTGAGAGAGAGAGAGAGAGAGAGAGAGAGAGAGAGAGAGAGAGAGAGAGAGAGAGAGATGGCGTCATCTAAACATTAGTTTTGATGATTTTATTGTCATTACGAATAGAAAAGAAAATTACCTACGCTGTTTTTTTTTTTTTTTTTTTTTTTATAAATAGGTTGACTTTTATACATTGCAAGTTTACTATGGTCTAGCTCAGTCTAGACGACTGAATTTTTAGTATGCACCAAGATATTTGGTGTTTCTATTACAAACATAAAGATTCGAAAATTCGAATGAGTAATGGGCGGTTTTTTTTTTTTTTTTTTTTTTTTTTTTTTTTTTTTTTTTGTGATGTTTACTCATGCTTTTCCACGCTAAAGTATCAGTTGTGCTTCCTTTCCATTCATTTTACATTTTTTCTTCTCTTCACGCGTCGTACTGTACATGAAGACACGAACATAGAAACCATAGAGAAAACATATTGCTAACATTTCATCCTCATCTCCTAGGCTTCTTGACGCAAAGGACCTCGGTTAGATTTTGCCAATCGTCACTATCTCGAGCTTTAAAATCAATACTTCTCCACTTATCATCTCCTACTTCACGCTTCATAGTCCTCAGCCAAGTAATCCTGGGTCTTCCAACTCTTCTAGTGCAAAGTGGAACCCAGCTAAAAGTTTGGTGAACTAATTTCTCTTGGAGAGTGCGAAGAACATACACAAACCATCTCCATCTACCCCTCACCATGATCTCATCCACATTTGGCACATGAGTAATCTTTATTATACAGTAGTTTCATTTCTAATCCTGTCCTGCCATTCAACTCCCAATATTCTTCTGAGGGCTTTGTTCTCAAAACTACAAAATCTATTGGATATGTTTCACTGTCATACCACGACTCATGTCCATACTGTAACAGTGTGATGTCACTAAACTGATATATATATATATATATATATATATATATATATAATATATATATATATATATATATATATATATATATATATATAATGCAGAAGAACCACAGGGAAAATGAGAATACGAAATATACGATTAAGTCCTGACTAGTTTCTTGATATTTCTTCAGTCCTCTGAAGAAGTATCACGAAACTAGTCGGGACTTGATCGTATATTTCGTATTTTCATTTTCCCTGTGGTTCTTCTGCATCTGAGCATCACGTTTTCCTGTAATTTTTACGCATATATATATATATATATATATATATATATATATATATATATATATATATATTTATATATATATATATATATATATATAGAGAGAGAGAGAGAGAGAGAGAGAGAGAGAGAGAGAGAGAGAGAGAGAGAGAGAGAGGAGAGAGAGAGACCCTGAAATTTTATATGTAATTTCAGGAAATTTGATTTCCAAATCTTACTCAACCTAGTCAGTCTCTGATTTTCATTAAACTCCTATTCTAAAGACCCTGTATTAGAGGTCATATTTCCTCAATATTTAAACGATTCTATCTCTTTAATCCTTTCTCCTTCCAATGATATTTCATCTGCCATAGCATATTCCGTACTTATCATCTCTATCTTCCTTCTGTTTATCTTGAGCCCAACCTCCTATGATATTTCATGCATTCTAGTAAGCAAGCGTTGCAAATCCTGTGGCGTTCAGTTATAAGGACAGCGTCATCAGTGTACTCTAGGTCAGGTAATATCCTATTACCAATCCAGTTCAACCTTTCTTCACCATCCTCAAGTGCTATGTGCATTACAAAATCCATGAGGAGGATAAACAACATAGTTGACAACACATTCCCATGGAGTACTCTGCTGTTAACTGGAAATTCATTTGATAGGACTCCACTAACGTTAACTTTGCACTTGGTATGCTCATGGACAAACTTAATCAAATTTACATATTCAAAAGGAATCCATAATAACGCAGGACTCGCCACGAAATTGGCCGGTTAAAGGCTTTTTCGAAAATGCCATCAAAAGGGGATTTCTATATTCTACGCATTGCTGTACAACATGTCTCAAAATGAAAATTTGGTCAGTGCTACTTCCGCCTTTTCTAAATCCTGCTTGTACATCTCTCAGCTTTTCATCAATCTTTTTCTCCAGTCCCTGTAGAATAAGCATGCTATATATTTTCGTAACAACTGACGTAAGTGCCATGCCTCTAATTATTGCAATCAGTCAGATCTCCATTTTTTGCTATTTTCACCAACGCTCCTAACTCCCATTTATCAGGTTTAGGAACTATGATCTCCAGTACAGGGTCTTTAGAATTAGAGTTTAGTAAAAGATTGAAAAAAGCAAATCAGACCATGGCTAGGTTAAGTAAAATTTTGAAATCAAATTGCCTGAAATTACATATAAAAATCAGACTAAATATCAGTTTAGTGAGATTGGTGTTACTATATGGACATGAGTCATGGTATGACAATGAGACAATCTCTAATAGATTTAGTGGTTTTGAGAACAAAACCCTCAGAAGGATATAGGGAGTTGAATGGCAGGGCAGAATTAGAAATGAAACTATAAGAGAGATTACTCGAGTGCCTTATGTGGATGAGATCACGATGAGGGGTAGATGGAGATGGTTTGGGCGTGCTTTTCGCACTCCCCAAGAGAGATTAGTACACCAAACTTTCAGTTGGGCTCCACAAGGCACTAGAAGAGTTGGAAGACCTAGGCCTACATGGCTGAGGACTATGAAGCACAAAGTAGGAGATGATGAATGGAGAAGTATTGAATTAAAAACTCAAGATAGAGACACTGGCGAAATTTAACCGAGGCCTAAGGCATCAAGAGGCATAGGAGGAGATGATGATGATGATGTAGGCAAAGACAAAATGAGCCAAAACCAGAGAGGGGGGGGGGGGGTCCAGTGTAATACTGTCTGGTCAGTCAAAGGACACAATAACTCTCTAGTGGTAGTATCTCAACGGGTGGCTGGTGCCTTGGCCAACCTATTAACTAGAAAACCTATCTGAAGAGGTATGTTCTGAGTAGACCTTATGGGTGTTCGAATTTCCCGCAGCTGAACCAACTTGAAGCCATTAAAACCGACTCCAGAAAGGAAAAGGTGAGTAAATCACAATTTTGACATAAGGAAAAAATAATATAAAAAAGTTAAATTTTGCTATAATATCACGAACAGTTATAGTGATAACACATCCTACCTGATAATACTCGATCTGTATGACCCTTATACCATAAGGTATTTGTGGATGTTGTTCTTTAAGTTTTGTGATTTTTCTGAAATATCTGAATATTAAGAGTTTTTATTCATTTAATCTATCTTATTTTCCTTGCTTATAGTCACGTGAACGTACAAGCCCCATTTTCATGACACAACGTATTTAGACCTTGAAATGTTACATGTTTTTATAATTATATATTTAGGTCACTGGCAACGTTACCGTTATTATTTTAACAGGTCATTATTGAAGAGTAGCCATATTTTGATAGTAAAAAATAAGGTCCATGTAGTTTCCTGACCTCTAGGTTTCAAACACACACACACACACACACACACACACTCACACACACACACACACACACATATATATATATATATATATATGCTTTACTGTCACAAGGATTGTACCTTGAAGAGGTGTATTAAAATGCTCGAAAGCGCTAGGTACTGAAGTATTTTATTATTTCCTACTGGCTTTTGATATGTATATATATATATATATATATATATATATATATATATATATATATATATATATATATATATATATATATATATATATATGTATGTATTTATGTATGTATATACTGTATGTTTTACGATACAAATATTATAATCTTTTTCACTTGCTCATTAATTAAGTAAAACCAAGAAGAATAGTGACCGAATGGGTGGTTGGTTACAGCTTGAATGAAATGACTTAGGGCCGGAACATACTGCTCTATTATATCCGTTATGGGCCTAAATTAACTGGGAACGAATTAATGTGGTGAGAAAAATGTCCTCTTTCTAATGAGGTCTTTGTTTGTTTTGGTGGTTTGGCAATACCATTGACCAAGAAATTATGAATAGGAATTAAGTAGACATTTCTATTTCTCAAATATATCAAATAGAGTTGTTGATGTATGCCACAATTTCTCACTTTTTGATAGATTTTTGAATTAGTAATATGATTTATGTGCATAAAATCATCATTTTTACCTCAATATCTATAATAAAGATTTAGAATTTCTTGTAGACTGACATCTGTGAATAAAACTGAATGTTGACTACATAACGAATTTTAACGTCGTAAACCTTCTTGCGTCATTCCCTGTTCCACGAGGAACCAGGTTTATTGAGATTTTAGAATACCCGCCAAAACTAGTATGGAGGCACACCCCAATAAAGATTGGCATTTCAGACTTTTCTGTCAGAGTCAGAAGTAATATTTATGGGTTTGCAATAGGAATTCATTTTTGTTCTTTTGTTGTCAATTAAAATGCCATCTGCAAGTCCACTGTAGCGGCAAAGGCTTTAAGCAGGATTACAATATTGTCCAGCGCTCTAGCTGGATTTTGCAATTGAATTTCATTTTTTGGCTTTCATTGCTCTTTCTATCTTTTCATTTTCCAATTTCTCTCTCTCTCTCTCTCTCTCTCTCTCTCTCTCTCTCTCTCTCTCTCTCTCTCTCTCTCTCTCTCTCGTCTAAGCAAGAAATACCGATAATATATTGGCCTCAAAATACCCTTATCTTTCAAACCCTTTCTGTTTTAGTACTTGTGGCTACTATAGACTACATTATTATTATTATTATTATTATTATTTTTATTATTATTATTATTATTATTATTTGCTAAGCTACAAACCTAGTTCGAAAAGCAGGATGCGTTAAGCCCAGGGGCCCCATCAGGGAAAATACCCCAGTGAGGAAAGGGAACAAGGAAAATATACATTGCCTTAAGAACAGTAACAACATTAAAATAAGTATATCCTATGTATATAAACTATAAAAAAACTTTAACAAAACAAGAGGAAGAGAATTAAGATAGAATAGTGTGCCAGTGTACCTTCAAGCAAGAGAACTCCAACCACAGAGACCGTGGAAGACCATGGTACAGAAGCTATGTCACTACCCAAGACTAGAGAACAATGATTTTTATTTTGGAATGTCCTTCTCGTAGAAGAGCTGCTTACCATAGCTAAATTCTATTCTACCCTTACCATGAGGAAAGTAGCCACTAAACAATTACAGTGCAGTAGTTAACCCATTGGGTGAAGAAGAATTGTTTGGTAATCTCAGTGTTATCAGGTGTATGAGGACAGGAGAATCTGTAAAGGACAGGCCAGACAATTCGGTGTATGTGTAGGCAAAGGGAAAGTAAACCGTAACCAGAGAAAATGATCAATGTAGTAATGTCTGGCCAGTCAAAGGAATCCATAACTACTTAGTAGTAGTATCTGAACGGGTTGCTGGTGCCCTGGCATACCTACTACCTATAGAATCTTCCCGTTTTCTCGTTGAAAATCACGGAATGATAATTTTACAAACGTGCTCATGTGCATTTTTCTTTTTGAAAACGTGTATGAATTGACTGATTGGTTGGCGTGTTTTGGGTGGATTTTCAATATTAATGGTCACTGACGTCCAATGCAGAAGTTGAATTTTCGCAACCGATGATACGGACATCGAGGTCATTTGGAAATGAAACGATAAGCTCTTAATGCAAGCTTTTGGACCTTAAATATAAACCCGATTTTTAAGTAATTATATAAAGAGAATCAGAACACTAAATGAAAAACCGTTCATAAAATATTCAGTATACGGATATCGTGGGCACATAGGCGTACGACTACCTAAGATTTGGGCTATCTCACAATTTTCGGGCAAAGAAGCCAGTGCAGCAGGACTATTCAACTGTCAGTTTTTATGTGCTATAATATATATATATATATATATATATATATATATATATATATATATATATATATATATATATGTATATATATATATGTATATATATATATATATATATATATATATATATATATTATATATATCCTATTTTTTTTCCAACAAGGTAGCTCCAGGGAATAATCAGTTGGCATGGTAGCTTTAATATCATTGTTTTACTCTTCAGATTTCTAGGGTATGAACACAGGGCAGAAAAATAATGAAGTATGAACCATTACCGATTTTCAAGATACCGTAATTTGTATAGAATGCATGATTCATGCTCTGATATTCTATCCTACCTATCAATGAAGCCTTTGCTTTGCGGTTTACTGGAACAGCCAAGCAATCTTAAAAGAAAATTGGACGATTAATCTGGTTGACATCCACTACTTTTCTTATCATACAAAGACCGATAGTAAGGAGGTTTTGCCTGGTGCATAGGAAAAAAAACACTGCTTTTGTGTATATTCCCTTCATTTAAACTTATATAACCTCTCTGTGCTTACTGCGGATGCAGCAAATTCTAGCCAGACTACGGATACTAAAACAAATGATCTTCCAAGAAGGTTGATAAAATAATCATCTACACACTCAGGGCAAAGTCATTTAATTTTCTTTAAGTTAACATCACTGGTGTTAGTGTCTACAGCATAGAGACACTTCTTGTGGTAGAAATTTTCATAAAATTCGTATCCTATCCACTTTTTGCCTTTTCCCTTCGCAGATCCACACAAATTATTATTATTATTATTATTATTATTATTATTATTATTATTATTATTATTATTATTATTATTATTATTATTATTATTATTATTATTATTATTGTCGGGAATTTCGACCCGATCAATCGAAATTCCCGCCATTTGACTCCACCTACGACTACGTCAAATTGGAGGGAGAGGAGAAACTCGCGGGCGAATGAATGTAGTTCCAGACGTGAACGTTTAGAGCCAAAAAGGGAAACCACCTGGTAGGAAGGCGCTGAGACTAATAAAATCAATTGCTGGTAATTTAAGATTAGGAAAAATAAAGTCATTCTGTTGTAACATGATAAAAAAATCCAATCTAGAAATTTAGGTTCAGGACAAATTGCGCCAAAAAGGTGACGTCGGAGGTGGCAAGGATAGCTCGTCCTCTTTGATCCAACGTCCCCAACCGAAGTAAGTCCCCTCTAATTGTTATCTCTCCTCTCTACCTTGTCTACCAGGTTGGTTGTAGTAGAAGTTTTGAGTGCAAGACTTTTAGTTTTTATATCGCAGTTTTGTGTAGAGATCCTTGTGATTGTGGATCTGAATCCTGAGTTAAATAAGAATAGGGATATTTGGTGTGTGATTCGTTGTGTATTGAATTCGAATTGGCACTATTTTCAGTTTGTTAATGAGTCCGGTGTGGACTTTGTGCTTGAAGAGCACATGCTACATTACCTAGGGTCAGTCTTGTTTTTCAGTAAGTCTTGTGAATGCTTAAGAATGTTGTTTGTCTTTATCAGAGTTTATTTTTGTAATAAAATTGTAAATTTTATCGCCGTATTTTAGTTAACTCCTGGAAGGTTTTGGCGAGTCTTGCCTCTTCAAGGCCTTGCGATCCGCCCAGTACATCGGGCAGATTTAATAAACTGGTGAAAATCACAACATTTGGTCCTTCGAACCGGATCGCAAGCGCTTCCCAGAGCCGGACAGGATTAATTTAAAATATGAGCTTTTGAGAGAGAGAGAGAGAGACGAACAATTAAGGTCCTCTACGTCCCGATGTGCGATCGCCCACGTGGGTCAGTTCTTTGAGTCCCGTCTTAACGTTAAATTATCCTTTTTTCTTGCCTTGTCCAACCCCCCCAAACGTAAAGTAAAGTAATTAAGATGGCTGTGTCCACGATCGTGCATATCGAGGCGTCGATGGGCCTACTGGAGGATTTGCTAAGCGAAACGCAAAGGGCGCTGATAGAGACTTACTCCGAGTCCGTTTACCAGAATTTGGTAACGGAGTTGCAGGCAGAGGTCCGACAGCTTAAAGAGCTATACAAGAGCCAGCGCGTTAAGCTAGAAACTAGTTTCGAAGCCCGAATTAGGCATATGTTAGGTGAAGCGACACGTGCTTCCACTCTATTGTACAATAGAATAGATAAAGTGAAAGGCCCTTCAACGGGGAATGTTGCCCTCCCCAGGTTGAAGCCGCTGCCTCTCCCCACGTTTGAAGGGGAAGTGCAAGAGTACGCATCGTACCGTGAACTATTCACGATCCACGTGGATCGAAGAGCTGATTTAGACGAAGTGTCTAAATTCACGTATTTATTGGGGACGTTGGGCAAAGAGCCGCTCCGGATTATCAAATCTCTGAGTGTAACCGCCGCGAACTATAGTGTAGCATTAGATTTATTAGATAAGCAGTATGGCAACGTGCACCAAACACTCGTGATTCTGCACCGCAAGTTAGCAAACATCTTTGTGCCGTCACTAAACCCAGTAGAATTAAAAAGGTTCCGTTTTGAGTTAACCATCATTATTGAGCAAATCAAAAGACTTAGTACCAATGACTTAGGCCAGGGCATGGTCATGAGCCTCATTAATCAAAAATTGTCAGAGGGAAAACTATACCGCAAAGTGGTAGAGCATTTGAGGAAATGCGACTATACGTTGGACGAGTTTTTTGAGGCAATAGATTTCATAGTAAGAATGTTAGAAGACGATGCATTGCAGAGAGGCGACAGTCTTGAGAGTGACAAAAGACCAGACAGTAGTGTAAGACCGAAAACCCATCCCATCCACCATAATTCCTGCCCATTTTGTAGCGAACGGCATCCGCCTCACGGATGTCGCCAAGTGACAGACGTAGCTGCTAGACGTCGCATTTTACTAAAAAGGGGTCTTTGTTTCAATTGCACGAAATCAGGCCATCGTAGCGATAAATGTCCCGTATCAAATTCCTGTAGAAACTGTAATGCTAAGCACCACACTGCGATTTGCGACGCGGGTAGACCGCAATCAATCCCTAGTCATAGTAATAGTCAATCAACAACGTCCCGCCCCGTAGTAAATGCGACGCCTGCACAGAACCAAAATGCCCCCCGTCCGTCTAAGGTTAAAGTAGAATCTAAGCCGTGCACGAGCGCAAAGATCGCGCAGAGGTCTGATGTGGACCTCCCATGCACTATCTTGCCAACAGCCATGGCAGGTATTCAACAAAGGCAAGGTAGTAAGCGAGTCCGCCTATTTCTCGACTCTGGAAGCCAGAGGAGCTTCATCTCCGCAAAAATTGCCCGTCAATTAGGCCTACCGGTGGTAGGAAGAGTATCCTTGAATATAGCTCCGTTTGGTTCCGAGGAAATAAGCGGCCAATACGATGTAGTAAGTTGCAGGGTTGAAATGGGGAAAAGAATCGTGCGTATGAAGTTGGTGGCACACGAACACGTGGACGTCCCGATACATAACGTGGGTTATGTTAAAGTCAGACAGCATCTGTTGACCAAGGGAGTCACGTTAGCCGATCCAGCAAACCAATCAGATACCATGAAGAACGTTCACATATTAGTTGGGGCGGATTATTTTAGCTATTTTGTCATAGGTGTAGAAAAAGTAGATGGGATAAATCTTTTCTTAACGCATAATGGTATGTCCCCGTACGGGAAGGTGCCACAGTGGCTGTTCCAAGGGGAAAAGGTCGAACAAGTAAGAACGTTGAGAGTGTGCAGAATCACGGACGAGCCATATCTGTATGATGTAGATGAGTGGTGGCGATTAGACCGTGTTGGTATCGCCCCATCTGAGCAATACACTGTTCGCGAGGCCGAGGCCGTGCGAAAGGTATCGCAAAGCGTTGTAAGAAAACCTGAGGGATATCAGGTTAGCCTACCATTCGGATCGGATGCTAGGCCAGAAACAAATTATCGTAACGCTATGGCGCAGTTGGAGTCGTTGCAGACAAAATTCAGAAAGGATAGGAAATATCTTGAACAATATCAGGGAGTGATAGATAAGTATCTCGAAGCAGGTTTTATATCAGAAGTGAAAAATCCCGTAGTGGAAGGTTATTACATGCCACACTTTGGTGTTAAGAAAGACAGCCGTACCACCCCCCTTAGAATCGTGTTCAATGCCTCTGCCAAGTCACAAGGTTGCAAGTCCTTGAATGAATGTCTTTTACCTGGGCCCAATTTGGTAGAAGTAGCATATAGTTTAATTATAAGGTTTAGGTTGAATCGATATGCCATGTTAGCCGACATAAGTAAAGCATTCCATCGTGTTTTGTTAGATCCTCGTGATGCCAAATACACACGATTTCTGTGGCGCAAGGCAGCTGGTCGAGCGTTACCTTCGCCTTTAGAGTCGTGGTGTTCGGCATCACAGCTAGTCCATTTTTGCTACAGCAAATATTAAATTGTCATTTTAAAGAGGAAGGGCGCCCAGATTTAGTAAAATCTTTTTATGTCGATAATTATCTGGCCACGTTTGAAGATATAGAACATATGAGGCAAGAGCATGAGTCTGTTCATAACATCTTAAAAAGGGCGGGTATGCCCTTAGAAGGGTGGGCCAGCAATCACTTGGCCTTCGATAGCGAGAAACAGTGGAGTGAGCCTGTGAGTGTGAACGTGCTCGGGCTGCGATGGGCCCGGGACGTGGACAGATTGTGTGTGAAAGAAAGCAAAAGGATCTGTGAGTTGGGGGAGGGATGGGTGCCCACGAAGCGTAGGGTACTTTCCCTATTAGTCTCCATATATGATCCGATAGGTTTGATAAGCCCATTATTTGTAAGGGGAAAGCTTTTCCTTCAACAACTATGGGAGGATAATGTAGGTTGGGATGATGTTTTAGGAAAAGAGAGGGCTAAAGAGGCAAGTGAATTGTTGAATGATTTGAAAGCGGTGAGCGACATCACCTTTCAAAGATCAATAGGAAAAAGAGGCTTACAACTTCATGTGTTCACTGATGCCAGCAGTAAGGCATATGGAGCAGTAGCATATACTAGGGACGAATGCAATCGGGTAAGTCTGGTAACGAGTAAAACCCGGATCACTCCGAAAGGGATGAGCAAGCTGACGATCCCTAAGCTAGAGTTGCTGGCCTTATTGTTAGGCAGCAGACTAGCAAGAACGCTCAAGGATCTGATCGAGCCACGGGAAATAGTAATGTGGACCGACAGTAAGGTAACGTTGGCATGGGTAGCATCGCCCGATGCTAGGTCTAATAAAAATGTGTTTGTTTCTAACAGAGTGGCGGAAATTAATTTTATTCAGCAGGTTTGTAGTTTCAGTCTGAACCATGTCCCTAGTCAGCAGAACCCTGCCGATATCCTATCCCGAGGCGCAACGGCTCAACAATTGCAAGCTAACCCCCTGTGGAGGAACGGTCCAGAATTCCTCAGGACCACGGGAAGGCCTGTTCCTTGCGAGGAGGAAGATTTACTACATCAAACTCACGTAGTAGCGGCGGTGCAGGAGTTGAGGGAGGAGATGTGTCCTACCCCCCCCAGGCGAGATTTGGGACGTCCTGAAGAGGGAAGTAGGGTTCCAATTCTTGTTACGAGTAGCCAGACTAGTTTTAAAGTTTGCTAAGATAGAACGGCATCCGTTCAGTATTGTTGTAAAATTAGAGCAAAAACATTATTTGCCTACTGTTTATGCCTACTTAGAGGGCGGAGTCAGACCCCCTCGTGAAGTTGCTAATTTTGCTAGACAATTGAATTTAGTTTTGGTAGAAAATCTCATCTGCACCAGGGGACGAGTGTCCCATGTAGGAGAAACTGATCATTTAATTCTCTTGCCAGCCAAAGGGCATTTGGTTAGGATGTATCTAAATTATTTACATCAGTTACATTTGCATTGTGGGGTGAATACTCTAATAGGTATCTTTCGACAGAAATGTTGGGTGGCGGGTCTACGTTCCATTGCGAAGCGAACCGTGCGGCAATGCCCTGAATGCAAGCTAGCCTTCCAGCCTCTAACGAGACAGCCACCACCACCCCCCCTGCCAAAGGAAAGGATCACCCTCACAAAACCGTTCACGGCGGTCGGAGTGGACCACACAGCAGCAATACACACGGAAACACGGCCAGGGTATATACTTATCGTAACTTGCATGGCCAGCAGAGCCGTGTACCTTGACTTCTGTCCCTCTTTGGAAGCAGAAGAATTCGTGTTGGCACTTAGACGGTTTAGCGCCACCCACGGTGCCCCACAGCTCATCATGTCCGATAACCATCAAACCTTCAAGGCTGCCAGCCACCTCCTGCAGGGACTTTATGAAGAGGATGAAGTCCAGCAGTTCCTGAGGAAAACTGGCATAAAGTGGCGGTTTCAGACGCCCCGTGCACCTTGGAAAGGTGGGTTCTTCGAGCGTTTGATAGGAGTAACGAAACGGACCCTCCAGATAGCCCTCGGAAAGAAGTACCTGCCGGACGCCCACGTGCTAACCCTCGTGAAAGAAGCAGAAGCAGTGGTGAATAATCGACCGCTCATGTACAGCGGTGACGAGCGCGAGGATGAAGTCCTCACCCCCTCCCATTTGATAAGAGGACACCAAGTCCACCTCATGGCCCCGATCTTACCGGACGACCATCTCAACGCAACCTTCACCTCTCGGAAGCTACGTGATCGTTACGTAAGATTGACAGATTCGCTCAAAGCCTTTAGGGAACGCTGGAGAAAGGAATACTTGAGTGCCTTGAGGGCCCGGCACGACAGTCGGCCCGGGGAACCCTCCAAGCTGCACCCCGGAGACATCGTGCTAGTGAAGCAGGACAATAAGAAGAGAGCGACTTGGCCACTGGGACGTGTCGTGGAGACGTATCCTGACGACAACGGAGTCGTACGCTCGGCGAAAGTGTTGTTTGAGGGTGTCGAATCGCTGCGAGCTGTCAGCCACCTGGTTCCCCTAGAAATAGCCCCCTCTGAGGATGACCATGAAGGAGACGACGGCGATGACGGAGAAGAGGGTGCGTACAGTTCGACAGCCGGAATGCCAGGGATAGCGGAGACGTCTGGGAACGACCAGGGTATGGCAACAGCTACGACAACTCAACAACCAGCCACAGGAACGGACGACAACGACGAGGAAGGTGAGAACTATGCAGTTAGTGAAAGAAGTGAAAATGAAAATGAAACAGAGCAGACGAACGCACAAGGACGTTCTGCACGCCCATTGAGAAGGGCTGCCGTGAAACAGCGAGAACTAATGGACTGTCTGCTGAAAAGTGACGATATATAAAAAGTAGCTGTAAACTGTAAGTGAAAAGGGGGCGTGTTCTATCTGGAAGGTAGGGAGGGTGGAGTTTGTGAGGTGTGCGTGAATCTGCGGAGGTTGGAAGTGCTTAGGGGTGGAGAACGGGGACGGGATGGTCTCTCGTGCGTACAGACCGAGCGTTGCACAGAACCAGCCCCTCCCTCTTGTACTCCATTAAGTAACAGCCTGCATGTAGCAGCGCTATAGAAGTCTCGATTATTGTGAGTTGAGACAGACTGAATTTGAATTGTCATGTATGTATTTCTGCCATTTCTTGAATTGTTTTAGGCCCATTGCCTAATTGTCTTTGCACTTGAATTATTATGTATGTATTTCTGCCATTTCTTGAATTGTTTTAGGCCCATTGCCTAATTGTCTTTGCACTTGAATTATTATGTATGTATTTCTGCCATTTCTTGAATTGTTTTAGGCCCATTGCCTAATTGTCTTTGCACTTGAATTATTATGATTGCATTTCTGCCATTTCTTGAATAGTCTTAGGCCCATTGCCTAATTGCTTGCCAATTGAATTCTGTAAAATGTGTACATTATCACTTATTTCTGCTGTTCCTTATGTGTATTACACGAGTGCTTTAGAATTGCTAGGCCCATTGCCTATTTTGATCTGTTATATGACTGTATATTATTGATTGTGTTTATTACCCCGGGGTAACATTGCTGTTGTATGTTGTGCGTACTCTGTTCGAGTCGTTGCGGAGCGCTACGCAGCGAGCCTAACAGAGTCTCGGAGTAAGCCACTCCCCCCACCCCGAGTCTAGCTCCATCCAATTGACCGACGTTTCATCGCTCCTTATTTTGGGGCGTGGAGGATGTCGGGAATTTCGACCCGATCAATCGAAATTCCCGCCATTTGACTCCACCTACGACTACGTCAAATTGGAGGGAGAGGAGAAACTCGCGGGCGAATGAATGTAGTTCCAGACGTGAACGTTTAGAGCCAAAAAGGGAAACCACCTGGTAGGAAGGCGCTGAGACTAATAAAATCAATTGCTGGTAATTTAAGATTAGGAAAAATAAAGTCATTCTGTTGTAACATGATAAAAAAATCCAATCTAGAAATTTAGGTTCAGGACAAATTGCGCCAAAAAGGTGACGTCGGAGGTGGCAAGGATAGCTCGTCCTCTTTGATCCAACGTCCCCAACCGAAGTAAGTCCCCTCTAATTGTTATCTCTCCTCTCTACCTTGTCTACCAGGTTGGTTGTAGTAGAAGTTTTGAGTGCAAGACTTTTAGTTTTTATATCGCAGTTTTGTGTAGAGATCCTTGTGATTGTGGATCTGAATCCTGAGTTAAATAAGAATAGGGATATTTGGTGTGTGATTCGTTGTGTATTGAATTCGAATTGGCACTATTTTCAGTTTGTTAATGAGTCCGGTGTGGACTTTGTGCTTGAAGAGCACATGCTACATTACCTAGGGTCAGTCTTGTTTTTCAGTAAGTCTTGTGAATGCTTAAGAATGTTGTTTGTCTTTATCAGAGTTTATTTTTGTAATAAAATTGTAAATTTTATCGCCGTATTTTAGTTAACTCCTGGAAGGTTTTGGCGAGTCTTGCCTCTTCAAGGCCTTGCGATCCGCCCAGTACATCGGGCAGATTTAATAAACTGGTGAAAATCACAACAATTATTATTATCAATTGCTGAACTGAAACCCAAATTGGAAAAGCGTAATACCGCTATTTAGCCCAGGGGGCTCCAACATGGAAAATAACCCCGTGAGGAAAGGAAACAAGGAAAAATGAAATATTTAAAGAACAGTAACTTTAGAATAAATATCTCCTATATACAGTAAACTATAAACACTTCTACTAAACAAGAGGAAGAGAAATAAGATAGAATATTGTGCCCGACCTCAACCAGAGAACGTCAACCCAAGACAGGAACTAAAACATTTTCTGTTGTCTATTTTCTACAAATATAGGCCTGTTTTTAATGAAAAGAGTTACCTAACTATGATTCTAAGACTTGAATTAATGTAAACAAACAACTGAGCAGAAAATATAGTGGAGATTATTACAAAGTGAGGAGCATTACTAAGATTTTGTATAAAGGTACTTGGGAAGTGATAACTGAAACCTTCGTGGTTTGGCGTCGTTGCAAACCGTTAAACCGGCGGCCATAGTTTACGTTGACAAAATGTAATGTGCTTTGCTATACACTTTTTGTTATTCATTCTGACATTTTCATGTTTTGTGTTTTGTCCGAATTACTGATTGTGTATTCAAGACCTCGGAGGATCATCTGAATGTAATTCAAATATGAAGGCTACACACGGTAGGACATCAATTGTGGTAGTGGTGTAGGGCATCATAGCCTAGTCTCATCAATTTCAAAGCTTACCACGAGAATGTCGTATTTTCCAGATTTTGACCCCCTAAAACTTTTGAAGTCCGACGGCTACATCTAAAGGTAAGTAAAATGTGATTTTTTTTAGTTTTTACGTTCATCCTTTTGGTCCATGCAGCAGGGTTTTAGTTTAAGGATCGGTCGTAGCTATATTAGGACATCTTTCTTAAGGGTTATTTGTAATGAATTTCTGACCGTTACTGTTGGTGTTTGGTTCCCAGAATCCCAGTTGTCTTAAACAAATAAGAGGACCTTCCCAGTCCATCCCTGTAGTTTAGGGGCCCATATTGGGACACCTCTAATATTGATACTGTATATGAATTCCTTTCGGTTTCATTGTAGTATATTACAGGGCAATGTAACATAGGAAAACAATTACTTTTTCTTATAGAAAAAATTACGCTCCCTTTGAAAATGACACTCGTTCCTGTCGCAAATTAATAGTTTCAGAAATATATATACATCTATATCCTCCAATAATGGGGGACCCCCAGTGGTAACTCGGGGTTTTGGGTGGGGAAAACATACTGGGGAATCGATATATAAACGTAAAACAAGCCTTTTCTTCTCTATACATTACCTTCTTGAAATTATAATACCCGGAGGAAAATACAAAACAGTATATCTGGATAAACTTTGGAGGCGCCGTTACAAAGATTGTGACATGAAAAAATACTATAACCAGTGCTGCCAACGTCCGATGTAGATCAAACTTTATTTTGTGACCTGTCATACTACTAGTTTAGGTTAGGTGGGTTTGTTAGGTTCTGTGCCCTTTTTGTTCTTTTTATATATTGAGTAAAACTTATATGGAGAAATTATTTAAAATACATATGGAAATATCGGTATTTTTGTAGTGAATTACAGGGTAATGTAACCTAGGAAAAAGACTACGGTTTCTTATAGAAAAAATTACGCTCTCTTCAAAAATGACTCTCGTTTCTGTCGCAAATGAATAGTTTCAGAAATATATGTACATCTATATCCTACGATAATGGGGGACCCCCAGTGGGAACTCTGGGTTTTGGGTGGGGAAAACATACGGGGGAAACGATATATAATTGTTTTCCTATAGTAAATAACGTGAATTAACCGAATTTGATGTTCATTTCAATCGGAAACAAACAGATCAACCAATTCGGATAACTTTGAGTTGTACGGTGTCACTTCTCTTACGAACGAACGATAACATTAGCAACGTTACCAATAATACACAGGGTTACCAACGTTGACGTATGGTACACAGAGTTACCAACGGCACGTTGACATTACTAAAGATAGTAATGATAGATATTTCCATATGTATTTTAAATAATTTCTCCATATAAGTTTTACTCAATATATAAAAGTACAAAAAGGGCACAGAACCTAACAAACCCACCTAACCTAGCCTAGTAGTATGACAGGTCACAAAATAACATTTGATCTACATCGGACGTTGGCAGCACTGGTTACTGTATTTTTTCATGACACAATCTTTGTAACGGCGCCTCCAAAGTTTATCCAGATATACTGTTTTGTATTTTCCTGCGGTTATTATAATTTCAAGAAGGTAATGTATAGAGAAGAAAAGGCTTGTTTTACGTTTGTATATCGATTCCCCAGTATGTTTTCCCCACCCAAAACCCCGAGTTCCCACTGGGGGTCCCCCATTATTGGAGGATATAGATGTATATATATTTCTGAAACTATTAATTTGCGACGGGAACGAGTGTCATTTTCGAAGAGAGCGTAATTTTTTCTTTAAGAAAAAGTAGTTGTTTTCCTAGGTTACATTGCCCTGTAATACACTACAATGAAACCGAAATATTTATCATTACTATCTTTAGTAATGTCAGCGTGCCGTTGGTAACTCTGGTACACATACGTCAACGTTGGTAACACTGTGTATTATTGGTAACGTTGCTAATGTTATCGTTCGTTCGTAAGAGAAGTGACACCGTGCAACTCAAAGTTATCCGAATTGGTTGATCTGTTTGTTTCCGATTGAAATGAACATCAAATTCGGTTAAATCACGTTATTTACTATAGGAAAACAATTATATATCGTTTCCCCAGTACGTTTTCCCCACCCAAAACCTCGAGTTCACACTGGGGTCCCCCAATATCGTAGGATATAGATGTATATATATTTCTGAAACTATTCATTTGCAACGGAAAAGAGTGTTATTTTTGAAGAGAGCGTAATTTTTTCTGAAACACTAGTTTTTTTCCTAGGTTACATTGCCCTGTAATTCACTACAAAAATACCTTCCTTTCTATTGGAAATCTACTTGGGTAAATGTCTAGTAGAAGGCCGCACCCGTTTTTCAAGTATTAACGACGAAAAACGGCAAAAAACAACCAGATTATTGTTGCGCATCACATAGAAACATGAGGAAATGAATAAAAAAGAAACTAAGACTTAACTCTTACACATGAAATGTAAGCATAAACCTACTACTACAATTATGGGGGACCCCAGTGGGAAGCGGGGTATTTGGGTGTGGGGAGGAGGAGAAAAGTTATTTTTCGGGGTACTACTGAGCCTAATACAACCACCTACCCTACCCTGGGGGCCCTGTACCCCTACATAGGCCTACCGGGGGGGGGGGGGGGGGGGGGGGGGCTCAGCCCCCCCCCCCCTGCGACCCCCCCTTAAGGCCACAGTGATTTTCAGGGCACCACCGAACCTAAGACACCCACCTAACCTAGCCTAGGGGCCCTGTACCCCTACCTAGGCCTACCGGGGGATCTCCGCCCCCCCTGCGACCCCCCCCTTACGGGCGCTACCTAACACATCCATCAAACCAATTCCAAAGTGATGGTACTGCTGTATACATCGTTATACTTTCACCATTATAATATACTCTATAAATCAATGAAGCTTACCTTAAACTGTTGGTTGGTAAAGATGTGCTGCTGCTTTGAGGAAAACGTGAAGCCATTGCGATGGTTCCCTGACATGCAACTTGAAGTAGGAAGTGGCCAGGTACCCGACGAAATGTTTTTCCTCCTACCATATTTCGGCACTAAATTCTTCACGTCCCGCCACTTCCTCTCCACAGTATTGGTATGAGCCTGTGTCTGGGGATCAACAAAGTGAAGGCTGTGGTTAACAGTCAAATGCTTAAAACCTTCCTCTGCCAGACAGTTATAAGCTCGCCAACAGTCAGAAATTATGGTTGTGCCTGGCTCGATCCTCTCCTTAATCAGCGAGAGCAGGGTGTCACGATCCCGTGTTTCCACGGGGACCATAAAAAAACACTCGTGATTCGCGGCAAACACCACCAAATACCCACTGGCCGTCTATTACTCGGCCAACATTATATTTCCGTTTGCCGAATTTGGACTCTTCAATTTCTACTGTACAATTGTTGCCGCCAATTTTCTTGCTGAGCCGAAATACCCAGTTAATTACAACTTCCCTGCAAAATGAAGACCAATCGCATACAGTACCTTTATTTAATTTCAATTCAGAAATGGCCACTTCGTAGCAAAACCAGTTTTGTGGGTAAAACCAGTTTTGAACCCACAAAACTATAAATTTTAAATTAGTTTCAATGTCCAGTTTTCCTTTTGAAAACCAGGTACCCCCAAACAAAGACACTTTATATGAACAACGCTTACGTCTACGTCCTTTTAATGTAAGACTTATCACACCTAAAACTATGTTTCTTGTAATCAACCCTACACACTTCGTGACAATGCGGACAATTTTTATTTTGTAAAATTAAATTGTGTCTCTAGCACAAATCCACAAGTTTTTCGATTTTCCCCGAATAGGCTAAAACAAATTCACCGTATCTTAAGAAACAGTCGGCTCAAGAAACTGGAATTTCAATTTCTTGTGCAATATCAGATGACGTGCTTGCTACGGCCTCCATGTCTTAAGAACGAAATAAAATGGCTGGGTAAGAAAATGTATTGTCGCACTGTGATTGGCCAAACGTGAAGACGTCATAGTGGACTAGTTTGTCTGCGGATTATAGTGGTTACAGGGCTCATTTGAGCAAAAACAAGACACAGTCAACAATAACAACAGATTTAGAAAAATCTGGGAGGAAGACAAGAGTAGCGTGAGTTTGATCGTCGATATTTCGACTATTATTGATTTTCACAATTATATCACTGGTATACCATTATTTACATACATTCCTACACATTCTAGTAAAAATAAATTGAATATCAGTGATATCTTCATGCGGCCCTCTCCTAGACATTAACCTCTACTTGTACTGAACTTTTTATATGCGATTTTAATGAATTTGATAGTAATTTCTTTGGGAAACTAGCCATTTTTGCATTTACCGATTCGTGTTTCCTACAGAAATTTCTATCAAATTCGTATAAATAACTAAAAAACATTGGTACATGCAGTTTTCGAATTGAAAGAGATAAATATTTCAGCCACATTTCCTGGGTGACCTAACACTTTTGCAGTAACCTAACCTAACCTAACCTAGCCCTCGAGGAACTTAGCCCTTACTTAACCTAATTGGCTGTATTTCGTAGGTGAAGGCTCTGCCTCCCCCCCCCAAGTCATCACCCAGGGTAGCTTTCCTGGTTTAATCTATAGAATGATTCAATATTAGGTCATTGAAACTTGCCTAATTGAATAGATTTTTGCAATTGCATTATTTTGAATACCACATTATTGGCAGGAACCTCTATAATGAAGTTACAGATTTTGATAAATATTGGTTTTGCTACTTTTGTTGTCATAGCTCATAGGAGCCTCCTTCCACCCAGTAGTTCAGAAATAAACACTGATAGCTGATGCTTTTGCCATAAATTACTTCTTCAAACAGAATAAAGGGCCCAACGTTTAATATTTTGAACATTTAATTTCAATATGGAAATATGTAATATAATCATAGCCCTTATGTTATTGATCAGGTTAATAATAAAAAGGTTTGGGTAGAAACATGGGTAAAGTTTTACTGAATTGCAGATTCTCATTTCGAACAGAAAATATATGTTTTCCTGTAGTAAATGACGTGATTTGACCAAATTTGACCTTCATTTCAACCGCAAACCAACAGAACAACCAATTCGACTAACTTTAAGTAGCCGAACTGGTTGCTGTTATTACGGATGAAATGAAGGTGAAAACCGGTTATATCACGTTATTTTTTGCAGGAAAACTTATATTTTCTGTTAAAATGTTTAAACATGGTAATGTCTTTTATTATATATATTTTGTTAAAATGGTTAAATATAATGACTTGTTCAAATTGCGTGTCGCCTCACTCACGTATGTACTGCGAACGATAACATTAGCAATGTTACCAATGATACACACAGCGTTACCAACGTTACGGTGGCATTGCTAATGTGAGCAATGCTACGGTAATATTATCATGTGTATTTTAAAGAGTTTTTCCATATACCCTTTACGCAATATATAAAAAGGTACTAAAAGGGTACAGAACCTAACAAACCCACCTTACCTAACCTAGAAGTTCCAAGGTCGCAAACCCAATATAATGCCCTTTGTTATATATATCATGTTAATCCGTATCACTTCACTCACGTTACGATAACGTTGGCACTGTTACAATAACATTAGCCACACTATATATTATGGTTCTTGTTCCGCCACTGGCTCGCTTCGCTCGCATGAAAATAAAATGTCAAGCTCGTATGTACTGGCAAGCGGTAATGTTGAGCTGCGCATGCTAACATTAGCAACACTAAATACTGTATAATGGTTCTTGTTCCTCGCTTACGATCACAGGAAATAAAACATCAACCCCGTATACACTGGCAAGCGGTAATGTTGAGCTTCGCACTCTAACAAAATATAGTAAAACTAACACATTAAAGTCAAAGAAATTAATGACTTATGACTGTGACGACGAAACTTGTGGGTCACGGTGGTGTTGTGACTGAGTCTGTGGCGTCTTAATTGCTTTGCCTTATTTTAGTACTGCACTTGGAACACTGTAAAAGTTGGTATATTGCATTACGAGATTTAAGAAAATTAACAACATTGGAATTCACCAAAATACTTTCAAGTAAGGATTACTGAAGTCGTTACAATTTTCTAAAACTTCGTTCGTAAAATACGCAAAAAGACGTCACTTGAACTAACAAAGACCTGACTTGGACAAAGGTTTCCACGGAAAAGGGTTTGTTGGAAGGGGGGGGGGGGGTAGGGAAATATTAACCCCCCTGTGCAAACTTTACATACGTATGAGTTCATGATTGGTTAACGGAAAAGCAACGGAGTCTAGAGAGAAAACATGAATGAACCAGAATGGGAAACTTGTCCTGAGCAAGTATTTATGTAAAATCTGGGAGTGACAAGGTAATAACAAAATGTATAAAAGTAAAATGGAAAGATAAAATGGAGTGTATGATAAATACAGATTGGGTAAATTTACAGTTTCATCCATTATGTGGAAACTGGAATAAAAATATATTTGTTGCATCAGAAATAGTGTAGTTTCAACGAATTTAACGTTTATTTTGACCGCAAACCATCCGATTTAGAGATTTACTATGGAGTTAAAACAACAAGTTTTTCCAGAAAAATCAGTTTTTATAACAGTGTTTTTATTGTTTTTGTTTCATATGTTGTAGGCCTAATGCAGAAATACCCTACAGTACTTTATCCCAACAATTATGGGGGACCCCAGGTGGGAACTGGGGTTTTGGGTGGGGGAGGGGGCGTCAGATGATATTTGCAATAATTAATGTTCCACCACCCCTCCCTCTATACCCCTACCTAGCCCCAATGGGGGGGGGGGGCTCCGCCCCCCCTGCGACCCCCCCCCCCCCCCTTAAGCCCACAGTGATTTTCAGGGCACTACCGAACCTAATAAACCCACCTAACCTAGCCTAGGGGCCCTGTACCCGCGACCCCCCCTTTAGGTCACAGTGATTTTCAGGGCACTACCGAACCTAATAAACCCACCTAACCTAGCCTAGGGGCCCTGTACCCCTACCGGGGGGGGGGCCTCCGCCCCCCCTGTGACCCCCCTCTTAAGGTCACAGTGATTTTCAGGGCACTACCGAACCTAATAAACCCACCTAACCTAGCCTAGGGGCCCTGTACCCCTACCGGGGGGGGCGGCCCTTTACCCCGGGCTAAATTTAAATATATATTTTGTTAAGTCACTTCTTACCTTAACCCTGGATAGGTACGGTCCTCGGACACCCCTTTAAGGGTATACTCGGACGCGAACGACCCCGACGCCAAAAAAAATTCTTGAAAAATCAGTTTTTGCAGTAACCTCCTTTTTTCTTTTGCCAAAAAAAACTTCAATGAATGCTTAAAACAACTGTAAAGATAAATACTACTCATCTGCAGAAACACTATTTATTATAAATATTTTAAAAAATTAAGTAGAAAAAAAAAAGACCTGACATAAAAATTCATAAAAAAAAGTTTATACATATATACACAAATCCTTTTAGGAATTGATTCTTGAATGTTTAGGACACATCTTGATGTATTTTGGATGAAGTCAGACCCATGGAGGTGAAGATCTGAAATGAGAAAAAAAGGGTAACTTTTTTTGGCCAAAAAAAATTGTCCAAATTTCATGAATTTTTTTGGGTACCCAAATGAAATAGGAAGTGGCTAATTTTTTTAGGGAATAAACATATGTTATCCTAAAATAGAAATATGTAAAAAAATCTTCATTATTTTGTAAATTACATTTATATCAGGGGCCATATCTAAAGGTAATTTTTTGAGTACTTGGAAATTTCGTAAAAAAAATACATATATTTAATATATAATATGATATTTATGCAGGTAAAAATATACCAAAATATCACAAATTCTATAGGGAACAAGAATATATATAGATAGGGCAGCTTACGCTTCGGATATGTCCACAAAATGGCCGCCAACCACACTGACTCAGACTCCCTAATCTGCCACTTGAAATGTAGGAAGGGTATGTCAATTTCAAGGTGTTATTTACTAATCTAATTATTATTGGATATGCATAAAAATTGTATGGTGGGTTGCTGGATAATTGTCGATTATTTTTCGACTATAAAATTAAAATTCTGACCCAAAAAATTTTTTTTGAAGGGAAATAAAATCGAAAAAAAAAAATGTAAAACAATATTTTAGCTAAAAAAATTTGATGATATTCAATCAAAAAAAAAGTAAACAAAATTTTCCGACAAATAAACATCTAGAGGAATCATTACTTTGTGATAGTTCCTTAGTACGTAGTAATTTTGAAAGAATTGGGAAAAAACGAAAAAATGGCAATCACCGGAAAATCGAACACATACCTATATATACGCCATATCTGGCTAAAAAAAAGATAGGCATGGGTAGCCAGATCATCTAGAAACACTTTCCAACACTATAAAAATATAAGTTTTGCGACACTACTTGCCAATTCCTTACGGTAGCATGACTAAGCAAAAAAATGCAAAACAAATAAAAAGGGGCAGTCGTGGAAAAATGGCCATTCTAATATACGGCATTTCAGAAAAAAAAAATTTCAGCCACGTGCTAGGCAAACCATCAAGGCATATTTTCCGACAAATAAACATATAAATGAAATATTACTCTGTGATAGTTCCTTAGTACGTAGTAATTTTGAAAGAAATGGGAAAAAACGAAAAAATGGCAATCACAGGAAAATCGAACACATACTTATATATACGCCATATCTGGCTAAAAAAAAAATAGGCATGGGTAGCCAGATCATCTAGAAACACTTTCCAACACTATAAAAATATAAGTTTTGCGACACTACTTGCCAATTCCTTACGGTAACATGACTAAGCAAAAAAATGCAAAACAAATAAAAAGGGGGACTCGCGGAAAAATGCCCAACATTCTAATATACGGCATCTCAGATAAAAAAAAAAGACATGCACGTGTTAGCCCAACCATCAAGGCACACTTTCTAACACATAAACATGAAAAAAAAATCAATAATATACGGCAATTCCTTACTACGTAGTAAATTTTTACAAATATTGAAAAAAAACAGAAATTGGCAACCGCAGTTAAATACCCAATATACCAATAACTACGTCGTATCTGACAAAAACAAAATCACGCATGGGTAGCCAGATCATCTAGACACACTTTCCAACATTAAAAAAGCAAAAGTTTTACGACACTATTTCGCAATATCTTACGGAAAAATGACTTGGCAAAAAAATTAAAAAAAATTAAAAAGGGACACTCGCGGTAAAATGCCCGACATTCTAATATACGACATCTCAGATAAAAAAAAAGACATGCACGTGTTAGCCCAACCATCAAGGCACACTTTCTAACACATAAACATGAAAAAAAAATGAATAATATACGGCAATTCCTTACTACGTAGTAATTTTTACAAATATTGAAAAAAAAACAGAAATTGGTAACCGCAGTTAAATACCCAATATACCAATAACTACGTCGTATCTGACAAAAACAAAGTCATGCATGGGTAGCCAGATCATCTAGACACACTTTCCAACACTAAACAAGCAAAAGTTTTACGACACTATTTGGCAATATCTTACGGAAAAATGACTTGGCAAAAAAATGAAAAAAAATGAAAAAGGGGCACTCGCGGTAAAATGGTCCTCGTGGTGATGAACGACATTTTAACTAAAAAAAAAAAACATGCACATGGTAGCCAAACAATCCACCAAGACTTTCCACAACTGATAACCTATACAAGTTGCACCATTCTACGACAATTTCATAATACGTAATAACTTTGATAATTATGCAAACTACCTCAGAAGGGTAAACTCGGACGCGAACGACCCCGACGCGTCTCAGAAATCGGGGAAGGAGTACAGCTACAGCAATGCACATCTGGACACTACTAGAGCGTGTAGGGGAGACACCTCCTGCAGGTCGATCACCCACAAATTCAGTCACAGGGGTGAGTCACGTGAGAAAAACCTGTTTTTTTTTGACGCTCGGGGTCGCAAACGACCCACCGTACCTATCCAGGGTTAAATGGAACCTGACGATGATGATGTGGATGGTTGTGGTTGACCCTCTTCTGAATCATCAATAGCTACTGGAACCCGTTGTGCCTCAGATTGTGGAGGATACAGTTTGCTGGCCGTAATAAAAAATGATGGAGCAGCTCCTCCTCAGGGTATTTGTGTATAAAAATAAAATGTGACAAATACTGCCTGAAGTATTCACAACGGTTACCAGGCCGTTGTATCCATTCCTTCAGCTCCCGCCAAAGACGTTCAATGTTTTGGGTATGGGTGTCGGGGTTTGAAGGATCCACAAAATTTTCTGAAGGGTTTACAGTACGGTGATCGTATCCGAGAGACTGCAGAGAGTTATAAGCCCGCCACTTATCACTAACAACAATGCTGCCCCGTTTAATGTACTTCTCAATTAAAGGGATGAGGGTAGCTGCATCACGCTTCCGTGGTAATGGGTCAATTAAAGGCACAATAAATATTTTTTTGGACTGCCTCTCAATACCCCCGAACACCCACATGTCACTCAGAGGCCTTCCACGGTCATACTTCCGTTTTCCAAAATGAGATTCGTCAATCTCAACGAGTACACCATCACCACCAATAGCCTCTTGGTTATCAAAACTGAACAAAAGCTTCTCCAGTCTACACTAGTTGAAGGAGATATACTAAGGCCCTTAATAACAAAATGGTGGTCCCAACACTTATGCAACCAGTGATTGATAAATAAAATTAATTTCCACGGGGGAAGGTGGGACCCGTGAAGAAAAGTTCCCTTATAGTCGCTAACACTATAATTGCACAAACGCCTTTTCTTCGTTTTAGGTATTTTCACTGATTTTGTACAATACCACACATGTCTATCTTCACGGAAAAGTAAAGGCGAATCACATTTAGCACACTTAACACTTATAGGTAATACTAAATGCTCTCTAAGAAACCGATTCACAATGTCTGGGGTACCATTATAATTACCATGAAATCGGCCGATCACCTCAAAATAAGAATAGACACATATATCGCACACCTGCACCGGAGGATCCATGACAGTTAAGTAACGAGAAGACTTAACCGGCAGGTTTCCAACCCAAAAACAAAAGACAATCAGGAGTTTCTCCCATAATGAAATAGGAAAAAAACAAAATACTATCGGTTACAATGTTATATTGCACGAAAAACATCCTTGAAACAAGAATAAGAGACAAAATGAATCGTCCAATAATAACCCTTGAAAAGATCCCAGTAGTATTTTGATTGTTTGATTGGAGGAGCGACATTAGTGGGAGGAGCAAATGCGCATTCAAGCAAATATTGTCACATTACGCAATGGGTAGGAGCCAAGTAGGATGAAAACAGATATACAAACTAACAAGAGGTACCTTGCGTGCCCATGGAGAGATATACACTAAACTTGCTACCCCTCCACCCTCACACACACCGGTAATTCATCCACTTTACTTTTGGCTCGGAGAGATGTCAGACCTGTCAGCGCTCTCCTCTCTTTTGACTGCCATAATTTTTGGTTGCTTTTTCTTTCAGTGTTTGTGTGTGAAGTTGGCCTCTATTCTCCTCATGCGCACTTGCCCTGGACTTTCCGGCCGCCCTTGTGGGACCTTTATGTTGGCCGTGGAAACAGATCCGCACTCCTTATGCCCTCAGTGTAGGGGCCAACGGTGTGATAGTGCTAATATGTGTATTGAGTGTAGGGAGTGGTCTACCTCCCAGTGGGAGAGGTTTGCCTGGCGACGTAAGAAGAAGGCCAAAAGGGATCGTTCTCCTTCCGAGGTTTCTCGGGAGAGAGAAAATCCTAGGTCTTCTTCCGCCGCCCATTCCTCCTCCGAAGCTCCCGCTCGGGCAGCCTCTTCCGAGAGGCCGGCGAGTGGTAGCGTAGACCGTAATGTTGATGTTGTTGACCGATCCCGTGGTGAGGGAGAGGCCGCTGCCTACCATAGCGAGGCGGTTGCCCCTCCCCCCTCGGAGGAGGTATTTATGTCTAACAATGATCTTTTTCAGCTTTGGGCTTCTTTGGGGCTACAGGGTTCGCCCTCCAAGAAAGTCCTGTTTGACATGATCAAACGGGGTGCGGCTGCCGAACAATCGTCAACTACAGCGGAAATAGATCCTCTGTCTGCAGTTGACGTAGTTGTTTCGGAAACATCCCATGGGTCTGTCCAAACACCTGTTCCTGTGGCTGCGGTAGCTGAAGGCTCTGTCTCCCCCTCCGAACATAGTTCGAGGGAGGAACTGAGTCCTACGGTCTCTCCTTACACCGAGACTCCCTCTCGGGGGAGTTCTCTGGTAGAGACGCCTCTTCGGAGGCCCCATGATGGTCAGCTTGCTGATCCAACGGCCCCTCGTGGGCGTATAAGGCGGAAGGCTCGCCCTCCCCTTCGCCGTAGAGGTCTTCCTTCTCCCTTTAAAGGGTTTAGGAGGCGCCTCTTCGGCTCATCGTCCCCACAATCCTCTGCGGAGGAGACGACTCGCCGCTCTCCTGTCCTGCCAGCTACCACCCTAGACCTCTCCTGGGATCGTTCGCGATCCCCTTTGGAGGATGGTCGTCCTTCGGGACAAGGGTCCCCTCAACCATCTACATCTAAGGCTGCATATGCGCTTTTCGCGCCCCTGGAGTCTGCCACTGCGCAGTCTCCAGGCCCTTCGGGGTCTCAGGGACTTGAGCGCAAAACTGCACCTCTCGTCCCTAAGCGTAAGGCTCTGCCTGCGCCCGTTGCTGTTGTTCTTGATGTTGCTGATAAAGCGCTTCGGGGCTCACCGTTAGGCGTTCGTGCCTCTGATCCTGTTAAGCGCCAGGGTTCCCCTGCGCGCCCACGCCCATCGACAGCTGTTCCTGATGCAGTGCGCAAGCGTTCAAAGGCGCCCACGCGTCCACCTTTACTGTACCAGCGCTGCCGTGCCCTCCAGTTCCTGTTACATCACGCGCGGTCCCAAAGGTTCCTGAGTTGGCGCACAGTGCCCATAGGTTCCTGCGGACTCGTCGCGCCCCACGGGGGAAAAACGCGGCGCGTGTTCACCCCCAGTTCCTGTTAATCGCGCGCGGTCCAACAGGTTCCAGAGTTGGCGCACAGGCGCTCACAGGTTCCTGCGGACTCGTCGCGCCCCATGGGGGGAAAGCGCGACGCATGTTCACCCCCAGTTCCTGTTACGTCGCTCGCTGTCCGAAAGGTTCCAGAGTCGGCGCACAGGTGCCCACAGGTTCCTGCGGACTCGTTGCGCCCTACGGGGGAAAAGCGCTTCGCGCGCGATTCCATCCTCAGCGCTCACGCGCTCTCCAACACACCCAGGTGTCGCCTTGGAATCATCGTGCTCACCCAAAGAGGTTTGCGCTGTAAAGGAGGTTCGCGATGCGAGTTCATGCGCAGTTGCTGTTCCAGCTCCCACGCGTTCTCCAACGCGATCACTTGTCGCGCCGACTCAGCACGTTGCTCCAGAGATGGCTAAGTCAGCGCACAGGCGCTCACGGCCCCCTCTGGAACCGCGCGAGTCTGCTGCCGACACTATCGCTCGCGACGCTCATCTGTCACGTCCAGCTACGTGCCCTGTGCCTGTGTTCAAGGCAACCGTGGGCGCTCCAGAACTCCATCACGCTGTTCGCAACACGCGACTTCCGAAACAGCGATCTCTGGTGCGACCGGTTCCTGATGCGCGCCGACAATCACCAGCGCAGTTAGCGACCTCGCAGGCGAATAGAACGGTCCTTCCCGACCGTCGCCCGCAGGTCTCTCGCGACCCTGCTACAGTACTATCGCCCTCGCGGCGAGTTCTTCCAGACACGCGCACAGGCGCCCCGTCATCTCGCTCCCTTCCGGGTCACACCAGGTCGCTGCGCGCCCGTGCGTTCGGCCAGTTCCTGATCGCCATACGCTGACACCGTCACCCACGTGCTCTCGTGGCCTCATTCTGGCTCGCGCTCACAGATCTCCAAGGCATGACTGCGCCATTGATCCATCTGCGCGCCATCGCTCCCTCGCGCCCGCGCCCGCTCACACGGTTGCGCACGCGACTTTCCAGCGTCGCCCGCCCACGCGGGTGCGCGCGATTTATCTCGTGCTCGCGATTTTCCAGCTTCACGCTACCCTTACGCGCGCGACCCTGTTCCGGGCCCGGTTCACGAGCCTCAGCGCGGTTTCTTCCTTGTCGCGCTCCCCTCCCTGCAAGTGCAGACCAGCGTGCTCGCCAGAAGGGGGCCGCTCCTCGGGGAGGTTTAGGGATTCTTCTTTTTCAGCCCAGAAGGTGAACCCTCGTTTGTTGACAACTCCTAGGGATCCGTCGATCCCCTTCCCTTTAGAGGGAGTGTCTGACAGCGCCGCGGTCAGTCAACAGTCGTGGTTCGATACCCTCGTCAGAGCTCTTGTGCGGGCGATTAAGCCAGCCACTTCTGACTCGGGTCGCGAACCAGCGGCAGTTTCCTCCCCCCTGAAGAGGAACAGAGGAGTCTCGCCTGTGAATCCTCCTCCGAGACCTAGGCAGTCCCCTCGCAGATCCTTAGGCAAGGTTCCTACTCCACCTCAGACCTTCTCGACCTCCCCTGCGGAGGAGCAATACCCCTCCTCAGGGGAATCGGTCGAACAGGAGGACTTCCCCATCACACCAATGGAGGAAGTTCATCCCTCTCCCGAGAGGTCTCCTCGTCTTGAGGTGGAGAAGGACCTGCCCCCTTCGCTTTTGGAGTCCTGTATCCCTCCCAGGAGGGAATCTAATGACTCTTAAGACGATCCCTAAGTCGTCGGCCAGGGTCAGACAGGAGCAGCCTAGGGCGGTCGAGGATGCCCACGTGTCCCCCCAGGAAGAGCCCTTGGGGATAGGAGACTTCGCTGCGAATCCATCGGGAGGCGAGTGCCAGGAGTTGGAACATGCATTCTGGCAAGTCCTGACCCTCATGAGAAGTCTAAACGGGATCCCAGATCCTGAGGTCCCTCCTCGTGAGGTGAAGGACACAGTTCTGGATCGTGTCTATGGCACTCAAAAACCCTCTAGGGCCAGTGCAGCTCTGCCCTGGTCTTAGGGGATGAAGAGTGCCAGAGATAAGATCGAGGGACAACTCACGTAGCTTGCCTCCTCCAGCAGGTCGAGTGCCGAGAATAAGCTCCTCCCTTTTCCTCGAGTCCAGCAGAAGGGGTGTTTTGAGATCCTTGAGGAGTCTTCTCTGAGTCTTCCCCTACACCACTCCGTGGAAGCTCTCGCAGGGGGAGTCTCTCTTGAGAGACTCCCCACCCGGCACGTGTCCTTCTCGTCCACTGAGATCCAGAGTCAGGAGAAGGTCATTAAGTGCGCCATGCAGGCCGCTTCATGGCTAGACATCTGGCTGGGGTCTCTGGGCAACCTGGTGCGGTCCGAGAATCTCTCCAAGGAAAGCGCTGGAGACCTTCCTCCTCTCGGGCACTCGGACCATCGAGTTCCTATCCCACCAGGTCGCGAGCTTGTGGGCCAACACGGTCCTCAAGCGTCAGGACGCGGTTACAGAGGTTTCACCATAAGGTCCCCAGCGCCGAGATTAGTAGGCTCAGACACTCTTTCGTCCTTAGCAAGAGTCTGTTCGAGCCTAAGGACGTGGAGCTCACTGCCGAGAGGTGAAGGAAGTCCAATCAGGATTCCCTCATTCATAGGGCCCTGACATCAAGGCCCTATAAGCCTCCGGAAGTACAGCAGCCCCGCCCTGCCAAGGACACGAAAAATACAACCGTAGCAGTGAAGCCCAAGGTGTCTAAGCCCTTTCCTGCCAAGGGCAGAAGGGGCAAGAAGTCCTCCAGGGGAAGCAAGAACCCTGGAGGTACCGGCCGAGGCCGGAAGCGCAAGGGGTGGCAATCCCGTATGTCCACCATTGGGGGGATGCCTTCAGAGTTGCGCAGCAAGGTGGCAGCAACTCGGGGCGGATACCTGGACGATCTCTGTGATCTCTCAAGGGTATCACGTCCCGTTCACGGCATCTCTACCTCCCCTGACAGCGGATCCAGTGTCGTTGAGCTCTCTTGCCATGGGGTCGGCAAAAGGGCAGGCCCTTCGGGCCGAAGTCCAGACCATGTTGGAGAAGAACGCGCTCCAGGAGGTCGTGGATGGGTCCCCAGGCACCTACAGTCTACTCTTTCTTGTGAATAAGGCGTCTTTAGGCTGGAGACCAGTCATCGATCTCTCAACCCTGAACGGGTTTGTCAATCAGACTCTGTTCAGGATGGAGACAGCGGACACGGTCAGGCTTGCAGTGAGACCACGAGACTTCATGTGCACACTGGATCTGAAGGACGCGTACTTCCAGATCCCGATCCATCCGTCTTCAAGGAAGTACCTCAGATTTTGCCTAGATCACAAGATCTACCAGTTCAAGGTGTTGTGTTTCGGTCTCTCCACAGCACCTCCGGTGTTCACCAGAGTCTTCACCATCATCTCTTCATGGGCGCACAGGACCGGCATCCGTCTCCTTCGTTATCTGGACGACTAGCTGGTCCTGGCAGACTCGGAGGTATCCCTTCTCCGCCACCGAGACAAGCTCCTCGAGGTTTGCCGGGATTTGGGAATCGTGGTAAACCTCGAGAAGTCCTCTCTGCAGCCCTCTCAGAAACTGGTATATCTAGGCATGATCATAGACACCAATCTCCACAAAGCCTTCCCATCAGACGAAAGGATAGCAAGGCTGAGGAAGGTCGTGAGACCCTTCCTCACTCGAGAAGAACTTCCAGCCCAATCGTGGCTTCATCTCCTCGGCCACCTCTCCTCTCTAACCCGTCTCGTCCCCAACAGTCGCCTCAGGATGAGAGCCCTTCAGTGGCGACTGAAGTCCCGGTGGAGTCAAGGACTTGACTCCCCGGACATCTCGATCCCTATGGGATCTGCGAAACGGTCGGACCTGGAGTGGTGGGTGGCAGACGAGAACCTACGAAAGGGAGTGGATCTTCTCGTCTCCTCCCCAGATTTGATGTTGTTTTCAGACGCATCAAACAAGGGGTGGGGGGCCCACGTTCTGAACCACAAGGCCTCCGGCCTGTGGTCAGAATCAGAAAAGTACCTTCACATAAACCTGCTGGAGATGAAGGCCGTTTTCCTGGGCCTTCAAAAGTTCCACAAAGTACTGGCGGGTCACTCCGTAGTGGTGATGAGCGACAACTCCACGGTGGTGGCTTACATCAACAAGCAGGGAGGTACCTTTTCGGAACTGCTGTCCCATCTTGCATTAAAGATCCTGAGATGGTCCGAGGTCCAGTTGATATCACTTATTGCTCGCTTAATTCCAGGCAAGAGGAATGTGCTCGCCGACAGTCTGAGCAGAGCGACGCAGATAGTGAGTACCGAGTGGTCTTTGGATCCTTGGATAGCCAACAAAGTCCTGACTTTGTGGGGTTCCGCGGCTGTGGACCTGTTCGCTACGGCGTTGAACACCAAGCTTCCGCTGTACTGCTCCCCAGTCCCGGACCCCAAGGCCCTCTGGCAAGATGCCTTCCAACAACGCCGGGACACCATCGACGTGTACGCCTTTCCACCGTTCTGTCTGATGAGGAGGGTCCTCAACAAGACCAGAACATCGGTCAATCTCTCGATGACCTTGATAGCTCCGCTATGGCATCACGCAGAGTGGTTTCCGAACCTTCTGCAGCTCCTCACGGAGATCCCGAGGGAACTCCCTCCACGTCACGAGCTACTCAAACCACCACACTCCAACATCTTCCACAAAGTCGTAGCTTCGCTTCGACTTCACGCCTGGAGACTATCCAGCATCTCCTCAAAGAGAGAGGATTTTCGCAACAAGTTGCGGAAAGGATGTCTGGCCACCTGCGCGCAGGTCATCCTCAGGAGTCTATCAGGCGAAGTGGCGAGTTTTCTGTGGTTGGTGTCGTGGAAGGGGTATCTCTCCCCTCGATGCCACTTTACCAGCAATAGCGGAGTTCCTTGTGTATCTGCGGGAAGAAATGCGCCTTAAGTCTTGCCTTCAGGCTCAAAGAAATTGACATTTCCTCCTCGTTGGAACTGTCTCTGCTCATACGGAGTTATGAACTTACCTGCCCTCAGTCGGAAGTGAGACCTCCTCCTTGGAACGTGGTTCGAGTTCTCAGGTCTCTTAGAAGGCCTCCCTACGAACCATTACGCCAGGCTTGAGATCGCCACCTTACCTGGAAGACTGTGTTCCTGCTAGCTTTGGCCTCGGCCAAGCGAGTCAGCGAACTGCATGGTCTCTCCTACGACATCGCCCATTCAAGGGGATGGGGGGAGGTAACGTTCAGTTTCATCCCTGAGTTTGTTGCTAAGACTCGGAACCCGGGAGTGCCGGACCCTAGGTTCGACTCTTTCCAGGTTTCGAGTCTTCGTTCTGTAACAGATGACCCAGACCATCTCCTACTGTGCCCAGTGAGGAGTCTGAGGTTGTATCTGAAGAGAACAGCTGCAGTCCGGCCCCAGGTGCAAGCCTTGTTGGTTAGCACCGGGGCAACGAAGAAGAGGGTCACCAGAAACACCATCTCGGCCTGGATCCGCAAGGTAATCCACCTGGCCTTGAGTTCTGACCCTCCCCCGTCACGGCGCCCTAGGGCGCATGATGTCAGGGGCGTGGCTGCGTCCCTGGCCTTCAAGAAGAACTTTTCTGTGACGCAGGTCCTGCAAGCGGGGGTCTGGAAGCGTCAGACTACCTTCATGGCCCACTACCTGCAAGACGTGACACACAGGAGGCTCGATACGTTTTCTATCAGCCCTGTGGTGGCTGCACAACAGCTGGTCCAACCTCAGGCTCCTAATTGGACAAGTAGCAGAAGGTTGAGGGCATTGTTACCCAGTTTTAGTTTGTGTGAATGAAAAGATCTGTCTGGCCCTTTTCTTTTCTTCATCCTCTCCTCCCTTGGAGAAAAACAGCGTGGTTTGTATTCAGTTACGGAACAAATGACATTCGTAGATAATTTGTATTTTTCCTAACGATACAAACCTAGCTATTTACAGTTATGTGCACGCCAGCCCTGTCCCCCAAGATAAGTCCTACCTCTAAGTAAAGTGGATGAATTACTGGTGTGTGTTAGGGTGGAGGGGTAGCAAGCTACACCCCCCCCCCTGCTAACTAGCGGTGGGGTAGGAAACCCTCGTTAAAACTTTATGGCTCGTCATCGGCTGCGCCGAAGCAATTACCCCATGTAAATAGCTAGGTTTGTATCGTTAGGAAAAATACAAATTATCTACGAATTTGTCATATTATTTGATGGGTATATAAAATGAGGTGATTTTATAAGGTATCGGATAATAAAACGAGTAATACTGGGGTCAAATGTAATATGTATACGAGGGTATTATATAAAAGGTATGGTAATAGTTTTACTGGTTCGACATATGCTTGAATATACGTGTGAAGTCGAGTAGTTTAATTTGACGGCTAGAGAAGAAGAAATCCTATTGGTGGGGGTGGAGCCTATACGTGGGGGGGAGATTATGCGCAGAAGGTCGAAACCTGTTATGTTCAAACGAAAGAACGGGAGCGACTACAACCGACAATAGAATGACAAAAAAATAAATGAAAAAACACTGCTAATGTTAACATGTTACGCTAATGTTCCCACAGCTCTACATCACACGTTAGCAGTTCTGGTTACCCTATTTTTTCATGAGACATAGCCTTTGCAACGGCACCTCCAACGTTTATCCAGTTATACTGTTTTGTCTTTTCCTCTGTTTATTATACTTCCAGGAAGGTAATGTATAGAGAAAAAAAGGTTTGTTCTACCATTATCGTTTCCCCAGTATGTTTTCCCCACCCAAAACCCTGAGTTCCCACTGGGCGTCCCCCATTACCGTAGGATATAGATATATATATATTTCTGAAACTATTCATTTGTGACGGGAACGAGTGTCCTTTTTGAAGAGAGCCGAATTTTTTCTATAGAATAAAGTAGTTTTTTCCCTAGGTTATGTTGCCCTATAATACAGTACAATATTACCGAAACATGTTTGATATATTTAGTTTGATCTTTGGAAATGGAAGCCAAGTCTTCGTTCGAACAGATGCTGGAGAGCGAAGCTATAACTCGCTCCTTTATCGAGTGTGTATTTACTCCTTTAAGTTAGTATTAATTAATGACGTTTTGTCCTGTTTTCGCACACCCAAAGTCCGAGGTTCCCACCTGTGTCCATTGGTAAGGGTGGTGTCCATAACGGTAGAACGGCTTATTTGCTGTGGAAATAAAGGTCAAATTCGTTGGAAACACATTACATGAAATGAAATATGATACTTTAATTTCTAGCCAAATACATGAACCATATATTTTTCCTACTTTTTATCTTGTGTTATATGCATTTCTGACCTTGATTATTATAGCAAACCACCCGTTTAAGAGTTTTTTGGGTGTGGGAAATGTCATAAACGAGTGATTTACAGCATTAATAATGGTTAGAAAGGCAAAATAAGGACTAGATAACCAGTTGGACAAATATATGATTCCTGTAAGTGGCTGAAAATAGGCTAAACATGGTTATTTTTTGAGATTTGTAAAAGCGTACAGAACCTAACAAACCCACCTAACCTAATCTGGTAGTTCGCAGGTCACAAGCCCTAGCCTGGGGGCAAGCCCCCGGACCCCCTTCCCATGTCAAAAACTAAAATGAAATCACAATTCACAAATAAATCCTTCCCTTAATTAAGTTTGGGAGGTTGAAGGCTTAAGGTCTTCCCATTGACAATGGAAGAACTGTCAGTCACCCTGTCGTAGAAGTAGATGGGTGGGGGTACAGTTTGGCGACTTGAAACTGGAAATAATGTAGGCACTCGGACCAATTGTGCTGGAGAAATAAACACATTAGTTTGCTAATTATTGAAAAATGAAACATTAAAATACTTACTGTATTACAATTATTTTTACCTGGCGGATAAAAACATAAGATAAATATTGAATAAAATATTCATTTTGCATTCCGCCACGGAGAACATAACTCTTGATATCCCGCCACAGCCTTTCGATGTTTTGAGTATGTGCAGCTGTGTTGGGATCCACAAAATTTTCTGAATGATTTACATTGAGGTGCACATACCACGCAGTGGCGAGATCTTTTTATCCTTTCCAGGAATCACTGTGGATTACACTCCCCGCCTAGATATAACGCTGCATCATGGGCACAAGGGTCTCGGCATTTCTTGGTCGGTCCACCAAAGGGACCACAAACATTTTTCTCCCTCTCCATGCCACCGAATGCCCACACACCAGACAAAAGCCTTCCTCTGTTATATTTCGGCCTCCCAAACTTGGAATCATCCACTTCGGCGACAATGCCAGGGCCACCAATAGCCGGTAAGTTCTGGCATTAATTTTCCGTGACTTCGAACAATAAGACCTCTAGTTAATCGAAGTTTGCAATGTCCAGCCAAGGTTATAGGTGATATTGCCGTGCAAAAAGGACCTTTCAAGGAAATGATTCAGGAACAGCAGTATTTCCCTTACTTGAACGTGAGCCTTTTTCAAGAAAGTGCCCTTAAATGCAGTTACGGAAAAACCGCTTGCACGATGCTTTCCCTTAGCAACCTTGACTGATCGATTACAAGCCCACTGATTAACTTGAGATCTAAAGACACACGGGTGTTGGCAGGAGGGCATTGTACGTCTGAGGGGATAACTCCATGTTTCTGTAGGAGCTCATATGTTTGGTTATTTTCTCTGAAAAAGAGGGAATGTATCTCGTACTCCGTCAGGGAACAACCTTTACATGTCGATGCCATGATGAAACTGAAGAGAAAATGGGGTGGGGATAGGTGTTGTATGAGTACATATGGGAACCTATACAGAAGTACTTGTAAGCTGTTAATTGGTTTAAAAAAAACACCTGACATATATGTCCTTGTAAATGAACAGAAAGCTCACTGAAGGGATCTTAATACTGCTTGATGTCAGTGCTGCTTTTGATACAGTTGTGCATGAACTGCTACTAAATGATCTACGCTCCATCGGCGTTGAAAATCAAACCTTCGAATACCTAAAAGACTACTTAGTTGGTAGAAATTACCGTGTACAAATTGGAAACTCTTATTCATCATATGAACCCTTAAACAGAGGGGTACCCCAGGGGAGTGTACTTGGCCCTATCTTATTCTTCATCTATACTATTGGTCTATCGAAAATGCTACCAAGTCATGGCATGAAGTTCAAACTATTTGCAGACGAGACACAATTTTACTTCTCCATAAATGATATACGTACTGTACATGACACTACCGAAACTCTAAACCGAATCCTTGATAGTGTTAGAGAATGGATGACATTTAAACAACTAAAATTAAATGAGAACAAAACTGAATTCATGGTGGTGGGCAAGAGAAACAGCGTAAGAAACTTAGGTGATATTCAAAGGAACATAAAAAATGACTGTGCCGATATCTAGTAAAGTTCGAGATCTAGGTGTATTTCTTGACTGTAACCTGTCTCAAAAGGCCCAAATAAATAGTGTAATAAAAACTGCTGGTTATCATCTAAGAAATATTGCGTTTATAAAAAAGTACCTGGACGAAAATTCTGTAAAGAAACTTGCAATAAACTGTGTTATTACCAGGATTGACAATTGCAACTATCTATTAACAATTTACCAAAAGTGCAATTTGAGAAATTACAGAACAAAATAAACAGAGGAGCAAGACTGATAAAAGGTGTCTCGCCTAGAGAAAGGATCACCCCTTTACTAATAGATTTACAGTGGCTGCCGATTAAAGTGAGAATTGAATTTAAAATATGTACATTAACCCACCAAGTTATCAGAACTGGGCGTTCAAAATACTTAAGAGAATTGCTATATATTGCGCAGCCAACAAATAGTGTCGACACGAGAATAGTTACAGATGTCTTCAAACTGTTGGAACCTAGATTTATGTCTACTTTAGGCTCCAGAGCCTTTAAATATGCGGCCCTGAGACTATGTAACAAGCTCCCACGAAACATTTGAATGATTGAAGACATTAAGGCTTTCAAGAGGAAACTGAAGACTTTCTTATTTTAAGTCATACAACAGTGACGATTTAACAGTAAATGAACAATACGCAATATGAAACGTTAAATACTCTGAACGAACGGGGTAAAACGACAGTGGAGGTCCTGTAGAGAGTGGGGTTCCCTTGCTGTATGGGACCGGAAAAGCAGCCATCAAAGAAAGAAAGAAAGAAAGAAAAAATCTCTCGGATGTAAACAATGGACTTGGAGTGAGTAACATACTTTATATTATGCCGCAGCCGCCATTAAACATACTGTATAGAGAAAAACGACAAACTAGCCAGCAGACGTCCATTTCTTACAGCGAATTTCAGTTTCTGTAGTAATTAACCCATATATTAACCCATTATTTACTGCAGGAAAAGTTATTTCCTCTTGGAAATGGAGTTCCTTGTTGTTCTTTAATTTTACCCAATATAGAGTTCATGTTTAAATTGTTTCCTCTGAATAATCATTAATCCAGCAGTACAGTACATACAGTATATTTTGATATTCAGTTTATTTTGCCATAATCTAAATGGGAACCATAAAAAAAAAGATTCTTTTGAGGGGGAAATCTTTAATCTATAAGATTTCTAGTACATTTCCACATGTAGAGGACTTGAGTTAGCAAGTTGCTGTGTTTCCGTTTCTTACGTATTTCAGATCACCTTTTTTACACATCTTACAAAGTCCTCTAAAATCTGCCTAAAGGCCTTCTTTCTGTAGTAAACAAGGATTTCAGGATGATCACACAATGTAGTTTGATTAAATTGCAAATACAAACCAATGCTATTTACAGTATAGGGATACAGAGGTACGTTCAGGAAAGCTGAAAGGACGAGCCATTAGAATTTAGCGAGGGTTAACTACCCATCCCGTTAGTTAGCAGGGTGTTTAGGGGATAGCTAGCTACCCCTCTCACTCAGACACCTGTGATTGTGTTTCACTTTTGCTTTTGGCTCGGATGGAGAGCATTTGTTACTGCTCTTCCTCCTCACCTATCTTGGACTGTCATTAACCTTTGTCTTTTAACATACAGTATACAGTAGGTTCTCAAGGACGGAGAACCTTCCCTTATGACCTTTCTCCTTTTGACTACGGTCATTCCGTTGGCGAGTGGCCTTCCGTGTAACCCGGCCGCTGCTGCAGGGGAATTGTCAATTGTCATTGTTTGTATACTCGTTCGTTTGCCGGTATCGTCATCTTCCACTCGTGTTCTAAGAAGAAATTAGCTGGGGAAGGGAGTGCAGCCCTTTCGGAGCTTGACTTCGGTCTTGCTCTTTCTGAAGGTCTTCGCCACTCTTTCGTGGAAGGCCGGCAGAATACTCCGCAGTGGTCAACCCTTTCCCATTCACAGATTAGGTTGCTCTTCCAAATGGTTTCCTTCATTAATTAAGTAAAATTATAACTTATAACTTAACTTTTCAGCTTCGTCTCCGCGTGGAACCCCCTTCCCGTCGGAGTGGTACGTGGTTCTCCCGAATAGTTATATTGTTCCGTAACTGAAATACAAACCACGCTATTTACATGGGGTAATTACTTCGCCGTAGCTGAATGACGAGCCATAAAAGTTTTAACAAGGGTTTACTACCCCGCCGCTAGTTAGCGGGGGGTAGGGAGGGGTATCTAGCTACCCCCCCCCCCACCCCCTCACACACACACCGGTGAATGCTTCACTTTACTTTTGGCTCGGGCAGAGAACAGACTTGTCTGCTGTCTCCCTCGCTTTGACTGCCATATTTAATCGGTTTTTGCTTTTTATTTTCCAGTGTGTTTGAAGTTGGCCTCTACTACTATGCGTACTTGCCCTGGACTTCCCGGCCGCCCTTGTGGGACCTTTATGTCGGCGGTCGACACTGATCCCCACACCTTATGTCCTCACTGTAGGGGCCAGCGGTGTGATAGTGGTAATGTTTGTATAGAATGTAGGGAATGGTCTACCTCCCAGTGGGAGAGGTTTGCCCGGTGCCAGAAGGAAAAGTCTAAAAGGGATCTTTCTCCTTAAGATGCTTCTTTGAAGAGAGAAAATTCCAGGACTACTACTTCCGTAGCCCTTTCCTCCTCCGAAGCTCCCCCTCGAGCGGTCTCTTCCGAGAGGCCAGCTAGTGGTAGCGTAGACCGTACTGCTGTTGACCGATCCCGGGGTGCGGGAGAGGTAGTCGCCTTCCATAGCGAGGCGGCTGCCCCTCCTCCCCCGGAGGAGGATTTGAATATGTCTAATCGTGATTTGTTGCAGCTTTGGGCTTCCTTGGAGCTGCAGGGTTTGCCTTCCAAGGGAGCCCTGTTTGACATGATCAAACTTGGTGCAGCTGTCAAACAATCGCCAACTACAGCAGGGATAGATCCTCTGTCAGTGGTTGACGTTGTTGTGACGGAGACATCTCGTGGGTCTAGTCAAACCCCCGTTCCTGTTGCTGAGGTAGCTGACGGCTTAGATTCCCCCTCCGAACACCTTTCGAGGGAGGATCTAAGTCCCATGGTCTCTCCTGCCGGTGATTCTCCCTCTCGGGGGAGTTCACTCACAGAGACTCCTCTGCGGAGGCCCCTTGATGGTCAGCTTGCTGATCCCACGGCCCCTCGTGGGCGTATAAGGCGGAAGGCTCATCCTCCCCTCTGCCGTAGAGGCCTTCCTTCCCCCTCACAAGGGAGTTAGGAGGCACCTCTTCGGCTCGTCGTTACCACAGTCCTCTGCGGAGGAGACGACTCGCCGTTCGCCAATCCTGCCAGCTACCACCTTAGACCTCTCCGGAGATCGTTCGCGATCCCCTTCGGTTGATGGTCGTCATTCGGGACCCTGTGACCAGTCTCCCTGCTGACTTGCTGTCACCCTTCGATGTTGCGGATGCGCGTTGCACGCCACCTGATCCTGCCACTGCGCAGGCACCGGGCCCTTCGGGGCTTAAGGGCCTTGAGCGCAAAACTGCGCCTCTTGCCGTCAAGCACCAGGTTCTTCCTGCGTGCCCTCCTGCTGCTGCCACTGTTCCTGTCTTAGCGCCACAGCGCTCTCCTGCACGCGTGCGCGCCCCTGTTCCTGCTACGCGCCAGGGTTCCCCTGTGTGCCCACCAGCAGTTCCTGTTACAGCGCCCACCTGCGCCCCAGCGTTCCCTGGTTCCTGCCTCGTCGCGCGCAGTTCAAGAGGTTCCTACGCTAGCGCACAGGCACTCACAGGTTCCTCTGGACTCGTAGCGCCTGTCTGGAGTTACGCGCGAAGCGCGCAGTTCCAGTCTCAGCGCTCGCGCGCTCGCCAACGCGCCAGCGTGCTTCTACATCGCAGCGCACCACCCAGGAGGTGCCTAAGCTAGCGCACGGGTGCTCACAGGCACCCCAGGGCTCTCCTTCCAGACCGCGCGTTCCAGCCGCGCGTGATGCTCCGGTTGCGCGCCCAGTTCCAGTTATCAAGGCGCCCCATGCAACCCTCCAGCGCACACCTGTGCTCCTAATCCAGCCACGCGTCCTGCTCCCCCACCGCAGCAGCGCACACTTGTGCGTCCACATCCTGATGCGCGCCATGCACGCCCACAATCACATGCATGCCCACAGGCTAGTATGCCTGTCCTTTCGGACCAGCGCCTACCTACGCGCCAGCGCGCCATCCCTTCCTCGCGCTATCCTGAACTGGTGCGCTCGCGCCCTCACCCAGTTCTTCCGGATACGTGCCCAGGCGCCACTGACCTCTCACGCCCTCCAGTGCCGCATCAGGATGCTGCGCGTCCTCGTATCCGGCCGCCTCCTGTTCCAGCTCCTGCGCGCCACACGCCCTCGCCATCTCCTACGCGCGCCGGCTCCAGCTCCTGCGCGCCTGTGGCCTCGCCTACGCGCCACCCCGCCCTCTCGTCCGCTCCAACATCCTCTCTCGGCCACGCCCATGCGCGCGCCCGCGAGATTCCTGTGTCATATGATCCTTTCTCGCGCGACCCGAATCAGGGCCCATCACGCGACCCCCAGCGCGAGCGTCGCCAGGCGGACAGGACTTCGTCTCGTTCCCCTCCCCGCAAGTGCAGAACAGCGCGCTCGCCGGAGGAGGGGCTGTTCCCGGACAGGTCTAAGGACTTTCTTTTCAGCTTCTCAGGCGAACCCACTTTTGGCGACTCCTCCAAGGGATCGAACGATCCCCTTCCCTCCAGAGGGAGTGTCTGACAGCGCGACTGTCGGCCAGCAGTCCTGGTTCGGTATCCTGGTCAGAGCCCTTGTGTAGGCGATGAAGCCCGCCCTCTCTGACATGGGCCACAAATCAGTGGCAGCTTCCTCCCCCCTGAAGAGGAAGAGAAGAGTCTCTCCCGTGGAAACACCTCCAAGGCCTATTTTGTCTCCTCGCAGATCCTTGCGCAAGCCGGACTGTTCCCTCATCGCACCAATGGGGAAATTCCGCCTCTCCCTGAGAAGTCTTCATCCAGGGGTGGAAAAGAGCCGGCACCCATCGTTACTCGAGTCCTGTATCCCGCCCAGGAGGGAACCGAAGGACTCTAAATCGTCAACAAGGATCAGGCAGGAGCCATCTAGACTGTCCGAGGATGTCCACGTGTCCCCCCAGGAAGAGCCACTGGGGACGGGAGGCTTCGCTGCCAGTCCTTCAGGAGGAGAGCACCAAGAGTCAGAACACGCCTTCTGGCAAGTCCTGACCCTCATGAGGAACCTCAACGAGATCCCAGACCCTGAGATTCCTCCTCTTGAGGTAAGGACACGGTCTTGGACCGCATCTACGGCACCCAGAAACCCTCTAGGGCCAGTGCAGCTTTGCCCTGGTCTCAGGGGATGAAGAGTGCCAGGGACAAGGTCGAAGGCCAGCTCTCTGAGCTTGCCGCCTCCAGCAGATCCAGCGCCGGTAACAAGCTCCTCCCTCCTCCTCGAGTCAATCAGAGGAGGTACTTTGAGATCCTTGAGTCTTCTCTGGGTCTTCCGATTCATTATTCCGTGGAAGAACTCACCGGGGGAGTCCCTCTAGAGAGAGACTCCAACCGGCACGTGTCCTACTCAGCTACTGAGATCCTGAGCCAGGAGAAGGACGCTAAGTGTGCCATGCAGGCAACTTCATGGCTTGACATCTGGCTGGGGTCTCTGGGCATTATGATGCAGTCTGAGGACCCCTCTAAAGAAAGCACCAGGAAGGCACTGGAGATTTTCTTGCTCTCAGGCACGCGGACCATTGAGTTTCTGGACCACCAAGTCTCGAGCTTGTGGGCCAATACGATTCTCAAACGACGGGACGCTGTGGCTGAGAGGTTCCACCAGAAGGTTCCCAGTGCAGAGGTTAGCAGGCTCAGACACACTTCCGTGTTCGGTAAGAGTTTGTTTGAGTCTAAGGACGTGGAGCTTACCGCTGAGAGGTGGAGGAAGTCCAATCAGGATTCCCTCATCCATAGGCCTCTGACATCAAGGCCCTACAAACCTCCAGCGACTCAACAACCCCGTCCAGCTAAGGACACGAAGAAGACCACTGCAGCGAAGCCGAAGGTGTCTAAGCCCTTTCCTGCCAAGAGCAGCAGGAGCAAGAAGTCCTCCAGGGGAGGCAAGAACCCTAGAGGTAACGGCCGAGTCCGTAAACGCTAGGGTTGGCAGTCCCCCTGCATGTCCACGAGTGGGGGGGGATGCCTATAAAGTTGCGCGACAAGGTGGCAGCAACTCGGCGCAGATACCTGGACGATTTCCATGATCGCTCAGGGTTATCGCGTCCCGTTCACAGCCTCTCTACCTTCGCTGACAGCAAATCCAGTGTCGTTGAGCTCTCTTGCCAGGGGATCGGCCAGAGGGCTACCCCTTTGGGCAGAAGTCCAGACCATGTTGAAGAAGGACGCTCTCCAGGAGGTTGTAAGCGGGTCCCCAGGCTTCTACAGTCGACTCTTTCTTGTGAGAAAGGCGTCTGGAGGCTGGAGACCAGTCATCGACCTCTCAACCCTGAACGGGTTTGTCAAGCAGACTCCGTTCAGTATGGAGACGGCAGACATGGTCAGACTCGCAGTGAGACCGCAAGACTTCATGTGTACACTGGACCTGAAGGACGCGTACTTCCAGATCCCAGTCCATCCATCTTCAAGGAAGTACCTAAGATTTTGCCTAGACAACAAGATCTACCAGTTCAAGGTGCTGTACTTCGGTCTCTCCACAGCCCCTCAGGTGTTCAGTGTTCACCCTGATCTCCTCTTGGGCTCACAGGATCGGCATCCGTCTCCTTCGTTATCTGGACGACTGGCTGATCCTAGCGGACTCGGAGGCAACCCTTCTTCGCCACCGAGACAAGCTCCTCGAAGTTTGCCAGGATCTAGGGATCATGGTAAACCTCGAAGTCCTCTCTGCAGCCCTCTCAGAAACTGGTATATCTAGGCATGGTCATAGACACCAATCTCCACAAAGCCTTCCCATCAGACGACAGGATAGCAAGGCTGAGGAAGGTCGCGAGACCTTTCCTCAATTGAGAAGAACTCCCAGCCCAATCGTGGCTACGTCTCCTCGGCCACCTCTCCTCCCTGGCCCGTCTCGTTTCCAACGGTCGCCTCAGAATGAGATCCCTCCAGTGGCGACTCAAGTCCCGGTGGAATCAAGGTCACGATTCCCCGGACGTCATGATCCCTATGGGTCCTGCGGAACGGACGGACCTCCAGTGGTGGGTGGCGGACGAGAACCTACGAAAGGGAGTGGATCTTCTTGTCCTTCCCCCGGATTTGATGTTCTCGGACACATCAAAGAAAGGGTGGGGGGGGGGGGGGGGCACGTTCTGAACCACAGGACCTCAGGCCTGTGGTTAGAATCAGAAAAGTACTTTCACATAAACCTGCTAAAAATGAAGGCTGTGTTCCTGGCAGGCCACTCTGTGGTGGTGATGAGCGGCAACACCACGATGGTGGCTTATATCAACAAGCAGGGAGGTACCTTTTCGGAACAGCTATCCCATCTTGCAGTAGAGATCCTGAGATGGTCCGAAGTCCACTCGATCTCTCTAGCGGCTCGCTTCATTCCTGGCAAAAGGAATGTGCTCGCCGACAGTCTGAGCAGAGCGACGCAGATAGTGAGTACCGAGTGGTCTTTGGATCCTCAAGTAGCCAACAAAGTCCTGACTTTTTGGGGTTCCCCGACTGTGGATCTGTTTGCTACAGCGCTGAATTTCAAGCTCCCGCTGTACTGTTCCCCGGTCCCGGACCCCAAGGCTCTCTGGCAGGATGCCTTCCAACAACGGTGGGACAACGTCGTTGTGTATGCCTTTCCCCCGTTCTGTCTGATGAGGAGGGTGCTCAACAAGACCAGAATATTGGTCAATCTTTCAATGACCCTGATAGCTCCGCTATGGCATCAGTGGAATGGTTTCCAGACCTTCTGCAACTCCTAACGGAACTCCCGAGAGAACTCCCTCCACGACACCAGGTACTCAAACATCCACACGCCAACATCTTTCACAAAGCCGTAGCTTCGCTACGACTTCACGCCTGGAGACTATCCAGCAACTCCTCGCGGAGAGAGGATTTTCGCAGCAAGTTGCAAACAGGATGTCTGGACACCTGCGAAGGTCATCCGCAAGGGTCTACCAGGCAAAGTGGCGAGTTTTCTGTGGTTGGTGTCGTGGAAGGGGTATCTCTCCACTCGATGCCACTATTCCAGCAATAGCGGAGTTCTTCGCGTATTTGCGAGAAGAAATCCGCCTTTCAGTCTCTGCAGTGAAAGGCTATTGCTCAGCATTAAGTCAAGCCTTCAGGCTCAAAGGAATGGACATTTCTTCGTCGCTGGAAATTTCCCTACTCATACGAAGTTATGAACTTACCTACCCTCAGTCGGAAGTGAGACCACCTCCATGGAACGTGGTTCGAGTTCTCAAGGTCTCTTAAGAGACCTCCCTACGAACCATTACGCCAGGCTTCAGATTGCCACCTAACTTGGAAGACGGTGTTCCTACTAGCTTTGGCCTCGGCCAAGAGTGTCAGTGAACTTCATGATCTCTCATATGATATCGCCCATTCAAGAGGATGGGGGGAGGTAACGTTCAAATTCGTCCCTGAGTTTGTTGCTAAGACTCTGAATCTGGGAGTGCCGGACCCTCGGTTCGACTCTTTCCAGATCTCGAGTCTTTGTTCTGTAACAGATGACGCAGACCATCTCCTACTGTGCCCAGTAAGGAGTCTGAGGCTATACAGACAGTCCCCAACTAACGAACACAACAGGGACCGAGAGTCTGTTCGTAACGCGGATTGTTCGTAAGTCGTTAGTGTTAAATTTTGGTCTAGGGTAAGCGGAACCAAACTCAGATGTATACGATTTTCAGCCGTAGAAGTCAACAAATAGCCCCATTTCATATAAAATAGGTTATTACAAATATTTTACTTTATCATATTACAGTAGTCTGTATAATACTGTAAATTTCAGTACAGTATGTTGTTTTATTATCCTGTACTGCACACTACATAGTAGAAACTTGCACAAACAATCGGCCATACATATGCATTGTATTTCTGAATCAGCTGACTTGAAGTAAAATCGTAGTAAATATAGTGTACTGTACATTTAGTACAGTACAGTACTGTAGGCTACATTAATTCCTTTTTTAAGTAAATGTACTGAAAGCTATTTTATTGTTCCATTACCCATTTTTTTTTTGCTATAAACTTGCGTAAACAAGCGGCCATTTGCATTATGTACTGTACTGTAATGTTTACCTTTTCACGCAGATCAAATCAGCTCACTTGTACCGTACTGTATTTACTGTATGTAACAGTACTGTGCATTTAACTGCTTCATGGTTGTTTTGGTATTGTCAAATAAAATGCAGAAGGTTAGTTTACTGAATTGTTTGATTTAATTTTGACCGACGGAATCATCGGGCAGCGGCCATTTGCATGGGTTGTACCATGTACGGGTATCACGACCGACGAAATCAGCTGGCGGCGGCCATTTGCATGGGTGGTACTGTAGGCTGTCCATAACGGATGACGTTAGCGTACTGTAGAGTAATTCCTTTTTCAATTAATACTGTTTGGTACAGTACAGTAGTTACTGTAAATTTTATTTAGGATGTAAAATGATTGTACTGTATGTACTGTACTGCTAAAAGACTATTTATCATGATAAAGTATCGCGTGCCCGTACATCTACATTAAGCTCTTTATTTCTCGTACTTTACACTAGTACTCTACGTACCTGTGCATCTACAATACGATATCTCTCGTACTGTACATATACATTACGCTCTCTATCTTACATATGTACACAACACACACACTGCAGTCAATAGTAAATATTAGATAAAGTAAGCAATAAAATACTGTACAGTAACTTACGTTTTTAATTAATTTTATTGCGGTGACGGAGAGATGATGAAGGGAGACGAGGTACCCTACACTGGGGATAACTCGTCGTCATCGGATACCTCTTCATTGTCGTCAGAGGCATCGTCATTGGCGGAGATAGGGGCATCATCGGCTCCTGATGTAGAAGGCATATCTGGGGAATCAGGTGCTGACGAAGGAGATTGTACTGGTGTGGTAGGCCGAGCTTTAAAAAACTTATACAAAGAGGTCTGTTTTGTTTTCCTTTTTCTCTCATCATAAATAACATTGTAGCAATTAATTGCATCGTGCACACTAGTGGAGACTTTTGTAAACCTCTCAACATTGGGGTCCTGGCTCTCAAAAATGGATAAAGCTTCCTCAATTTTTGAGAAAGCATCAGCTAATAATTTGGTATCAAATTTCTTGACGGGAGGTGGCTCCTCTTCGCTGTTTTCATTATCTTCCTGACGTTGCATCTCATCCAACTCCATCAAGTCTTCATGGCTGAGTTCTTCTCCAAGAAACTCGAGAAGTTCATGAAAATCTTCCTCCTCTAGGTCCAGCTCAAGTTTCTTACTGAGGTCCACAAGCTTATTTAAAATTTTCTGGCTTTCGTCATCTTGGTCGAAGCCGGTAAAATCATTAACAAACTGTGGAGTAAGGTACTTCTACACGCCATTTAAGTTAGATTTTTGAACTTCCCGCCATGAAGCATGAATATTTTTTGCACAGTCGTAAATATTGTACGACTTCCAGAAGTCTTTGAGAGTTTGGTTGGAGGTTTCATCGTCGACTGCCTTCAGTGCCTGCCTATAGGTACGCCGTGTATAATATTTTTTTAAATTGGCTATGACCTCTTGGTCCATGGGTTGAAGAAGAGAGGTGGTATTTGGGGGCAAATGAATTACTTGAACATCTGGGTGGAAGTCGTCTAAGTGAGGAGGATGACCAGGGGCACTATCTAAGACTAAAAGAATTTTAAAAGGGATGTTATTTTCATGGCAATACAATTTAACTTCGGGAATAAAATGAAAGTTAAACCAATCTTGAAAAATAGCAAGAGTAACCCAGGCCTTAAGGTTGGAAATCCAGATGACAGGAAGAGTGCTTTTGTTAATGTTCTTGAAAGCCCGAGGATTTCCTGCACGATACACCAAGAGCGGCTTAAGCTTGCAATCGCCTGATGCATTGGCACCCAACATTAACGTTAGCCTATCCTTTGCAGCTTTGTAACCCGGCATGCTCTTCTCCTCACGCCTGATCTACGTTCTCGATGGAATTTTTTTTCCAAAAAAGGCCGGTCTCATCAACATTGAATATTTGCTGCAGAATGTATCCTTCATTGTCTATTATACTTTTCAAGTAAACTGGAAACTCTTCAGCAGCCTTCTTGTCCGCACTTGCTGCCTCACCAGTAATGCCTACATTATGTAAATTAGCCTGGTTTTTGAATCTATTAAACCAACCAGGGCTTGCTACAAAAGACTCACCAGCTGCCTCCTCACCTGCCTTAGTCTTCACATTTTCGTAAAGGCTTCTAGCCTTTTCTTGTATGAGCATCCATCAGAGATAGAGGTACCCTCCTTTGTTTCTGATGTTCGATCCACATGGCGAGGAGTTTTTCCATCTCATCCATACACTTTCCTCTTTTCTTGGAAATGATGGTCGAAGCCATTGGTACCGCACTTTTCATGTGTTCCATAATACGGTCCTTGCTCTTATAAATCGCGCCAACTGTTGACCGATTTAATTTATAGGCACCCGCAACATTTGCCATCTTCTCGCCACGATCTAGCTTCTTGATGATGGCTACTTTCATTTCCATTGAAATTGCTTGACTCTTCTTTACACTACCACTATCACCACTAAGCTTGCGCTTCATTACACTTCCACTAGAAATCTGCTTATCAGCCATAGTTAATGTTTACTGTAATACGCAATTTACGAAAATAAGGCAAAAATACAGCGGGAGTAATACACGGGAACAGCTACGACGATCTCGCTAGTGAACACAATGTGTTATGAACAAAGCGGCCGGCGTGGGTAGCGGCGGCGTTGAAAACAAGTCGGGAGTGGCGCTAATTTCAAAATTTAAACTTGCGATGAAATCTACGGATGTTTACGAACATGTTCGGACTTCCGTCAATTTGTGTTCGTATATCCGGATGTTCGTAACACGGATGTTCGTATCTTTTGGAGCGTCTATATCTCAAAAGAACGGCTGCAGTTCGTCCCCAAGTGCAGGTATTGTTTGTGAGCACTGGGAGAACAAAGTGGACGGTTACCAAGAATACTATCTCAGCATGGATTCGTAGGGTAATCCATCTGTCCCTGAATCCTGACCCTCCGTCACGTCTCCCTAGAGCACATGATGTCGGGCGTAGCTACGTCCCTTGCCTTCAAGAAGAACTTTTCAGTGACCCAGGTTCTACAAGCAGGGGTGTGGAAGTGTCAGACGACCTTCACAGCCCACTACCTGCAAGACGTGACCCTCAGGAGGCCGATACGTTCTCTATCGGCCCTGTGGTGGCTGCACAACAGCTGGTTTAAACCTCAGGCTCCTTAATGGACAAGTAGCAGAAGGCTGAGGGCATTGTTACCCGGTCTTAGTCTGCATAAATGAAAAGGTTTTTCTGGCCCTTATTCTTTTCTTCATCCTTCCCTCTCTTGGGGAAAGCAGCATCCTGGGTTCTCTGCACAGCTGACCTCGAACCACTGCAGGTAAACCATGTTTCCTTTTGTTTCTAGTATTAAGCTAATACTGACACGTCCCCATACCCTGACGAGGTGGTATTGGGAGAGTCCTAGTCTAAAGTTTCCATCTAAAATGACTACAGGTCAACTTCCTAGGACTAGTCACACTTCAGACCACACACAGCATACGTAGGCCACAGCCCTTGCGCAGCAAGGTTCTAGCGAGGTGCAGGGACTCCTTATTGGTGAGTGCTGACACACTCAGATACTGAGTCCCCGGGCAAAGCCAAAAGCCAGTACTGGCTGGGACTTACCACCCTTCCTAATGGGTGAGTCACCCATATTAAATAGCGTGGTTTGTATTTCAGTTACGGAACAAATGAGAAATTCGTAGGTAATTTGTATTTTTCCTAACTATACAAACCTTAGCTATTTAATCAAACTTGCCCGCCAGCCCTATTCCCCCGTGAAGTCCTACCTCTAAGCAAAGTGAGCTCAAGCGCAGGTGTGTGTGTTGGGGGGGGGGTAGCAAGCTACCCTCCCTACCCCCCCGCTAACTAGCGGTGGGGTAGTAAACCCTCGTTAAAATTTTAATGGCCCGTCATTTCAGCTACGCCGAAAGTAATTACCCATATTAAATAGCTAAGGTTTGTATAGTTAGGAAAAATACAAATTACCTTCGAATTTGTCATATTTGAAATGAAAATCTAGTGGTGAATGTTTTTTTCAACAAATTTTATGATAATCCACTGAAAATGAGTGATTAAAATACAGTATACTTTATCTGGATTTTTATTGGCCATTCGGAAGCCTGCTACAGTCAGCTTGCTGATCCAACAGTTGCTGTTCGACGTCGTGTTGGTGGCAGAAGACCTCAATGTGTTCCTCCTCCTCTTTGCCTTTAGGGTGCTCCTGCTCAGTCGGTAAAGAGATGCCTCTCCACATCTTTGCCTCTGCAGTCTTCCTCTTCAGAGGAACCTGCCCAGCCTGCCTCTTCTGGTTCCCGACGATTTCTTCTTCGGCCTCGGTTTCTCTTTTCCTGCTAGGGATCGATCAGGTTCTCCTCCAGAGAATGTCTCCTCACTAGGGTCACATATCTCCGCTGGAGCTTCCAGTAGCAGTTCACCGGCAGCGTTCTCCGTCTTGGTAGGTATCTGCTTGATGTTCACTTGCTCGTCAGGTTCACCATCGACCTACAACGCGAGAATCACCCACCGTCCCGTTAGCTTGTAAATCGCCTACTGCTGAAGAATCGTGAATTGCCTGCTCATTCAACCTCTTGTAAATCACCTGTTATGCGAGAATCGCTTGCAGTTTGACAACCGCCAGCTCTTCTATCTTTCTCTTGGAAATCACCTGCTACGCATGAACCGCATGCAGCTTGTCAATTGCCTGCTGTTCCAGGTGTTTGGAAATCGCCTACTCGTCAGGGTTGGGAACATCGATCTCCTATCTGACAACGTTCACCTGTGTCTCGTAAGCCTTCACCCTCTCGAGAATCACCCACACACTGCTCAACAAGCTGTCACGTTTTCAGATCATCCAAACGCGAACGGCCATCGGTGTGTGAATACAGTAATCACTTAAACGCTAGCTAGGCAGCAGATCGATCCCCACCTGGGACCGTGAGTTTAAGCTGTTTACTGGGGAGGCCACTGCTGTCGTTGGGCACTACAGTGGGGGGTTGGGCTTTCCCGGCTGACGTTCTGGTGAGCATCTATTCTGATGAAACGAACTGAAACCAGACGCCTTTAACCTTTAAATCATCGAACACACTCGTCCTTCCTGTCCAGCGTTGCGAGAATCGCCAGCTTGTGAGTCGTTGACTCACTGCCCTTCCTCTCTTTCATTGGTACTGATTGATCCTGCGATTCAACAGCATTGCATGTCAACACTTGGACATTCTCCTACACCACAACCATCGCTTCATTATCAGGTCTCATGTCGGCGATTGTAGATTTACCGGCGTTCCCTAATGCGTCATCGGCCGTTACTCGTCCAACATATGACCGCGAAGGTGAGCGTTCATCCTCATCCAAGCGAGGATCGCCAGTTGCACCCACTGAAGGCGGTGGTAGTTACTTCAAAGAAGGGTAAGGTGGTCACCAACTGTTCACCGTCGCCCTCATTCCACTCCCTGCAAATGCATAACAGTGCAACTGCCAGGGAAGGAGGAAGAGGGCAAGTTTCAGGGGTTTAAGATCCCCAAATTTCCAGCGCCTAGGAAGGTAATGTCGTCATCACCCCCAAGTCCTCATCATCGGAAATGAAGACTCCTTGGGAGGACCCTTTGCCCTCTATCCCTTCAGGGGAACTGTCGAATAGTGCATCCATGAGTAAGCAGCCATGATTTAGCGCTGTGGTCAGAGCTGTGACTCAGGCCTTCGTACCTATGTTCCCTTCGCAACGTGCGGAAGCCCCGGGATTTCTCTGAGGCCTTGCTCTGTTTCAACCGACCCAAAATAACGAACCACGTATGCTTCTCCCCTGAGGAGGAAGAGAGGAGTACCTGACAAACTGCCTTCATCCAGAGCCAAGCCGACTCTGGTCAGAGCTCCAAGGTTCGACGATGGAAAAGCCTGTGGAGAGGACTCCGCTTTGCCTTTGGATCCTGTAGAGGTTCTTAGTTCTCTCCTCTTCAAGAAGGTCGTCACATCCTCTCCGGTACCCGAACTATAGAGTTTCTGACAGACCAGGTGGTGAACCTATGGGCCAATACCATCTTCAAGCGAATGGATGCGCTGGTCGAGAGATTCCACCAATAGGTCCCTAATGCCGAGATCGCTAGGCTCTGGAACTCCTCTCTGGAGGGTTCTTTCTTCTTCGAGCCAAAGGACGTCAAGTAGGCTGCGGAGAGGTAGAGGAAGTCCAACCAGGACTCCCTCCTTCATAAGGCCTTGACATGTGGCTTCTAAAGACCTCCAGCCCCCCCAAAGACCAGCTAACCTAAGCCTTCTTCAAGTACGATGGTAACGAAAAAAAAGGTGATGTCCAGCACAGAGTTCAACTGTGGAGGAAAACAGCAGAATCAGCAAGCGCAAAAATAGGCGACCCCCCTGCTTGTCTACCAGATGGGGGATGCCTACAAAGCTGCTGGTTCAGGTGGATGAAGCTGGGGGTCGAACCTTGGATGGTCTCTGTGATTCTTTCAAGGTATCGTGTCCCGTACGTATCATCTCTCCCTCCACTGATCAAGAATTCAATGCTTGTGAACTCCTTTGTGATGGGTTCAGCAAAGGGGCAGGCCCGTCGGGTCGAAGTCCAGACCATGTTGGAGAAGGGCGCTATCCAGGAGGTCCTCGAAGAGTCCCCAGGATTCTTCAGTTGACTTTTGTGAAAAAATGCATCTGGAGGCTGGAGACCACTCATCGACCCCTTGGCTTTGAGCAAGTTTGTCCAACATACTTTTGTTCAGCATGGAGACGGCACACAATGTGAAAAGCTCCAACAGACCTACTGCAAGTAACCATGGCTTCTACTTCTCCCCTGAAGAGGAACAGAGGAGTCTCAGACGTGGTCTCTTCCCCTAGTGTAAGGGTGACTCCTGTTAGGCCATCGAGGCCACCTACTCCTGCATCTTCCACTGGACACTCTGCCTAGGGAGTCGCGCGAGGAAGGTGCTTCCTCTCTTCCACCTTCGGAGGAAGTTTCCCCTCGCCAGGAGAGTTCTCCACTACCGATGGAAGTCAGGAGGGACATGACAAACCAATCTTCGATGCTTGAGTCCTACCTCCTTCCTCGGAAGGAACCTAAGGACTCCAAGACACTTCTGAAATACCCTTCAAGGACTTCTAAGCTTACAGATGCAGCCAGTCACTCGAGGGATGTCATCGACCCACCCCGAGAAGAGCTCTCATGGGTGGAAGGAGACTTGGCAGTAAGTCCAACATCGGAAGGAGAGCAGAAAGAGTTGGAACATGCATTCTGGCAGGATCTGACTCTCATGAGGGTTCTCGATGGGTTTACCGACCCAGAGATACTCCCCACGAGAGGGCAAAGACGGCACCCAGAAGCCCTCAAAGACCAGTGCAGCCTTGCCCTGGTCTCAGGGGCTGAATGGTGCCTGAGCTAAGATAGCCCTACAGCTCTCTGAGCTCTCCTCCTCCCAACATTCCGGCTCTACCACTAAGCTTATTCAACCTCCTCGTCTCCAGCAGAGGAGGCATTTTGGAAGTGCTCAACAAGGGAGTCTCTTTAGAGAGAGACTCCAACCGACAGGTCTCATTCTCGGCAACCGAGATCCTTAATCAGGAGGTCACAAAGTATGCCATGCAGGCTACTTTGTGGCTTGAAGTTTGGTTAAGGACCTTGGAGATCCTGGTACAAACTGAGGATTTCTCCAAGGAACATACCAGGGAAGTAATGGAGACTTTTCCTGCTCTTAGGCACCCGCATGATCGAGTCTTGCTCATCAAGTTTCAAACTTATGGGGGAATACCATTCTGAAATGTCGTGATGCGGTGTGGGAGAGATTCCACCAGCAAGTCCCAAATGCCGAGATCACCAGGCTCAGGAATTCCTCTCTATAGGGATCCTATCTATTTCAGCTAACGACTTGGAACATGCTGCTGAAAGATGGAGGAAGTCCCATCAGGACTCTCCTCCATAGGGCTTTGACATCCAAGCCCCATAAACCACCAGCTCCTCAGCAGTCCCGTCCAGCCAAGACCATGACAAACAAGACAGCAGCGAAGACAACTGTGTCTAAGAATCCCTTTCCTGGCAAGGACAGGAAAGGAACAAATTCCTGCAGGAAAGGAAAATATCCTAGAGGGAGCGGTCGAGGCCACAGATGGTAGGATAGGCACTCCCCTGCTTATCAACCAGTAGGGGGATGCCTACAAAGTAGCTTGAACAGGTGGAAGCAACTCAGGGCTGAACCCTGGATAACCTCCGTGATTTGTTTAGGGTATTGCGTCCCGTTCATAACATCTCTCCCTCCCCTGACCAGGAATCCAGTGTCAATAGACTATTTTGTGATAGGATCAGCAAAGGGGCTAGCCCTCTGGGCAGAAGTCCAGACCCTTTTGAAGAAGGGAGCTCTCCAGGAGGACCTCGAAGAGTCTCCAGGCTTCTTCAGTCGACTCTGTGAAAAGGGTGCCGGGAGGCTGGGACCAGTCGTCGACCTCTCAGGTCTGAACAGGTTTGTCAAAAAAACTCCGTTCAGCAGGAAGACATTAGACACTGTCAGACTAGTGGTAAGACCAAAGGACTTCATGTGCACTCTAGACCTAAAGGACTCGTTTTTCCTGATCCCAATTCATCCCTCTTCAAGGAAGTACATAAGATTCAGCATAGACAACAGGAAATATCAGTTTAAGGTGCTGTGCTTCGGTCTTTCCACAGCACCTAAAGTCTCTACCAGAGTGTTTGCCCTAGTGTCGTCTTGGGCTCACAGGATTAGCATTGGTCTTCTTCGTTATCTAGACGACTGGCTAATCCTAGCAGACTCCGTGTCTACCCTTCTTCAACATCGAGCCAAACTTCAGAGGTCTTGCCAAGATCTGGGGATCATGGTACACCTCGAGAAGTCCTCCCTGCTTCCTACGTAGAGACTGGTATACCTAGGCATGATAAGTCACCACTCTCCACGAAGCCTTCCCATTAGACGACAGAAAATCGAGGCTGAGAAAGGTCGCAAGACCCTTTCTCAGACGAGAAGAGCTTCCAGCCCATACGAGGTTATGTCTCCTCAGTCACCTTTCATTGCTAGCCCATCTAGTTCCCAACGGTCGCCTAAGGATGAGATCCCTCTTGTGGCAACTAGAGTCCCGGTGGAATCTGGCTCTCGATTCCTGGGACATCCGGATCCCCATGGGATCAGCAGAACAGACAGACCTCGAATGGTGGGTATCAGACGAGAAACTATGAAAGGGAGTGGACCTTCTCGTCCTATCCCCAGATTTGATGCTGTTCCTTGAAGCTTCCAAAAAAAGAATGGGGGCCACATGTGCTGCACCATGTGACCTCAGGCCTGTGGTCAGAGTACCTTCACATAAATCTAGAGATGAAGGCTGTCTTTCTGGCACTTTAACAGTTCCTGGTGGGCCACTCAGAGGTGGTGGTGATGAGCGACAACACCACAGTAGTGGCTTACATCAATAAACAATGAAGTACTTTTTCGCAGCCCGTATCCCATCTAGCAGTAATGATACTGAGCTGGGCAGAGATTCACTCGATAACACTATCGGCACGCTTCATTCTGGGCAAGAGGAATGTGCTCGCCGACAACCTGAGCAGAGCACCTTGAAAGTGAGGTCCGAGTGGTCTTTGGATCATCTAGTAGCCAACAAAGTCCTGACATTGTGGGGTTCTCAGACAGTGGATCGCTTCGCAACGGCCCTGAACTTCAGGTTCCTGTTGTACTGTTCCCCAGTCCCAGACCCCAAGGCTCTCTGGCAAGATGCATTCCAACAACGGTGTGACAACATCAACGTTTACACCTTTCCCCCCTTCTGTTTGAGGAGGAGGTTACTCAACCAGGCCATAACATCGGTCAACCTTTCAATGACCCTCGTAGGTCCGCCATGGCATCACGCGGAATGGTTTCCGGACCTTCTGCAACTGACGAAGTCTCCAAGAGAATTCCCTCTACGACACGTTCTACTCAACCACATACCAACATATTCCACAAAGCCGTAGCAAAATGCCTGGAGACTATCCAGCATCTCTCTGAGAGGATTTTTGCAACCAAGTTACAAGCAGGATGTCTGGATACCTGCAAGTCATCAGCAGCAGTCCACCATGTAAAGTGGAAAGTTTTCTGTGGTTGGTGTCGTGGAAGGGATATCTCCCCTCTTGATGCCACTATTCCAGCAATAGCGAAGTTCCTCGTGTATTTGCTAGAAGAAATGCGTCTGTGTCAGTCTCGGCGGTAAAATGCTATCGCTTTAAGCCTTGCCTTTTAGATTGAACAGAATGGACATTTCTTCATCGCTAGAACTTCCCTTATTCATACGGAGTTATGAACTTACCTATCCTCAGTCTGAAGCGAGACCTCCCCCATGGAATGTGGTTCGAGTTCTGAGGTCTCTAAAGAGACCTCCCTATGAACCATTACGCCAGGCTTCAGATCGCCACCTAACTTGGAAGACGGGTGTTCCTGGTAGCTTTGGCTTCGTCCAAGCGAGTCCATGAACTTCGTGGTTTCTCATACGACATCGCCCATTCAAGGGGATGGGGAGAGGTAACGTTCAGCTTCGTCCCTGAGTTTGTTGCTAAGACTCGGAACCCGGGAGTAGTTGATCTTCGATTTGACTCCTTCTGGATTTAGAGTTTTCGTTCTGTAACAGATGACCCTGATCATCTCTTATTCTGCCCAGAGAGGAGTTTGAAGCTGTATCTTGAGAGAACAGTTGCAGCCCGTCCCCGTGTGCCTGCACTCTTTGTCAGCACAGGGAGGACCAAGAGGAGGGTCCCCAAGAACACCATCTTGGCATGGATTTGCAAGGTCATAGACCATCTGCTGAATGCAGACTCTCCTTCATGTCGCCCCAGAGCTCATGATGTCGGGCGTAGCTGCGTCTGAACGCTTTCACAGCTCACTACCTGCAAAACGTGACCCACAGGAGGCTCGATCCATTTTTTATCATCCCTGTGATGGCTGCACAACAGCTGGTATAATTCCTCAAGCTCCTTATTGAACAAGTAGCAGATGGGTGAGGGCACTGTTACCCAGTTTTAGTCTGCATGAATAAAAAGGTTTGACTGGCTCTTTTCTTCTTCATCCTTACCTCTTTTGGGGAAAGCAGCATCCTGGGTTCTCTGCATAAGCTGACCTCAAACCACTGCAGGTGAACCATGTACCCTTGTGTACCTATTATTAAGCTAATACTGTTGCGTCCCCATACCCTGGCGAGGTGGTATTGGGAAGTCTTGGTTACAACTGTTTTTCCTACAAAAGACTAGGAATAACTTTTACCTGGACGGTCACACTTATAAATATCTCGGACACACAGCTTGCACAGGCTGTGGACCTTGCGTAGCAAGGTTGTAGCATGGTGCAGGGACGCCTTATTTTGGGTACAAATATACTCGGTTAAGGGGCCCCGGGTGAAGCCAAAAAGCCAGATTTGCAGGGACGTCCACCCTTCCTGATGGGCGAGTCATCCCTATTAAATAGTGTTGGTTTGTATTCCAGTTATGAAACAAATCACAAATTCGTAGATAATTTGTATTTTTCATAACGATTCAAACCTTTAGCTATTTATTCAAACTTGCCTGCCAGCCCTATCCCCCTTGAAGTCCTACCTCCAAGAAAAGTTGTAGTGGTTTGCGGACTGTGGCCAAAGGGAGCACCCAAACTGCCTAGTGTCCGAATGCCGACCACAACCCAACGTTCACTACACAAAAAATATACAACGGTGGAATACCCAAAAATCTAGGTAACAGGTCAAAAGAACGGAGCACTGGGTACCATCCCTTGGGCAAGGGAATCCAGCTAAAATCTTAGTTTCTTCTTAAATTCCCTTTCCTTTGGCTAGCTGGGTTAACATGTAAGATGAACGTTGATTCATTTATGGGAAAAAATTAGCAGCCTATGTGAATAGCTTGAATTTAAGGTTAGATAGCTTCAAGTTCAAGTATGAGTCAGAACATTAGGTGAAAGGGAACATTTATTAATTGATAACTGGATACAGTGTGGAAGGAAAAAATTATGATAAATGACTTATTAGAAACAGTGGCTGAAAAAAGGAGCACATTGGTGTAAGGAACAGGAATGAAATGCTGTATTCATAAAAACAAGCAAAAAATATTTATTTGTAATGAAAAAAGAAATTATATCATTCCTACAGTTTAGTTTGAAAAAATTAAATCTTCAAATTGCATAAACAGCGACCTAGATATATCCATAGCAGAGCCTCATAGGAAACAACCCTCTAATAGTTAACAAGACTAAAAAAAAATAATTTGAATCCTCAGTGATACACAATATGTCAAGGTTATTCTACACCCATGAAAATGGATAAGAGGTGAGGTCATTTATAATAATTTTCTGAGGCCCCTCTTGATTTTAAAGTCACACACACCCAGAAATTCAGTGTAAGTCTTTTCACAAAAAAGATATTATTCCTCAATTTATGTGGTAAAACTAACTAACATTTTTAAGGAATGTCTAAATTTGTTTCACTTCATCGTTGATGAGTTCACAGCGCCTGTCTGGTCTCCGCCTCGCGCAGGCGCCTGTCTGGTCTCCGCCTCGCGCAGGCGCCTGTCTGGTCTCCGCCTCGCGCAGGCGCCTGTCTGGTCTCCGCCTCGCGCAGGCGCCTGTCTGGTCTCCCCCTCGCGCAGGCGCCTGTCTGGTCTCCCCCTCGCGCAGGCGCCTGTCTGGTCTCCCCCTCGCGCAGGTGCCGGCGCCTGTCTGGTCTCCCCCTCGCGCAGGTGCCGGCGCCTGTCTGGTCTCCCCCTCGCGCAGGTGCCGGCGCCTGTCTGGTCTCCGCCTCGCGCAGACGCAGGTGCCGGAGCCTGTCTGGTCTCCGCCTCGCGCAGACGCAGGCGACTGTCTGGTCTCCCCCTCACGCAGGCGCCGGCGCCTGTCTGGTCTCCGCCTCGCGCAGACGCCGGCGCCTGTCTGGTCTCCCCCTCGCGCAGGCGCCGGCGCCTGTCTGGTCTCCGCCTCGCGCAGACGCCGGCGCCTGTCTGGTCTCCCCCTCGCGCAGGCGCCGGCGCCTGTCTGGTCTCCCCCTCGCGCAGGCGCCGGCGCCTGTCTGGTCTCCCCCTCGCGCAGGCGCCGGCGCCTGTCTGGTCTCCCCCTCGCGCAGGCGCCGGCGCCTGTCTGGTCTCCCCCTCGCGCAGGCGCCGGCGCCTGTCTGGTCTCCCCCTCGCGCAGGCGCCGGCGCCTGTCTGGTCTCCCCCTCGCGCAGGCGCCGGCGCCTGTCTGGTCTCCCCCTCGCGCAGGCGCCGGCGCCTGTCTGGTCTCCCCCTCGCGCAGGCGCCGGCGCCTGTCTGGTCTCCCCCTCGCGCAGGCGCCGGCGCCTGTCTGGTCTCCCCCTCGCGCAGGCGCCGGCGCCTGTCTGGTCTCCCCCTCGCGCAGGCGCCGGCGCCTGTCTGGTCTCCCCCTCGCGCAGGCGCCGGCGCCTGTCTGGTCTCCCCCTCGCGCAGGCGCCGGCGCCTGTCTGGTCTCCCCCTCGCGCAGGCGCCGGCGCCTGTCTGGTCTCCCCCTCGCGCAGGCGCCGGCGCCTGTCTGGTCTCCCCCTCGCGCAGGCGCCGGCGCCTGTCTGGTCTCCCCCTCGCGCCGGCGCCTGTCTGGTCTCCCCCTCGCGCAGGCGCCGGCGACAGTCTGGTCTCCCCCTCGCGCAGGCGCCGGCGACAGTCTGGTCTCCCCCTCGCGCAGGCGCCGGCGACAGTCTGGTCTCCCCCTCGCGCAGGCGCCGGCGACAGTCTGGTCTCCCCCTCGCGCAGGCGCCGGCGACAGTCTGGTCTCCCCCTCGCGCAGGCGCCGGCGACAGTCTGGTCTCCCCCTCGCGCAGACGCCGACGACAGTCTGGTCTCCCCCTCGCGCAGACGCCGACTACAGTCTGGTCGTATGCTGGACTCCAACAGTTAAAGTTGATCCTTTCAACAAGTTGTCTCGCCTTCGCCTTCTGCGGGACACGGGATTACCGCTCATGCGGACGCATGCTACACGCGGACAGCTCTGTCAAACTGATCAATCTGAAATCCCACTGCAACCTAGATGCATGTGTCAGCCTGGACATATGCTGGATAAGGTTAGTCAGGTTTTTCCCCACGTCATGATAGACACACTTGCCTCTTTGCGCCACTGACCATGCTCGATACTGTCGCCTCCTCGCGGCACGCAGTAGATTTGCAACCGGCGGGACGCACACAGCGCACTGTATCCTCACGGTAAGGTGAACGCAAACTGCACGCTGACACCTTACGGCAATGCAAACACATGCGGCAATCTGGTCGCATGCTAGACGCATACAGTCAAGTCTTTTCTCACAGCAGTATAGACAGATTGTTGTCTCTCCTTCGCGTCTCTCTGGCCACGAAGCTAACGCTCCCTCGCGTCAAGCTTTTGCTTAAAGTATGTTGAACGCTCGCTGGTTACACGTGATCAGGTCTTAACCTCACAGCATGAGGTTCGCGTTTTTTATGCTACTTTTCAACAAGCCTAGTTTCGATATCGGTTTCTTGCGACCTATCTGGACGCGGTTCGGGAGGCGGTATAGATCTTGACACACTCTCACGGCATGTTGAGCATATGCAGCATGCTGGAACCATCCTGGACTCATGCTGGGCCCATGCTGGATGCATGCTGGAAGCGTGCCATCGGACCGTTTCCCCACGTCAGGATCACGAACGGCTTATTTTAAACCATCAAGCTTTAGGTCTGGCTGCCTCCAGTATTTCAGAAAACCACTAAGATCTAGAGGGTTGTTCGAAGGAGGCAGCTGAGGCTATCGCTTGTACAAAGGACTTTTACCTTAAGGTTTTGCAGCCTAAATAGGTGGTTTTAGGGAGTGGTGTAGAGCTAAATCAGTCTCTTCATTTAGTAACTCTAAAATGCAAGTGGCCTATTTCTTCTTAGATCTTAGAAGAAAGCAAATTTTTTCCTCGACCATCAAGGGGTACAGGAGTATGCGGGCAGCTGTCTTCAGACGCAGGAAATTTGAGCTATCAAATAAAGACCTAGATCTTCTCAGATCGTTTGAGATGACTTAAAAGCATCAGCAAGATTCGCCAGCTTGGAATTTAGAGGTTGTTTTAAAACTCCGCGGTAGTGACAGATTCAAGCCTTTACACTCTGCTTCTTTTTTTTTTAAGATCTGACTTTGAAGACTTTTCTTAGTAAGTCTGGCAACAGCTGAGTCAGTGAAGTTCACTCTTTTAGCAAGAACATAGACTTCAGAAACGGATAAGCCATATGCTCCTTGCAACTTGGATTCTTGGTCATAAACAGACATCCTTCTCAGTAAGTGGAGAGATTCATGCCACAGTAACAAAATTAGTTTTTCATTGTGACATATTTTGATAGTATATTTATTTTTCATGATCCAATGTTTTTTAGTGATAAGATTCTACATAACAAGTGACAAACTTTTTCTCATACACATTTTTACAAAGGGAAATAAAAGATTTAATACCAAGTGGAAACTTGAGAACAGCGCTTAGTCCAGTAAAAAAAAAAAAAAAAGTCGCATCACTTGTGCAGCAGTGTGTGCACAACCCCCC